>NC_045797.1:33307170-33664670 GCF_009873245.2 Balaenoptera musculus | reverse complement strand
ATCACTGTAAGATAGACAGGGTTTTGTGAAGGCTTTCTTTCCCCAGGTCTAAGAAACCCTGAGGAAGGAATTCACTGGTAACTGTTATTGTTTGGGGGTTTTTTGGTTTGGTTTTGTTTTTAGAAGTACAGGTTTTGCTAAGTAATCAGCCTTAGTGAGCCTTTCTAATTCAGCTTCACGTGAGATGTTTTGTGACCAGCGTGTGTACTCCTGCACGCTTGGTAGAGAATGTGTCGGGGCTTCTTCAGACCAGACCTCAGAGTTTCATTTTTTTTTAAATAAGTAAGACCTCAGTAGGCGGACCCGATAACAGTGACAATGAAAGGAAAACAGTTGCAAAGAGTGACTTTCCAGCACGACATTTCTCATTTTATTTTCTTCGCTATGACTCAGAAGAATACAGAGCCGTGTTCCCTTAATCACAGTGTTCCCTGCCTTTCATAGGATTGCCATAGCCAGCGCCACTCTATTGCTTTCTCATAATATTTTCTTTGTGTTTCTTTCTTTTGAATTTCTACAGGGCTGCAAAGTATGCCAGGGGAGTATGTAGCCCGGGGTGGTCCAATGGGTGTGAGTATGGGACAGCCAAGTTATACCCAACCCCAGATGCCCCCCCATCCTGCTCAGCTGCGTCATGGGCCCCCCATGCATACGTACATTCCTGGACACCCTCACCACCCAACAGTGATGATGCATGGAGGACCGCCCCACCCTGGAATGCCAATGTCAGCATCAAGCCCCACGGTTCTTAATACAGGAGACCCAACAATGAGTGGACAAGTCATGGACATTCATGCTCAGTAGCTTAAGGGAATATGCATTGTCTGCAATGGTGACTGATTTCAAATCATGTTTTTTCTGCAATGACTGTGGAGTTCCGTTCTTGGCATCTACTTTGGACCAAGGAGCATCCCTAATTCTTCATAGGGACTCTTAAAAAAAGCAGGAAATACCAACCGAAGTCAATCTGGGGACATGCTAAATAACTATATAAGACATTAAGAGAACAAAGAGTGAACTATTGTAAATGCTATTATACTGTTATCCATATTACGTTGTTTCTTATAGATTTTTTAAAAAAAATGTGAAATTTTTCCACACTATGTGTGTTGTTTCCATAGCTCTTCACTTCCTCCAGAAGCCTCCTTACATTAAAAAGCCTTACAGTTGTCCTGCAAGGGACGGGAAGGTCTGATTTGCAGGATTTTTAGAGCATTAAAATAACTATCAGGCAGAAGAATCTTTCTTCTCGCCTAGGATTTCAGCCATGCGTGCGCTCTCTCTCTCTCTCTCTCTCTCTTTCTCTCTCTCTCTCTCTTTTCCTCTCTCTCCCTCTCTCTAGCCTGGGGCTTGAATTTGCATGTCTAATTCATTTACTCACCATATTTGAATTGGCCTGAACAGATGTAAATCGGGAAGGATGGGAAAAACTGCAGTCATCAACAATGATTAATCAGCTGTTGCAGGCCGCGTCTTAAGGAAACTGGTAGGAGGAGGCATGGAAACCAAAAGGCCGTGTGTTTAGAAGCCTAATTGTCACATCAGGCATCATTGTCCCCATGCAAAAACCACCACCTTATACATCACTTCCTGTTTTATGCAGCTCCAAAAACATAAACTGAAGATTTATTTTTAATATGTTGACTTTATTTCTGAGCAAAGCATCGGTCATGTGTGTATTTTTCCATAGTCCCACCTTGAAGCATTTATGTAGACATTGTAAATAAATTTTGTGCAAAAAGGACTGGAAAAATGAACTGTATTATTGCAATTTTTTTTTTTTTTTGTAAAAGTAGCAGTTTGGTATGAGTTGGCATGCATACAAGATTTACTAAGTGGGATAAGCTAATTATACTTTTTGTTGTGGATAAACAAATGCTTGTTGATAGCTTTTTTCTATCGAGAAACCAAGGAGCTAATTATTAATAACAATCATTGCACACTGAGTCTTAGCGTTTCTGACGGAAACAGTTTGGATTGTATAATAACGCCAAGCCCACTTGTAGTCGTTTGAGTGCAGTAATGAAATCTGAATCTAAAATAAAAATAAGATTATTTTTGTCATGCTGACTCCACTGCTTGAAAAATTTGTTTACTGCCCCCCAAATTTTTCATGATGAATGCAGTAAATATAAAACTTAATTTTAGCTCCCTAAGATAACATATGCATTTGCAAATTTGAACCACAAAGTAAATTCTTTAATAATAGTCACTGATTTCTTTCAGCTGACTTAATGAACTAATATCAGCAAATGTAAGGCCTAAGGGCACTAAACTAACTGTAGACTCAGATTACAGCCAACAGAATTACTCATTTAATATCAGTGAAATTATTCCTGCACCTAATGGCAAACCTAAGGACTGAGTTACATCTTTCGCTAAGGATGTTACCTAGGATGAACAGTATATGTTTATTAGGAAATTAACTACATGAATGGAAGAGACCAGACTTCAAAATCTAATTTTTATAAATATGCTCTATGTTCTCATTGGATAAAACTGGTTATTAACCAATTTTCCAGAACAGCTGTACAGAATTTCTGCATGGCAGCCAGCTAAATGGTACAAAATAACATGTTTAAGCTGTAATAGCTTATCATTTCATTGAAATAAAATTGCGGCTATAAAAAGTGCTCCCCAAAGCTAAGGAAAATATACAAATATTTTAATTAAGGCAAATTCGTTTTTAAAAAAATCAGGCTTTTAGTAGTGACTGCTTTGTAAACAAAGGATGGGTCGGAGGAGAGTGCCTTAAACTCAAGCCTGACATTCAGGCCCATGTCACCCTATAAACCCGCCCTGAACAATTCTATTTTCTATTTGAGAAGAGAAACCAGCTGTGGGTTGGGTTTACTAGGTGACGTGTGATTGACTGACTCACCTGCTGGAGCGGCAGTGCACTCTCTCACCTTTTGTTTATGGGGCCTTGTTTCTGAACACGTGGATCTGCAGAAAGAGCGAGGCTCAACCTTCTGCAACCTCTCCGCGCCTCCGCCCTACCTCCCCCCTCCCCCATCTATGGGATTGTTTCAATTTCCTATTTGGACCCAGTGGCAATTCTTCGTCTACATAAATAGTCCCTCTTCGTGAAATAATTCTCTTTTGATAGGTGGTTACTAGCAGTTAACAACCATTCATTTACTTTAAAAATGAATAATAAACTTTATAAACTAACCATCCATTTGCCCCTCCTCTCCAGTCCGTGCCTGGGTGAGTTGGTTATTTTCAGCCTTTATTCTTGAGGAAGCTCTTGCCGGGTGGGGGAGGGAAAGAAAGAGGAGGGAGGGAGGGAGGGAGGGGAAGGGGGGGCGGCAGGCACTAGGAGAAGAAGGGTACTAGTGAAGGAGAATTAGGGAATATGGAGGCTATGGAGAATCAAGATCATTAGTGTTCAGTGAATTAGAAAAAATAAAACAACCTGTGCTCTTTCCCTGCGTTCCCCCCCTCTGCGTGCCGGTTTTGTGCGAGCCTTGCTGTCTGCGGGTCCTTTTTCCCCTACCTGGGCACCCCCCACCTCCCCTTAATGCTATTTCAGCTTTTCCTCTTGCAAATTTCAGAGCCAGCTCCGAGATTATTGAGGACCCTTAACCGAAAGACGGAAATAATAGAGGTGCTAAGAGTGTTTTTGATGTTTCTTAAAAGGCAAAAACAAAACGCCCTCTTCTAAACAAGGGCACGCAATTGTACCTGATTTTTATTTTTATTTGCGGGGGGGGGGGGTGGTGGTGGGCGCCGGTTGAATGAGACTACTTTTTAATATGATTTAAATACTTTTCCAAAAAAGTTTAAAAAATTCCCCTATCATATTTAATCAGCTGCAATTATAACACATTCGAAATGAATAATATGCCTTGACAGTATTTTTATTGTTATTGTTCATTGCGTGATGTTCGACTGCTTTAGAAGCACAGGAAAGAGAAGTAAACGCGCTACAAATGGGGAATTACCCTCGTTTAGCATTAAAATTCATTTAGATAAAATTGCCACAAACATTTAAATGGGAAGATTAGTTCCCCCTCACGCCTTATTGCACTCGCTCAATGGTTCCGTTAAGAACATTTTACACGTTGGAAATTCCGTCTTCTCAGACGGCTTGCTGTTTCCTAGTTACCCACATTC
Source organism: Balaenoptera musculus (assembly GCF_009873245.2). Lineage (NCBI taxonomy): Eukaryota > Metazoa > Chordata > Mammalia > Artiodactyla > Balaenopteridae > Balaenoptera > Balaenoptera musculus. Next base: position 33,660,551 of record NC_045797.1, on the reverse strand, counting down.
AAAGCAAAGGCAGCAGCAAAGGCAGCCGCAGCAGCAGAAAGAAAAAAAAAAAAAAAAAAAAGTTTTGGCAACTGGTCTGCAATTCATCCGCTTCTGGCCCCAGCCTCCCCTCCGCCCACAGCAGCCCGGCCCCACCCATCACCTTTCCCCTCCCCACCTCTTCTCCCCTCCCCCCCACTAGGTAACTGGCAGAGTCCTGTCGAGGAAACACGTTGCTGAGTTGTATAGTGTTTGGATATAATGTTAATACAAAGAACTATCAAAAAGCCAGTCTGTCCCTCTCCCAGTCTCCCCACTCCTCCTGCTTCTGCTCTGAATTGAGGGTTTACTTCGAAAGCGCTGAGTTTCTCACATCCCCTGCTCTGAGCCCACAAGTCACGTTTTTTGGCTTTCTTTTCTGCCGGGACATTTCCAGGAAATTCACCACTGCTTCTTGCCTGTTTTAGAAACGTGTGAAAGAATTACTTTGAAAAGTCCGTGCAACGTCTAGTTTCTCCCTCTCCTTTCACTGTCTCTCTCTTTCCTTCTCCCTCTGCCTCTCCCTCCCTCTCTCCCCCCTTTCTCTCCCTCCTTCCCTCTTTCTCCCCCCCCTCCCTTCGCAGAGCCGCTGGAAAAGAAGAACGTCGGCTTCGACTGCCATCTTTTGGGGATTTGGAAAAACGACTCGGTAGGAATCCGAGGGAGGCGGGGGTCGCGAGGGGTGGGGGGAAACCCCCTTATTATCCTGTGTCGGAACTGGCTCCCTTAATCTGATGCTTAAATATTTGATGTGGAAAAATTACCCATAAAATTAGTTACTAACAATTTCAAATTGAAATCACTTATCGAATTATAAACGCATTAAAGCTGTATGGATGGTATTAGGAGTTCCTCGGGAAGCAACGGGTGTCTCCTTCCCGTGCGCCCGGCCGGAGAGCTTCGCCCCGGGGAGAGGCACCCCCGCGGAGCCCGGGGACGGGGTGGGGAGGGCGGCGCTCGGGGCGCGAGCGTCCCCGCCGGGGGAGGGGACGAGCGGCGGCCAGGCCCGGGCGGAGGCTCCGGCTCGCTCTGCTCTAGGGGGCCGGGAGGAGGGAGAGGAAGGAGCGGAGGTGGGAGGCTCCGACCTCGGGAACTAGGCGCCTACTAGGAAACTTTATTCTGAAAAGCAAAAACACCAGCGCCACCCGCCCCCTCCCGCCCGCGTCTCCCACGCGGCGCGCAGACTTTGCGCGCAGGGTTGGCTGCTGTGCGCAGCGCCCCCCGAGTCTGCGGCCGGGGCGGGAGGGGAGATGCCGGTGGCCTGGGGCTGGGGCTGGGGCTGGGGCTGGGGCTGGGCCCGCCTCCGCGCGCCGAGAGATCCCGCGGGCCGCGGCGGTAGCTGCGAGGATCCGGGCCTGAGCGCGGCGGCCCCTGCGTCTTAATCCTGAGTCCTGGGCGGGTGCAGGGCGGACAGGTCTCTGCGTAGAGCCCAGAGCACCCTGGGGGTGGGGGTGAGGGATCGGTTCCGGCACCTCCAATAGCCTCCTACCTCCTCCCCAACCCAACAGGAAAGTCAAGTCTAAGGGGCTGCAGACTTCGTCTCGGGAGACGAGGCGACCCCGGGTCTGCGCAGAAGGTTGTGGAGAGGTACCTCCTGGGGGACTCCGGGCCCCCTTCCCTCCGAACGGCTCGGCTCGGGGTGCTTTGTGGTGGACGAGAGGCTTCTTGATGGACTCTGCCTCCGAGTCCCGCCGCGACTCCGGGAGCGGGACTGCGAAGAACTTGGGACCCGGGGGCACTTGGGACCTGGCTAGCGCCCGCCAGGCGCAGCTGGGGAGCTGTGGGCAGCACCCCGACGCCTTAGGCAGGAGCTCCTCGGGATCACTTTAAAGCCTCTGCAAACTTTCTCCTGCCTTTCGGATCCCAGCAGGTCCTCGGCCCAAGTGAAGACAGTAAAAACCTGCCGATGCAGAACTCCCGGGTAGGCGCTTGGACGCCGGGTGGAGTGGCGTGGAATGGGGTCGTGGGGCGCCCTGCCTGGCCGGTCATTTCACCTCGTTTCACTCCCCTCTCCTGGGCCACCCCTCACCCACTTGACTTTGGGGCAGCCCGTGGCACTCAGGTGGCCAGGTGCAGAGTCTACACGAGGTTGGGAATCCCAGGGCCCAAGACAAAACGCTGAAGGAGAGAGAGTGGGAAATCGCCCCTTGAGGGGGTCGCTGATGGCGGGGAGGTGGGGTGCGGGGGGTGTCTCATTTTGGCCCCATCTGCCTGCCAACGAGTCTGTAACATTTTCTCCCAAGGCGGAGCTGTAAAGGAAAAAAACCCCCAACATACTGAGCAATCAGCCAACTTTGAGCTTTTAAGAGTCTTTGCCCTAAAAACGGGTATCCCGGTGGTCTTGGTGGGGAGATGAGGGGCATTTGAGGGTCTCAGTTACGGCGGGCCGCGCCCTGGGGTCGCCCTCCCGCGTCCTGCTTACTACTCGCCCGGCGCGCTCAGCCCACCGCGGGGAAACCCAGGCGCTGAAGCCCTGGAGAAAAGGGATTTAGTTTTAAGCCAGTCTCCCATTGATCGGGTCGGTAATTCCTACCCCTGCCCACTCGCAGACACACTCACCTCTACCCTAAAGCATTAAGTTCATTACGCGAGCAATGATCTTAATCTCCAGGCGGAAAACGAGTCCCGGGACCTCGCTGATTGGGGAAGCAGTGAATAAAGTCACCTGCTCCCGCACCCGCCCGGCCGGCTCCTCAGGGCGGGGGCTTCGAGTGGCAGAGCTAGCTGCGCAGGGGTCCCGCGTTCCACGCCGGGGCGTTTCCCGCAGGGGTCAGGGAACCCTGTGTCTGCTTTCTTCGGGATGGCGACCTTCTCGAAGGGTGGGATTGCGCTCGCTCGCTTTCTTCCTCCCCTCCCTTCTATTTTCTTCTTGGGGCTACCCCCTCGCACTTCCGCGCTCTCTTCCTCCTCCTTCCCCCAAAGTGGCGAGTTCCCCTTCCCTTCCAAGTGTCCCCAGGCACACCCCCCCAAGCGCCCCCGCCTCGCAGCCGCAGGTCCAGCACGCAGTCCGGGTAACCCATCACTTTTTGGCGCCCGGCTACTTCACCCACCAGCGGGGTCATGGGTGGATGGGGATCGCTCAGCGAAGCCCTCTTGAAGCCACTTGCCGAGGGCACCCTGGGGCCTTTAAACAACCGGATTCCTCGATCTAGGGGAGATCCCTGCGCCCATTGATAATTCCAATTCAAAGAAAGTCAGCGAAGCGGCAAACACCCCTCGCAGCCGCTTGCTCCCCATTCCCACCCCCCCTAACACCACCCTCCTGCCTTGGCATCGAGCAGCGTCTGACACCGCAGAGAGATGGAGGCGAGCCACGCGCCCCAGTCCTTACTGGCAGACCCACGAGGCGCCAGCTTGTTTTGGAGACTCAGTTTCCACCGGACAATCATGCAAGCGGGGAAAACACAACGCGATGGCTGTGTAAACCGCGTTTCCCTCACCACCACCACCACCCCCCCCATCTGATTTTCAAAACATGCATTTTCAGGTAGTCCTAAACTGTGAACAGCGAGCTTTGTGTGTTATCTAGTGGGGGTGGGGATGGAAGAGGAGGAGACTCCCACCGCCCGCTCCAGTCTTTAATGTCTGAAATAACGAAATGCCTGTGTGGCAGCTGCTGCTTGAGCCAAAACTAACTCTTTGGAAGACAGAAAAGAGTGAAAGGCAAAGAAAGACTGTTCATTTTTTTTCCTTTGGTGCCGTTTGGGATGTCATCTGTTTCCTTGGCGACTGTGTTCAGCCCCAGGAGCCCCTGGGCTCCTGGATTGTTAGGGGGAAAAAGCATGCTATTTCTGCACCGTCATTTATCACTGTCACCGCATAATGATTCCCCTTGCAGCCCCTTATTGATGTTTGTAATTGCATTATCTCATAAAGGAGGATGATCAATGAAACCGAGCCGTGCATTCTGGGGTCAGAGGAAGCCAAAGTACTGTTTGTCCCCTTTAATACAACAAGTACTCATTATCTTTAGGTCTGCATTCAAAAAATGATCTGATCTGGGGCTGACCCTGTCGGACATCCCAACACTTTTTAAAACGCGGTTTGTGTAACCTTTTGCTTAAATGCTAAATCAAGTACCTGTCTTGCATTTCAACGAAACAAGATGCTAAAACTGAATGGGAAAAGGGTTTCTTTTTCTTTTTCCTTGTTTTTTTTTTCCCGGGAGGGGTGCGGGGGTGCGATCGTCTGAAGATGCGCGCAGTTTTACACTGCAACTGCTTAGTGAGATAATGTAGAAAAAGCAACCCCCATCAACAAGGGACCCAAGTTATCTAATGAATGAAAAAATTGGGGTGAGGGGGGAAAGGTATCTGGGAGCATTTAACAAGGTCGGTACTAAAAGATCAGAATGAAACTACATCCGGTTTAATTAATAAGAGCTATAAACTGAAATAATTCCCAGTGATTCTGCCCTTGCTTCTCCCTTTTACAGAGTCATATCTCTTCGTTTTAGATAAATGACTTTTGTGCCTGTTCGATTCTCACAACAATAACTAAATCAGTTGCACGCTCTGTATCTGAAACCTTCTACAAACTCCAGCAAATAAAAAGAAGTTCATTTGTCTATTAAGGCAAGTATTTAGTTGAGCAGAAATGTCCCAGTAACACTGAATGGAGTTCATGTAATCCCAAGAAAATCAAGTCATCTTGTTGCACTGAAGTAAATGAAAAAATACAAAGGAGGAAAGGTCCAAGTGTAATTTTAAACTAAATGCATTATTGGACTGTCACAGTGAAAACTGTGCTTGTGTGGCTGGGATGGAGGGAGTGGACATCAACTTAGCTCACATTTAACTGAAAGGTTTTATAAAGGAAACAAGTATCCCAGGGTTGGTTATCATTTTAATTTGTGGAAAGAGGAGAAATGGAGACAATTTAAATTCATCATCTCAGTACATTAGGGTGAGTAACCCCTTCAAAGACAAAATTAAGCGAAGAGCTTATTTTAAACATTGCAAGGCTGTATTACCAAAAATAAGTTTCCAGTCTTCTGAAGATGAATTCTTCCATGTTAATAAGACTACCAAAAAGAGAAAAAAGAAAAGACTAGGACCAGTTGTTTATTTTAAAATTCTAGAAATAATTTCTAAGTAATGTAAATCAATATTTTAAATAAAAGATCTAAATGAAAAACCTTCACCATATAAGAAAATGAGGACTAGTTAAATAAAATAGTGTGTCCCGATAATTTGACACCTTGACATAAGACCTTAAATCGAATGATAGCAAACGAAGGGCAAAAATACTCCCCTTTGGAAAAAGAACCTTAATAATAAAGCTTAAAAAAAGTTTTAATTGTGTCAAACCATCATTTAATTTTCCTCTAGGGCAGATTCTTCTAAAAAGTATTATTTTCCAGGAATTCTGTTAAATCACTTTGAAATAGTATGTGTTTTGTATTGTTTAAATATTCTGGCACTTTCGTTCTTTGAAAATGCTCAAACTGAAATGGGTATGCAGCCACGCATATATTTACTATAAATGGTGTCTTGTCGTTAACATAAAATATTAAGGGAAAATAAAACTTTGGGCTTTGTCAGTTGAGATAGAATTTTTTAGCATAATACTCTGATTTCCAAAACACACAAATGAAACGCCTTGATTTTAACCAATCAACACAAATCTTTCTCTTATTTGGTTGGGGATCTGGCATCCTGTACGTTTCTATTTTTAATATTTACTGTTATAGCCCACGGTTAAAATAATGAAAAATTAGTTTCGTTTCAGATATTATTTATTTATGGAACGAACATGATTAAAACATAAACACACACAAACTGCAGCTGCAACAGAAAAAAAAAACTTGATTTACGGTTATTAAATCTTTGATCGCCATGTTAATGTTTCTTTTTCTACCTTTCATTTGCATTTTAATCTATCGAATCTTTACAATTTTGCTGCTTCCTATTTCAATGATTGATTACAGGTCTGAAATAAGAAAAACCAAGCCTAGCTTTTCTTTTTCCTTTCTTCTGTTCGCTTTCTTTTTTCTTCCCCCCCCCCCCACCCCCCCGCCTCCTCTTCCCCCTTGGTAGATTTCTGAAACTTTCTGTCAATGCTAATGTGGACGACGGGACAAATTAATTCTGCTCTTTTAAATGTCAAAGATATAAATAAAAAATGTTTTCTATCCCAAATGTGAATATTTTCCCAGCCGTTTGTTTTCCAGTCGTAAAAGATCATCCCAGCAAAACGCAATTAACAGTGAAACACACACCCACGGCGGCGTGGATTTTTTTAAAAGGACGTGTTTTTGTGAGTTAAAAGAAAGGTGAGAAGTTCATCGTCCCTTCATCATCAGTAGCCTGGCCGCGGCTTCTTTTCTCTCTTACACACACTCAGAGATTTGGTCTCGAGTTCTATCTGTGATCTAAGTCACACAAACAAAAACAAGCCTGGTGGGGGCTTGCGGTGCTTAAGTTGATTTCTTGAGACAAGCAGTATAAAGACAAAAGGGGAAGCGACGCAGGACTGTTTGTTTTCTTTCCCCAGCTTACCACTGCCCCTTTGCCCCTTTCTCCCCCCAGCCCCCCTCCCCCCACTCCCTCCCCCGATTTCCCCCGCTTCGCGGATAAGATGGTCATTTGCTGACCGCTTTGCCGGTACGCGTCACTTTTCGCGCTAGCGTGAAAGCGAGTGTGCCGGTGGTTTTGGACGGCGCCAGCCGGACGTAGGCTGGGCGCATCCTCCCGGCAGGGCTGGCGGGGGCGGGGGCCCTGGGACTCTGGAAGGCTCTGGCCGGGAACAGATTGCGCCTCGGGCCCGGCTGGGGGTCGGGGTGAGAGAGGCGCACCTCGCCGTAGCAGAGGAGGCGAGCCTCAGGTGCGAGAGCCCAGGCTGGATGGGAGCGCGTGCAGCCTCTCCCGCCAGCCGCAAGTCTGGGCACCTGAGAGGAGCGCCCGCACCCCCCAGCCCAACTCCGCGTCCGCGCCTCCGGGCCGAGCCCTCTCGGTGAGGTTTTAATGCCTGCGGGCGCAGAGGAGCCGGCAGAGGCGTGAGGACCGACTTCTCCGGCGAGTCCAGGCTGCTCGCGCTCTTGTCCGCGTGTGGCGCGCTGTGCCCGGGCGGAGGGCGAGCCGGGGGAAGTCGGAGGGATGGGACGCCCCCACCCCGAAATCTCTGTGTGGGCAGGCACACCAGCAAGAATCGGGGTGAGGGCCGTGAGAGGGAGAAATGGCCCAGGCAGAGTCTTTCCAGATCGTCCTCTGGACTCCGTGCGCACCCAAGGGCGTGCCCACGGACGGGGGCGCAGAGCATCTTCCCCCGGCCGGGTCCCCCGGGCTCTGCGTAGCTCCCTTTCTCCTAGAGACCCCAAGGGTGGCTGCCGCGAGGGGGTCGATCTTCATTAAAGCGGACGCACCAGGCGGTTAAAATAGAGAGAGAGGGGGAAAAGACATTTGATCCAGGTCGACCCTTTGTCTTGAAGCAGATTAGGCAGCCTAGAAATAGGAGGAAAAACAGAAAGTCTAGACAGGAAAACTTACTGTGTTCACAAAATATAAAAATGAACCGAGCGGTCTGGTACCTCAAGGGGTGAAGATAGATCCTTGTAGACAAGCGGGAAGACAAGACTGGGAAGATTTAAAGTGAAAGAAACGGCAGATCATTAAGAAAGTAATAGTAACGTGTCCCATACACTACGATTTTATTGTTGGGTAGTAACTACCCGATTTATTTATTGCCAGGTCTATATAATAGAGATAATGACCACAAACTCAAGATAAATTCTTAGGCGCCCAGCCGGACAATTCTTTTTTATTTAAGAGAGCGAGTCTGAAAGGTGAGCCTCATTTTCCCTCCTCAAAGATCTGTCTTGCCTTCTACCATATTAAAAGCATGACATGCAAATAAATAAGTGCTGCGGGGTTTGTGTGGGTAGGCCTGCAGAATTTATTTCAGGTGAGAGAGGAACATACACTGAATATGAATTTCCGCAGAAGCTGCGGAGTGATGTCTTCTCAGCCGCCCTCTCCTCCCAGTGTCCCCCCTTTTCTGTGGGAGCAGAGAGCGTCCCCTGATAAAAACATTAATGTGTCATGTCTCAACTCCCTGTTCCTTGACATATAGGTTTGGGGAGAGGTGAGGGGCAATGAAAAATGCAAAATGCGTCGCCAAAGTAGGTTGACTTGCTGGGACTGCTTAAGGCGATTCCCGCCGACAAAGGGAAGGGTGAGTTGCAATTACGACTTCCAGTAGGGGGGCGGTATCGGAAATATGTTAATATCATTTCGAAATATGCAAAATGGTGCAAAAAGTTTGCTGTCCTCGATCTGGTGCGGGCCCTCACCAGCTGGACAGGTCCCAAGGGGACCCTCCTGGATCTTGGACCTGTCTGCTTTTCTTGGCCCTCAGTTTCTCTCCCCTGCGCAGGGTAAACAGTCCTAGAGTCAGGTGATGGAATTGTAGATGACCTTGCTCGTTGACCGGCGAGGGCAGAAGGGAGAGGGCGGCCTCAGGTATTGGCTCCATCTGACGCAATGGCTGCAAGAATATTCACCCCGGCTGGCCTTGAACAAGGCGGCCTCCGAACGCTTCTCACCTCTCACCTGCGCTCGGCGACAACTCAGGCGGATCGGAGCCTGCCAGGATGAAGTCAGCATTCTCTTCCGATACTTTTCCCCCTTTCTTCCTCATTTTTTGGGGTGGGGAGTAATTTCAGACATAGAGTGTTTCAGTCTCACAATAACCACTTATATTCAGAACTTCCTTTGATATGTTTGGTCAGGATGAAGACACCTGACAGTGAACCGCGATGAAAAAGAGAGTCGCAGAGGAAAAGGGAGGGGCTGTCGGGTGGGGTGAGGGAGAAGGGTGTGTGTGGAGGCGGGGTGGGGAGATAGAGACCAAGAGGCAGCGGGGAGTAGAAGGGATGGGGTGGGGGCAGGTAAAGAGAGAAAGAGAGCCAGAAGCTGAGAGAGAGAGAGAGAGAGAGAGAGAGAGAGAGAAGTGTCTGTTGCAGTAATTAGGTGGTTTGTTCGAGGGATGATATTATGAGGCTGAGAACGAGGACCGTCCTCGTCAATCTTTTACAATCTCGGTGTCACTCAAGCACAACTTTATCTTTTAACCAGAATATCTGTTTCAATGATTTCCATAAGCACATAAATTATAATCTTCAGAGCCTTCAGTATTTCTTTCGGTACTTTATTAAGTGTTATTGCAGAAGCCATTTATGAAGTGAATGATTCAACTTTTAATCTTCTGAACATTAAAGTGTATTCGACTGAGTTTCCTTTTCCAAATAATCTGAAATAACAAAAAGAAACTAAGCTCATTACATGAAAAAGTGACAAGCGCTTTGCTCTCAGCCTGGCAAGTTGCCTTACTCACTTCAAAGGATGATAAACTAATTGTTTCCAGAGTTTATAAGTAATTAAGCTATTATTCGGAGAATTTATGAAACAGTTTTATTTACGATAGAATTTTCTAGTTAGAATAGCCGAAGACAAGTCTTCAAAAATACCGAGATTTTCATAGTTGAAAATTTGCCCTTATTGTTAATAATGAAAGCTATTTTTATTTTTAAAAGCATTAGGAAATGTAAATAAGTATAGTTTTTGTCCAGAGTATGTGCTAGGTGGAGGTCATTATGTATAATCAATGCTGAAAGGAAAATGAACATGTAATGGCTTCCAAAGATTAAAACATCTGTAACTACCAAGTTAAGTTTTAAAAGGTTAATGTTAAAAATCATTCAGCTCGATTCATCTAAATGTGTCAGGTAGGAAAATATATATCTAGTGTCTTTTTTTACAATTCCATATAGAAGGTTTACAAAGAAAACTTTAAAAATCTTTTCAAATACATTAAATTCAAACAAACTTTTTTCTATATTTCAATTCATGTTTGTCATTTAAAAAATTAGTTTTGCCCTAAATGAAGAAATATTCATTAAAGGAAAAAGTAAAACTTTAAAAATTTTAAATTTTTTAAAAATTATTTTAAAAATTTCAACAAAATGGATGGACCTTAGTTTAATAGACATATTATTTATATGTAACAATTTACTATTTTGATATATTTTTTTCCATCAAGGTGGCATCAGCTTGGTTTCTTATTTTTAGAAAAAGTCTTTTTCATTGTCACATGGAGTATTTGAAAACTAATGGGATCTTCATTTTAGAAGAAAACATCTTTGAAAAAGAACAAGAAATAAATGTGAAAATCCAAGTAAATGACTATAAAATCTCACATAAAGTAAAATAAATTTTCTGGAAGTCTTTTGCAAAAAAATTAAATTGTGAGCTGGTTCAATACCCACTCCCTTCACTACAAAAAGTGTGAGTTGGCTATAACAATCATTAGAAAGGGTGGAATCTCAGACTAGCAAAAGATATATAAGACACAGACACTTGTTTCAAGTAAAATTCCTCTAAAGCAAAAGTCTGGGGTTTACTGGAAATTAAATACGAAATCTTTTGTGTGATTCAGACCTGTCATTGTGTCACAACGTCTGATTCGATATTTGCTGTAATACATTTTCTTTATTTTAATAGACTAGCATTACCTTATTAAAAAACAAAAACAAAAGTACCCTAGTTAGTAGCATTGCAAACCCAATTGTCTAACACCATGCCATGATTGACCTTTTGGACACCAGGCACACTTGGATTCACTTTAGGACACTTTGCTGTTTCAACTGACTTCATTACAGAAAGACAATGGTGAGTTTTTTGCAGCTGGTACCTGCAGTATGTCACGCAACACACGGGCCATACCTTGCCAAGACAGCCACCAGTGTGATTCACACCAGAGCAGGAAGTCAATTCTAGGCAAATTTTTATAATAGGAAATATACTGTTATGATTAAGGGGGAATGAATTCTTTTTGCACATCCCTCCACAGCCTTAAGGAGACGATTATAAGCCTGTTTTCTGGTTTCCTTGCAGTAAAAATATTGCCGTGTTAGGGGTGCTGCGATGACTTTAATGGTTAAGGATTTTATGGTACATTGAATTCAAGATGTCCATAAAAATACAGTCCAGATAGAGACATACTGTTGTACCACACTTATGCCCAAGTTGAAAAGGATTCTCCAGTGGAGAGTGGTGGTGGGGTGTGATGGGGATGGCGCTAAATCAGGGACCAAATTTCCAGGTACTTTGATTAATAATCCTGACTCTACAGCTAGAACATCATGTCTTTTATCTTAAATGGATCTTTTGCCTGGTCTCTAAATGATATTACTCTATTTCTGCTTTGTAAATCACTTTGCATTGCAAAATGTGGTAAGGAATTGCTTTAAATTATATTGAATATAATAATAAAGTTCCTCTCTCAAAAAGCTCCAGATTTTTTTCTGGAGGAGTCCTGATTCCTAAGGGAATAGTCCTCTGTCCTCAAAGTTGTGAAGGTCTCTTAGAATCCTGAGATGCTTTCCTTTGATTTTCCCTGCTTGGCCACCAGACAGTGCCTTATTGTTCCAAAGCAGTTGCTAGGGTAATTAATACCTGTACTGATTAAGTTGCTTCAATGAAATAAAAGGTGACTTTTCCACCAATGACAGGACTGTGATCCAGCAGACTGAAAAACAACATGCCGTACTCCAAAGAGAAGAAGGAAACACAACTACTAGTGTGCCTTCCCCTTTCATGAAAAAATCCACAGTATGAAAAAAAATCCACATTTTTACTAGCTTTCACTGAAATTCTGTGTTATTCTACTCCAGGTCTTGCCTTAAATCTTTGTATATTTCTAGCATATTACATGGAATCCTTTTTAAGACCGAAAAAGCTCTGTGTGTGCACGCGTGTGCACGTGTGTGTTTTAAAATCTTGAGCACCTAATGTCCCCTAAGCTGTGAGCAGGACATGGGGGGTGCTGAGATTAACAGGACATTGTCTCTGCCCTCAAGAGCTCAGCCAGGGGTGGAGCTGATAAGAAAACCACAATCCCAACCCATAGCAGTATACACAGGTGCTGTGGACACACAAAAGTTAAACCAGCAACCTGGAGGAAGAGAGCCCCTGAGAGCCTTTGTGGTGGGCTCAAGGCAGGAGGAATAGAGATCAGGAAATGTTTTTTATATATCCAAGTTCAACCAGGAAAACAGAAGCCACTCTGAGTATTATATATAAGGGAAAGAATTGACCATAGTGAATTGGTTACACAGGGGACAGGAGGGGCTTCGAAGGCGACCAGAGCTGAGCAATCTCAGAAGGCTGTTGCCCCAGGTAGACCAGATGGACAGAGGAAGCAGGTATCAGACACCAGGGGTCAGTCACCTCGTAGAAGATGTAACAGGGCAACGTGTCTAGTGGAGCTGGAGCTATGGAGAAGATAAGCGAGAGAGAAGTATTCTGCAGTCTTTTCTTTCAGTCTGTAATCCATCACCAGGACCCCCTTTCAGCTAAATCCAGCAAGAAACCAGCTGATGCAGAACCTGGGAAACACCAGATCAGCACTCCTACAGTATAGAGCAGGGCAAGGAAGAGCTTTGATTGCAAACTGTACCAGGAGAAGCACAGCTTCTAGGCAGATGTGACCCTCCAGTGGTCTTTTCTTTTACCAAGTGAAAAGTGTTATTGTTAATTTCTGAATAGACTAGTTTGAGAATGTTGAAGGAGGAGAAGGGTAGTCCGGGCAAGGGCACTGGGTTGGGAGAGAAAGTGGCTTACTTAGAAAACGACAAGTTTGCCACTGTAGCTGGAGCAGAGAAGCAGGAGGAGATATCGTAGGACATAAGTTGAAAATCATAACAGCTAATGGTGTGAAGTGACCAGTGGCTTCTGTAACAGCTCAACTTGTTAGCAAACATTAACCCCCAGAGGCCAAGGTAAAACAGATTATAGGGACTAACACTGCTAAAATAGAGACATAGGTCTCCATACAGGTGCACTGGAGCCCCATTGGCACATGGCATTCCTACAAAGAAACACGGGCAGCCTTTTTAACTACCTTAATTTATACTGTTGTTTGAATCAGCCACAAGGCCAGTGGGGACATCGATCCAGTCATTTTCTTGAGCAAATTAGAAATTGTTCACTAATCCCAAGGAGACATCCTTGTAGCCAGTTTGGTGTTCAGAGGGCTAAATCAAAGATTTCCTATACTCCCACATAGTAGGAATAACTTGATCTGTGACCTCACAGACGTCAAGCTCATGAATGATAGTCTGAAGGAGGTGGGGCTTGAGAAACCAGCGAGAAGGCTGTTGTGATAACAGTGGAGTCCAGGAGTGAAAGTGATGAATAAGAGAAGATATTTAGGAGACAGGAGGCTAGTATGGATGTAGGGGGTGGGGAATAAAGAGAAGATGAAAGAAAGGGCATGGTTTCTGGTTTGGAAATTTGGGCAGATTGTGGTTCCATTTGCTGGGGCAGTAACTTTAGAAGAAGGGGCATGTTGGAAAGAAGAATGATAGCTTGGTTTTAGAAATTTTGAGTTTGAGAAAATTGTGGGTTATCAAGATAAGATGTTCATTCGGAAGATGAAGACATAGCCTTTTAGTAGAGAGGAGTGGGCTGGAGATAAAAATTTGAGAGGAGCCATTGGAGTACATGAGATCATTCTGGATCTCTTTCAGGAAGTTTATGGTGAAGGAAAGTCTTGGAGTAGGGCTGTCAATAAAGGGGAACATGGTGGGGGGAGGATATCCGATTTTGAAGATGGGGAAGACTTGTGCATATTTGTATAATGAGGGGAAAGAGGAGGGAATGTTGAAATTGCAACAGAGAGGTGTTAAATATTGGGCACATCCATCATGAGGGTGGGAGATTGAGCTCTGAATCAGCAGTGGGGTATGCTAGTCTCTAAGACTGAAGGCAAGTGAAGGCTACAGATGTATGTCCAGGTAGGGGTTGGTGGAGGAAAAATTTGGGGGCAGTTCACACCTGATAACCTTAATTTTCTTTTTTGAGATATGGGTAGTCATTTGATGATGAGTGAGGGGTTAGGAGGGTAAAAAGGTTTTTGCACTGAAAGTCCCATATCCTGCCAGGGAACCCACTTAGCCCTGGACAAACCAGGAAGATTGGTCACCCTAAGGGTAGCAGAAAGGGAAAGACTTGAGACGGTTAAATGTTAATATCGCAATGGAAAATGGGAGAGGGAGCTGACCAGAAATGCAAAGCTTGCTTGTCAGTGTCAAGGACAAAAAAGGAATTGGAGATCAAGGGGCAGCCTTTCGTGCATGGCTGTGTGATTTTCTTCAGCAATGTTTAAGCATTTTGAGTTGTTTTATATCAGGAGAGAGTGTGTTAACTCATCCACTTGTGTGTGGAGGATTTTTTTTTTTTTTGGCTGCATTGGGTCTTAGTTGCGGCATGTGGGATCTTTCATTGCAGTGTGTGGGCTCTTCATTGCGGTGCTGGCGTCTCTCTAGTTGTGGCCCGCATGCTCAGTAGTTGCAGCACGCGGGCTTAGTTGCCCCGTGGCATGTGGGATCTTAGTTCCCCGACCAGGGATTGAACCCACATCCCCTGCATTGGAAGGCGGATTCTTAACCACTGGACCACCAGGGACCACTTTGCAACGCAAAGTCTGCAGTGTCAGAGATCTCATTCTGGGGGCAGGAAAACAGTGAAAATCTGTGGCAAGGTCACCAGAAATAGAGTCGCCTGTTAGGTGGAAGATTTTGCTGTCAGTGGTGTACAACATCACTCTTTCTTCATCATTGACGTATTCATGTCATGTTACGTAATTGACAAATATTAGAGTTACAACATTCCACAACATCCTGAGGCACCTGTGAGATATAGTCAAGTCTTCATTATACATCTTCTCTCTAGAAGAGTAACTTAGAGCAGTGGCTTGAGATGAGAAGCAGGGAGCTAAAGGCTCTCACCCAGCATGAACTCTTTATGTCTAGTTGCAGGCTCTCTCCACACGCCCCGCAAAAGACATGCCACAGGAATGTTTTGCCTTTGTCACTGACTAAATTATATACTTTTCTACCTGGTAGTATTTTCACCTTTGTTGGTTATAGAAACAAAGATAAAGGTAACCCTGTGGTTGTCTAGCTGGTAACAGGGCAAATGGGGCAATCAACTCCAATAAGTTGATTCAAGTAAATATCTGGAGTATTGCCTTTTCTTTTTAGGAAAATTGAAATTGGATAGCTTTCAAGTAGGTAAAGAGATGTTTTCTCTAAATTTTGCTCTATTATTAGAACAAACCAGTACCTCTATACTTACAGTGGGGGGCAGAAATAGGGTACAAGGGGAACCCTGCCAACATGAGTTTGGTGAAAATCTGAAACTCGGTTTGGCTTGGGGAAGGTGTTCAAATACCACCTGAAATTTGTTGTAGCTTGGCTCAAAGACTCTCCATAAATGGGCTGAGGATTCAGGCAATAGGAATGTTATGGGCCACCCAAATTCATATGCTAGAGCCCTAACTAGGGGTTGCTTAGTACCTCAAAATGTCACTGTATTTGGAGATAGGGCCTTTAAAAAGATAATTAAGGTTAAATGAGATCATATGGATGGGCCTTAACCCGATATGACTGGTGTCCTAAAAATAAGAAGACATTTGTACACAAAAAGAGACACCAGGAATGCACACGCACAGAGAGAAAAGCCATGTGAAGACACAGGGAGAAGGCAGCCATTTGCAAGCCCAGAGAGGCCTCAGAAGAAATCAAACCCAACAGTAGTTTGCTTTTGGACCATCAGAACTGAGGAAATAAATTTCTGTTGTTTTTCCCCCACCTGTCTGTGGTTTTTGTTACAGCAGCCCTAGTAAACTAATACTGAGAGAAACTTAGAGTTTGGATCCCTCAACAATCTGAGAAGTAGTAACCACATCAGCTGTTCTTTTTTTTTTTTTTTTCTTTTAGGTTTGGTCTTTTTTCTGTGTTTTTTTTTTTTTTTTTTTTTAATATTTATTTATTTATTTGGCTGCACCGGGTCTTTGTCGTGGCACGCGGGATCTTTAGTTGTGGCATGCGGGATCTAGTTCCCTGACCAGGAATCGAACCCAGGCCCCCTGTATTGGGAGTGCAGAGTCTTAACCACTGGACCACCAAGGAAGTCCCAGTTGTTCATTTTTAACATAAAAATGAACCCAGGATATGTCTGCTAAGAAAACCCTGAATTTACCTCCACTTTATTTATGTATCAAATATTTATCAAATACTTTTGCAGTGCTTACTATGGGAGGAGACTTCATCACTCTTCTCTGCTCCTGGACTTTCCTGAACCTCCTTCACCTCCTAGTGCATCCAGATCTGCATAAACTATTGGAATCATTTTTAAAATACAGTATGTTTCAAATGACAATGCTGCATTTTTATGAAGTTTGGTTATGGAGTTTGCAGGCAGCGTTTTCATTATGTTTAGTAGGAATTAAACCTGCATCTGAGCACAAAGGTTAAGTCAATGATTTTACTCCCTTTATTAACTGTGAAATTTAGGCCAGTCATCCTATCTGGTTAATTCTCTTTAGTATTTCGAATATCTCAGGTTGATTCTAATGTTTGGCACTTTTAATTAAAAATGATTTTCTCAAATCCTCCTAGGCACATGATGTTGACAGGAGAATCTCCATGGCATCAAGTTGTGTGTTTCTGTGAATAATATATTGATATTGGATTCTACTGAAAACAGATCTGACTTTGTCTTGTGAACCTATTTGTAGCTGTTGACTTAGAATAATCTATGCTGATTTGTGAAGTCTGCTTTAGAGAAACCATGACAGGTGAGGTACTGAAGCTGCTGTGAACAGCAGGATGTTCATTAAATGTTTGCCTACGTGAATTTTCCTGGTGTTTGTTCTCAGGAATAATATGGGTAATTGGGAGCTGGGAAATCTTATGAGAATGAATCCTAGCATCCTCATTTCCCTATTGTATGACTTTGGTGACATCAATCATAGTGATCGCCAGTTTATTCACCTGTAAAATAGGGATGAATTCTACCTTCCAAGCCTACCTTACAGATGTTTGTGGGAATGAAATTAAACAATGAATGACCCTGTGGTGCTTTTTATTTATTTATCATTTTATGGTGGTACTTTTTCAAACTTGCTATACACATTTAAATCTCATCGTTATTACCGCAGTCGCTACTAAATGGTTTAACTCCATGACCCTTTTACTTTGCTTTCTCACATTCTAAATGAAGTAGCACCTGGGCTCCTTTCAGGGATGAAAGTCATAGTAGACATGAGGATCTCCTGTTTGATCCGAGTTCCCAGAAGGACTTAGTGTTCCATCATGTTTCAGGGAGTGTCTATTGAAGCTTGATGTTGACTTTCATTGCGGTGCGTGGGCTCTTCATTGCGGCGCTGGCGCAATGAAGGTAGTCATTTTTTTCTAACTATGTAGAAAGTAGGTAGTGACTTTTTTCTACTTATTTCCCCAAGATTTAAATTTTTATAGCCAGTCAAAGATATAAGTGTTGCCTCAAATGGAAATCTTCCAGAACCTAATGTCAAGTTCATGCAATGTGTGGGAATGTGTCGTCTCAGAGGGTGGTAAGAATAGCTCCTTCCCTCTGGCTGCCTTTCTGAAAGCTTGTCCAGTTTCTAGGGTTTCTGATTCCAGCTGTGCTGTAGAACATGTTTTCTGAATAGAAGAAATGATGAACAGAAACCTCCATCACTCTGTATCAGCAAAGTGCATTAAGAGAATGCAGCAGGTAGTTCTTACTTGCTGTATTGGGACATCAGTGAATGTCCAATAAGGGTCATTTAATTCCCATAAAATGCTGCTTTTGAACCCAAATTATAATCTGGAGATTGGGCCAAACCATCCAGAGTTTTCACCCAGACTCTCAGGAATGTGGGTGAACTGGAATGCAGTAAAGGGGGGAGGGTATTGAGTTACCATTGCTGTCACCGCTGGAGTTGGAGGATGGGCATCAACTTAGGTGGGCTTAAAATGTTAAAACCTTTTTATTATGGAAAAATTTCAAACATACACAAAAGTAGAGAGACTGGGACAACAGATCCTCATGTATCTATCACCCAAATTCAAGAATCATTCAAGAATGATGGACATCTTGTTACTTTTTAAAATCTGTTTCCCTCCTTATTTATTTATTTACTTACTTATTTATATTAGAGTATATATTGGAGTATTGATTTACAATGTTGTGTTAGTTTCAGGTGTACAACAGCAAAGTGAATCAGTTATACATATACATATATCCACTCTTTTTTAGATTCTTTTCCCAGATAGGTTATTACAGAGAATTGAGTAGAGTTCCCTTTGCTATACAGTAGGTCCTTATTAGTTATCTATTTTATATATAGTAGTGTGTATATGTCAATCCCAATCTCCCAATTTATCCCTCCCTGTTTCCCTCCTTTTCTCACTGTCTCTTTTATTCTGGAATATTGTACATCAAACACTAGATACCAGTTTTTCCCACTTTCATATACTTTAGAATGTATCTTAACTAATAATGATTTTGTTCTGCTGTAGTTTTAAATTAAAATTTTTTTAAAAAATAACTTTTCATTTTGATATAATTTTAAACTTATAAAAAAGTTGCAAGAATAATACAAACAACTCCTGTAATCCTTTAATCCTTTACCCAGATATCACTAATTGTATACATTTTGACTTTTGCTTTATCATTCTCTCTCTTTCTTTTTCATATAACATATAATTTTTTCCTGAACCCTTTGAGATTGAGTTAGTGACATGCCCGCTTTTACTACTAAATACTTTAGTGGGTATGTTCTAAGAACAAGGACATTTTCATACATAAATACAGACAAACTATTAAAATCAGGAAATTGAACGTTGATGCAATACTGTTATCTAATCCACAGTCCATATTCAAATTTCATCAATTGCCGAAACAATGTCCTTTATATATATTTTTTCCTGACTTAGAATCTAATCCGGGATCGTACATGACATTTTACTTGTCATCTTTCTTTACTGGCCTTAAATCTGGAGTAAACAGTTTCTCAATCTTTCTTTTTTTTTTTTTTTTAAATTAATTAATTAATTTATTTTTGTCTGTGTTGGGTCTTCGTTTCTGTGCGAGGGCTTTCTCTAGTTGCAGCAAGCGGGGGCCACCCTTCATCGCGGTGCGCAGGCCTCTCACTGTTGCGGCCTCTCTTGTTGCAGAGCACAGGCTCCAGACACGCAGGCTCAGTAGTTGTGGCTCACGGGCCTAGTTGCTCCGCGGCATGTGGGATCTTCCCAGACCAGGGCTCGAACCCGTGTCCCCTGCATTGGCAGGCAGATTCTCAACCACTGCGCCACCAGGGAAGCCCTCTTGGTCTTTCTTGACCTTGACATTTTTGAAGAGTACAGACCAGTTATTTCATGGAATGTGCCTCAGTTGAGGTTTGCGTGATGTTTCCTTATGATTGTACTCAGGTTATGCGTGTTTGGCAAGAGCACCACAGAAGAGATGAGATGCCCTCAGTCCACAGCATCAGCTGGCACGTGATGTCTGTTTGTTCCAGTACTGGTGACATTAACTTTGTTCAGTTGATCAAGGTGTTGTCTGCCAAGTGAGAGATTGTTTGAGATTATTGTGTAACTATCTTCTTCCTCATCAAACCTTTATTCACTAGTTTTCACATCCACTGATGGTCTTCTAACTCCAACATTTTAATATATTTATCAGTAGGCATTCTATTGTAAAAAAAAAGCTTTCCCTTTTTCCTCCTTTATTTATTTATCCATTTACTTATTTCTATCCGTATGGACTGATGGATTCTTGTTTTATTTAATGGGTTCTGCTTCAATAGCACATTATTTATTTTTATGCTATTATTTCTCAGATATGGTCAGTGGGAGCCGCTCTCACTGCCTCCTGTCTTTTTGATGGCCCCTAAAGGAAGCTTAACTTGGTACCTTCCATGTTGAAGTGGAGACTGAGGTTGGCAGTCACGTTCCCTTGCACAGTATCTAGTAGCCACAGGAACAATAGACTTTCCATCCAAATCCTCCAGGT
The DNA here is from genome assembly GCF_009873245.2 of Balaenoptera musculus. Taxonomy (NCBI): domain Eukaryota; kingdom Metazoa; phylum Chordata; class Mammalia; order Artiodactyla; family Balaenopteridae; genus Balaenoptera; species Balaenoptera musculus. Next base: position 33,640,668 of record NC_045797.1, on the reverse strand, counting down.
TTCCAGCACATCCCTGGAGGGAGTCGGTATGGTCAGCTGAGGAGATGTAAGTGCACCCAGGAAAAAAGCCTGTGTTAGCCTCTTATTTTGCTCCCAAATAGTGGCTTTCACAGCAAGAGTTCCCCACTAAAAAGTCAAGCAATGGGTTTCCTAATTTCTGGCTTCTGTCTAAAACAGGTTTCTTGAGCCAGTTAATTGAACATAAATTACAATTGACCTTGGAGGGATTAACCTGCATTGTGGGGTCATCTCAGCTGTATAGCTATTTGGGTGCTTTCTGACTGCCTGAGCTTTTATGTAGTTTTCAGCTAAGTTAGAGAGGAAAATGTACCACTTGGGGACATTACAGGAATTGTTGACCTTCTCTGGTCAGTTTGAGGTCAAGGAATTAATGTAGAGAATTACCAGAAGATCTATAAATACACAGGTTTCTTACATGAGAGGTATCGTTAAAAAATACTGTTCATTTTACTTAACTGTTTCAGATCCATGTGTAATATTTGAATGGCAGTCGTATAAAGGAAATTTTGCTGTGGGGCAAAATAAAAATAACATTTAAATTAAAATTTTAAAAACTATGCTAGCAGTAGGTTTTCTAAAGTTACATAGTGATTGAGTCATTCTGACATTGAAAATATATTAGATGATAGACCCTATATTGAAAAGAAGACTTATTCATGTCAGAGGCTGAACACATTCTTTTGAGGTCATTTCAGTGCTGAAAGTAATTGTATCCTGTGTTCTAAATTTTTCTCTGCCTCTTTGGTGTCTCAAGAAGTTGAATTAGAAATTGGCATGCCAGCTTCTTCCTGGTGAGTGAGTGGAGAGAGTATGACCTTTGGAAATACAGACCTGAGACCAAGTAATGCCACTGTCATTGATTTGTTCTCTGTCTTTCACGAGTTCTTTTGTCATTCCAAGCGTCAGTTTCCTCATCTGTAAAGAAAGGTTTACAACTTGTAGGATCAATGCAAGGAATAAAAGCTATAGAAAACTTTATGATAAAGTATAGCGCCTGGCATAGAGGAGGCCCCCAATGAATGTGACTTCTCTTCCATCCCACTCTTGTTTCTAACAACATAACAATCACCTTCATTCATTCATTATTTACCATGTGCCAGGCTATGACCTCAGTGCTTTATGTGCACTACTCATGAGAGAGGAATTATTATTTCCAATTTACAGATGAGAAAACTGAGACCTAGAAAGGTTAAGGGCTCTTGACCAAGTGTTGATGCTGGGGTTTCAAGTTTGATGCTACAGCCCAAGGTCTTAATCATTATGCTCTTCTGTCTCTCATAACTATGACTCTTTGAGACCACGCACTTTTCATAGAGTTGGAGTAGTAACTCATGGGTTTACACAATATTATTACATGAATACAGTTGAGAGTCCTAAGTGGTAGGAAGGGAGAATTAACCTGGGCTAGAAACAGAAATAAGAGTGCAGAAGAAAAGTAGGGAAACGTGAGAGAGATACACACTACACACACAAGGTGAACAACGCCCTCTATGTCTCTGGAACACTGGGTTGCTTATCTTGTTCTAAATCAGAGGTTAAAAACATGCATGATCATAGTCCTAATAGCTGCTGTTTATTGAGCATATGTGATTTATGGAATTCCCAATTTAATATTACAGCAACCCTTTGAGGCATGTTTATTTGCTTATTTGGAGGAAAAGAAACCAAGAATCAGGGCATGTAGAGAGTCATGCAGACCGCCCATTCCAAACCAGATCTGTGTGGAGTCCTATCCCTCCTCTCTACTGTGCTTAGCATAAATATCAACAAATTCCCTGGGTGCCTGGCACTGCCATGGCCTAATTCTCACCTCTATAATGTCTCCAATGAGCTGAAAGACTTGGCAACAGATGCACAATTTCTTTCCCTGCTTGGAAGTTGGTTTTTACCAGACTCTAGTGAAGTCCAGCCTCTAAGACTTAGCACTCCACCTATCACCACCCATATTCCACAGTTTGGCATTAGGGATAGCCTTCGACAGCAAACCTCCTTCCCCTTCTGAGGGAAAAAAACTGTATTCTTGGAATAGTCCTCTAAAAATATTTCATACCATAGACATTTAAGCATTCCCATAGCAGAGGCTGATTCTTGCCTACTCCAATATCCAGTACCCTTTCCTCCTTAAGAAGAGAACTTGAATTTTAGGCAGGCCCATTGCCACCTAGAGTTAGAGATGGTTCCCAGCCTGTCTTGCAACTAAATGCGGTCATGTGACTGAGCTGTGGCCAAAGAGCAGAAGCGCTCTGTGGGGTTCTGGGAAAGCTGCTCAAAGAAGTTGACTCAGCTAGGAGGAAACCCTTTTGCCCTTCTGTTATTCCTACTTTGTTAGAGGAGCAACTGGGAAGTGATAGCTAAAGTTCTAGCAACTATTTGTAACCATGAAGTTGACCTTGAGGATAGAAACCTCTTTGTAGGATCATAGAGCGAAAGATAGACACTTGGGTCATTGATGACAGCTTCGAGTCACTTTACTACTTCTAAGCTGCTTACCTCTATTTTTACATGAGAAGGAAACTTTTGCCTTTCCTTCCTTCCTTCCTTCCTTTCTTCCTTCCTTCCTTCCTTCCTTCCTTCCTTCCTTCCTTCCTTCCTTCCTTCCTTCCTTCCTTTCTTCCTTCCTTCTTTCCTTCCTTCCTTCCTTCCTTCCTTCCTTCCCTTCTTTTTTGTTTGTCACGGTTATTTTGAGTTTTTCAATTACATGCAACCAAGTAATTCTAATTACAGTTTCCAAAAATATGTTTGGCTTCCTCTGGGCACATATAGATGTCTGCAAAAGCCTGCAAAGCTTTGAGCCTACTAGCTCAGTATTTAGTTGAGTGTGATTTAACTGACAAATTTTTAAGGTACCGTGGAAACATGCAAGTTGAATATTTTGGACCTTTACATACGTCAACATTTAGCAGTTAAAACACATTAACACAGTGTTTCCCCCCTTCTTACTGTTTAATTCAAAGAAGGATGCATTTGGAAGAAATTAGGGTCTTGCTACTCCAAGGCTAGTCCTATCAAGTCCATTAAAGACTGCACACCATTTGAGATCATGCCACAAACAGATTTGGAATGGGTATGATGTTTCTGTGATAAAAATTGTTGCATCAAACAAAACTCAAAATTTACTCCAGGTGGTATTTCCCCACCCCACCCCCTATTTTTATTTTAACATCAAGCACAAAAGTGACACAAAATATTTCTGCTCTCCTGATACACTGAACTTTGGGCATAAGTGGAAGGTGAATTAGAAAGGCATAGTTTTGTACTTGAGTACCCAGATTGGTGGAAATGAGTTTTCCACTTAAATTCGACTCATTTCAAGGCAGCCAAATATCATAGTCTCCTGGTTACTGTATTTTAAATGATTTTTAACTTAGCAGAAGATACTGTTTTGGTGAAAATATTTTATGTATCTCCTTTGTTGACTGAAAGAGTTAAAAATAGACAAAAAAAATGAACCCCTGAACTTCACCCCCAAAACCTTATAGAGAAAAACAGAGAGAATATTTAGAGGCGCTGGCAAAAGGAAGTGGAAATTTGAACAATCACCTCAATAATTCATCCAAAAATGATTGAGAATGTTTATTCTGTTCTTAAATCTTTATTGTCTGGCCCCATCATAGGTTAGATTGACCTGGATTTTCTAGACAAAAGCCTGAAATCTTCCCTTAACTTTGTCTTTGGGAACATGGTCTGTAAGTACCAAGTCATCACTATGGGTAACTATTTGTTGAAAAGGCGCCATTGCACGGCATTGCGTTAGCTTTGGAGTTACAAATGTATTCTCCTGTGAGTTAAAAGGGGATTGTAATGGACTCATAAGATTGTACAATTTCAATACTTGCAAGGAATCTAGATATGATCTATTTCAATCCTCTACCCCTTCCCCTGCATCATTTTAAAGATGAGGAAACTGAGACCCAAACATTTTTTTCAAAGTTTCACAGCTTGTACATAAATTCCACTGTTAATGTCACGATATTTCATACTTCTTGTTTATTTTCTAAAATGGCCCAGTGGAGGAAAAAGAAGCTTTTGCCTATCAGTTTGAATTTGGTCCTAATTATGTTTGGCATCATAATTTTCTTCCATAAAAATTTACAGAATAAGAGGATTATAACACCAAAACCTTCCAAGAGTGAATTCACTTGACCTTGTTGAAAGGTACTGATATAATATACCTACGAGAGACATGGGCTAAGTGAAAAGACTTTATCTTAAGTGATAGCAACACCCCAAGCCACGCAGAAAAACAGAAATGGAAAACTGCATATTGATTCTAAAGCAAATCAAGTGAAGTACCTTCTACGGACGTATAGTCAGATAATAAAACTCAAGAAAATAATGTATGCTCTTTTCTGTTTTCAAAGGAACTAGGAAATCTCCTTTAAACTTTGCATGCGGTATGGAGATGCACAAAAGTCCCAAACATTTGTTAGTAATAAGTTGGCTGACATATCTATAGTTTTAAATCTTTTATTGGTTACTGATTAACTTAACTGCTCTGCCTGACAAAACTTCATAATAAATAAGCCAACCAGTGAGTGCTTCGCAATCAAACCAACTTTGTTTAAAGGACTATCACTAAAACATGATTTACAGGCTAATGAATTTTGCAGTCAGCATGTGGTGATGTACAAGTTCCAACATGAATCTAAAATGTACAAATCCGAAGACACTGAAGTTATTAAAAAATCACACCACAATGCAACTAATTTTAATTAAAAAGAAATATATCACATTCATATTTAGCAGTGACATTATGGCATATGAGGAGGATCACTCAGAGTTACTTTCTGAACACATCCTAACAAAACATGGCTATTGTTGCTTTGAAGGTTAATGATTCCTTTTCGAGATCAAATTACTTGCTACACTGACTCAAATCAAGAAAAAAAAAAACCCAAATAAGAAACTATATTTATATGTACATGTAAGCCATGTAAATAGATAAGGTGATTGATGATGGTTATGTCAGTAAGAAAAGTTGCTGCAGATCTTTTTTTTTTTCAACTTGACCAAATTCTTCTTAGAAAGTCTGTATAAATCACTGTTTTTTTTCTGCCTCTCTTTCAATTAATTAAATTGTTGACAGGGAAATTGTAACAAAGTAGCTTTAGTATAAAAATGATTCCCAGCTCTTTCTATATGAAACTTAAAAAAAAAAAATCTTGAAGAACTTAAGTTTTAAACATCTGTCTGGACAGATGTCAAAATGCAGAGTGTTACACCATTATGCTGTGTAAGTTATCTGACACTGTGTTATTAATCTCCAGTTAAATATTCACAGTGAGATTTTATGATCTTTTTTTAAAATTTTTATTTATTTTTTAATTTTTGGCTGTGTTAGGTCTTCGTTGCTGCGTGCTGGCTTTCTCTACTTGCGGTGAGCGGGGGCTACTCTTCGTTGCGGTGCAAGGGCTCCTCATTGCGGTGGCTTATCTTGTTGCGGAGCACGGGCTCTAGGCGTGCGGGCTTCAGTAGTTGTGGCACGTGGGCTCAGTAGTTGTGGCACGCGGGCTCTAGAGCGCAGGCTCAGTAGTTGTGGCGTACAGGCTTAGTTGCTCCGCAGCATGTGGCCTCTTCCCCGACGAGGGCTCGAACCCGTGTCCCCTGCATTGGCAGGCGGATTCTTAACCACTGCACCACCAGGGAAGCCCTATGATCTTTTTAAAAGAAAACTTCCATGAGAGAATAAGCTCATCTTGCACAACCTAATAAGCACTTTAAATGAATGAATCCCAGAATAAACAATGAAAAATAACTTTCTGTGCTGATTTTTACATCTTATTTCAGTTACCTAGGATTTTTCTATCGGGATTTAAAAAATCATTCAATGGCATGCAATGGGTGTGATTTCATTAAAAATTATAGTATTAATTTTGAATATTTCTCTGGAAAGAGAATTTTATTGAAAATCTTACATATAAATAGTGGAGACAATTACATCTGGAAATAAAATATGGCCCTGCTGAATCCTACTTGTTGTGGAACATATATTATAGTACAATAAACAATATTTTTCAAGAAATGAAAGACGAAAACTATCATGATATTATAAACGTAACAGTAATTTAGTAAGTAGGAGTTTATTGAAAAGAATACTTAGACCCAGACACTGAGATGCTGGGTTGTTATTTCATTCTCTGTTCTCCCCTACTCCACATCCTGCAACTTAGATTCAGTTAGTGTGTTTGATGAATATGTTCACATTAGAATTATAACTGCCTGAAAAAAAAGTTTTTAATGGTTTTAAAGTGATTAAGGGAGCAAAACCACTCTTCTCTCCTTAAAATTTACTAGCCCCCTTTGCACTAAATACATCACACAAACAACCACAATTTCCTTATATGCTAGGAAGAATTCTTCAACAAAACACTGTAATTCTGTGCCAAAGAGACTAACAATAGCATGAGCATCTCGCTGTTTACTTAATGAGATGTGAATGGAAGTGTGAAGGTGAAAAGACAGATTCTAGGTTAGAGGATGGCAAGGTGAGACCGATACTTTAGCACAAGGGAAAAACCCTTGGAAACGCCATGTCTGAAATAAACAGAAATCTTTCCTTTCTTCCTCCCTCCCTCCCTCCCTTCCTTCCTTCCTTCCTTCCTTCCTTCCTTCCTTCCTTTACTTGGGGAGTCCTCCCTATCTGCCTTAAAAATTCTAAGATGGATTAATTTGCTCTCAAAACCATCAGATTTGATGTTGATAAACTGAAGTGGCTTAGCTTTGGAAAACATCAGCTTATGGTTTTATTTCCTTTGTAACAAAGGTTTAGTGATACCCTGGTCTCCAGGTTGCATGGCATAATCTACCTATTATCCATATCACCACCCTTGTTTTCATCATTAAGTGAAACTGAAGGAAATTGGTGCTGAGTTGTCAAGAAATCTCAGGGACAATGACATGTCATTGCCCCATTTCTCCTTCTAAATCCTTTGTACCTATTCATGAAGGTCGAATGAGATTATGTCTATGAACCCATTAGAAACTGTAAAGCACAAACATGAGAACAGATGAGGCCAATGGGGATTAGGATGCTGCCCGACAATTTATTCATTTTTAGACCAGAAATCTGGTAGCAGCCTTACATTTTCTGATTATTATACGGTCTTGAGTAATGTAATTTGCACCGATATAAACTATAGTTAGCCATTCACTGGGATTCTAAAGCATTCTCTTGTGATTCCTCTTCCACTATTGTCTAGAATCATTTAGCTAATACAAGAAAAAATGATTTTTTTTACCTTATAAATTTTCCAATCCACACTTCCCAGATTAATTAGAAAATTGCCCCAATCTCTCTTTTCCCTTCCCTGATATGTAGCACTCGCAGAAAGAAGATGCTAATTTGATGCAGAAGCTGCTTAAAATCAGTCAAAATAAATCGTGTTCCAATCTTGTGCACATTAAATGATTGTCCCTGATCAAAATGGGAGTGGGGCTGACAAGGGGGGGGAGAGAGGAAGTTTGGAGATGGACTTCTCCCCCAGCCTCATTTCCAACCAGGTAAAAATGGAGTTCGAAAAGCCCAAATTCTCAGCAGATTTGCACAGCACAGTAATAGCCTTTATGCTTGGAAATTTATGGGCCATGGACAGTTTATAAGAAACGATGTAGTTCATCACAGAGCCAGACTGATGGAGCACATGGGAGCATTCTGCACAGGAAGTTGGGTTTTGGAATAATACTTACTTTGATAGAGTTGTTTTGTTAGCTAAGTAAAACAGTAGGGAAGCCAATGGCCACTTAGGCTTCAAACATAAATATATATTTATAAGTCACCCAGCTGCCTAATTGAGAGCCTTAGTGTTTTCACTAAGTATATCTTCACCAGAAAGCAGTAAAAACAACAATATCATCAACAAAATCCAAGTCTCCTTGTAGGTTCATTTAATCAGTCTTTGATAGTTTGGAGATAATTAAATGATGTCTAAATGCTTCTGTCTTAAAGTCAAAGGGTGGGAAGATAGGTAGAAAGATGCTTTTTTTTTTTTTTTTTTGGTGAGGGGATGTTCTTTTGTATTTAAGGTGCAAAGACATAAGTGAAGCCTTAATTTACACCCTGGGTTGCTGAGGGCTATTATCAGAGATTTGAAATTGTGGCTCTAAGGACTCCTGATGGGGAGAGTTGGGGGGATCAGAGCAGCAAGGGTTGGGTGTACAATTGTCTGGTACTTTCAGGTTTCACAGAAGAAGGTTAAGCAGGAGGTGGCTTGTTAAATTTGAGCAGAGAACTGGAAAATAAGATTTCACACTCCTGAGATGGGGAAAGCTGGTGAGTTTGGAGTTTGTCTGGGAGATTTGAAAAAGGTCGGGTGTGCTATAGTGTTTCTCAAATTGTATTTCAGTTCTTCTGAAATGAGAAAAAGTAGGTGCTATAAAGGGCCCACAGACACATGCGGTCAAGTCAAGCGTCCTAGGTAAATGGGCATTTTCAAACTCAAATAATTATTTGGCATGTGGAAAGCAAATGCACAGCCTCTCTTTCTGCTTGGCTGGACCTCCTGGAATTCAGGCCACACTAACGATTTTTTGCTACTGTGTCTTCTCTTCAATCTTCTCTTTCTGTTCTCAAGCCCTTCTCCTCTTTATGGCCATGGCTTTCATGATTTCTCTCTTTTGCTTTGAGACCTTGAGCTGGAGTTGGATTGCAAGTGGCAACAGGGGAGTCCAAGACATGGGTGCTAGTCTAAGTTCTGCTTCTTCATGAGACCTGACAACAGGACACTTGCCTTTCTTCCTGGAGGAAGCAGGGGGTGAGGTTCCTGAAGTCTCCCCTAGAGCTGACATTAGATGAGCTTATACTTGGTCTTTTTTTCTTACTGAAGTATAGTTGATTTACAATGTTGTGTTAGTTTCAGATGTATAGCACAGTGATTCAGTTATACATCTATATGTATATATCTATTCTTTTTCAGAGTCTTTTCCCTTATAGGTTATTACAAACTATTGAGTATAGTTCCCTGTGCTATATATAGTAGGTCCTTGTTAGTTATCTATTTTCTATATGGGAGTGTATACATGTTAGTCCCAAACTCCTAATTTATACTCCCCCTTCCCCTTTGGTAACCATAAGTTTGTTTTCTATGTCTGTGGGTCTAGTTCTGTTTTGTAAATAAGCTCATTTGTATTTTTTTAAAGACTCCACATATAAGCGACATCATATGATATTTTAGACTTGGTCTTGTTACTTCAATTCTCCCCTGCTCTTCTGGAACAGCTGTGACTCTCTTTCTCAACCGCTTTTTAGAAAAATTATTCATTACTGTTATTTGACCGGCCCTTTATAGCTAATTCTCTTTTCCAATTGTTTTTCTAATTTTTTTTTTTACTTCTAGTTTTAGTTGTATTCTGCTTGCTCTTTTGTTCCCTTTTGTGAGACTAATTTTACTTTTGTATTCTTATATAATATAATGTGCTGCCTCTTCAAGTATTTATTATTTTCCCCTTTTCCTTGAGGTGTGATTTTTTCTTGCCTAATACAGCACTAGACACATTTTAGCCCTTTATAAATATTTCTTGATTGATTGGTTTAATAAGACTCCTCGTGTTTCAGACCTCCCGTCTCCTTGTTTTGGCTTTGGACTCTGGGCCATCTCCTGTGTTTTTGGAATTGTAGTTAAAGCCATCCTTCACCTCCTATAATATGAACACAGTTGAAGATTGCAACTATGCAATCTCTAGTCTTAAGTCCTCTATTCTTAGGGGGCTGACTTAAAGGACGACTCAGTCTCATTTCTCCTGCTCCCATCCAAAATGAACAGGAAACATAAAAGGCATTCAATATGTTGGATAGCAGTCAAACTTCTAACAGTTCGATTGTGCTAAGAAAACTAAACCTTTTTGTGTCCGAAACTCCCAAGCACTTTCTTTTGGTTCCAACTTGCAAGAATATAAAATGAGAGGTTTCTCTACTAAGAGTTACAAATGTTCTGAAATAACAACTCACTGGAGAGATACAGATAAGAATCCTTACAAGTATAACCTCACATTAAATCCACATTTCCTTGTACCATAGAACATTAAAAGAATTTAATAGCTGGGAGAAAATGTTACTCATTGCCCATTATCTTGCTATACTAATCCATGTATTTCTATGAAAATGTGATAAATTTTGTGCTATGCTAAGCACATTTTAGCATATACTTAAATGGATTATTTATTTTTTAAATTCAGTAAGGCAAATGATTGGTCTTTGTTAATTAACTTTTTATTAAATGGAACTCACCATAGAATAAAATAGAAAAAAGTTGTTTTTCCCTAACCGGTATTATTTAACTTACTCTAAGATACTCTGAGAGTCCTTGTATGTCTTGCAGTCTTTCCATACTTTGTTTCACAGTTCTGCCATTTTGAAGTTCTTTCAAGGAGGCATTGGATTTTGCTTTGAAAAACCAAAGAGTTGGTTGTTACTAGTGGCTAATTCCAAGTAATGCCCTTGCCTTAAGAGACCTGATAAACAACAATCACAACTTTCTGATAAAGTAGGGGTTTTTGTAAGTTAATTTAGTAAAGGTTCATCATTGTATTTCTATAATGTATTTTCCAATCTCATTAGAAATAAATTTGACTTGCATAAAACTTCAGGAACACACATGCTTGTTGGAAATGTCATTGGTACATTATGGCATCTGCAGTATGTAAATTTTTTGTTATCTGTTCAATACTCATGATACTAGGATAAGTCCTGCTCAAAGAAACAAACATGTTATAATCTAAAAAGCTACAGACATTAAAAAATATGTGAATGATGGACACTGATGAACAGAACTGCCTGAAAACCCCAACTTTATAGCATTACCCTTTTAGACATATAAAACTAAATAAAAAGAACTGATCAGAATCTTTCTGAAAGTTTGCTGATGTATGTCAGTATATGTCAATGTTATAAAGTGCAAAATATAATTTTTCTCCTCCAATTTAGCAAACTATTGTCCAGTTTTAAACAGTTTGATACCTATGATTTATACATTTGTTCATGAAGAGCTGTCACTTAGAACAATGAACTTCAAATGGTATGAAATTCTTTTTTAGAGACAGGAAGCAGAATGATGGATACTTTTGCTCTAGGTAAAAGGAGATTATATTGTTCCTCAACCCATTTTTTGAGGAAGATCTATGTCCTGGCTCTTTTCCTTCCAATCAAGTTTGAAAGTATGATGACATTATAAGGTATTATTTTAAATAAATATTGTTTTTAATGTAGTAGTCTGTTCAACATTGGCGTCTACAAGCATTCATTATGTTGTAGTATTTTAGAAGAACCTTTACAACCTTTGTTAACATGTATTCTAAAAGAAGTAGTATTAATGCTAACCCTGGATAAAGCTGGAAGTCTTAAAATGCGCCTTGTCTGCCAAAATGGGATTTGAATGTAGGGAATGCAAATGATTTTGGCATACACTTGGGCTCCATGTGAAAAAATATGGGAGAGTCAACTGGTGGAAATTAAACCACCATGACCAGGAGAAGGGTCTGAAGTTTCCCTTTCACACGGTGTGAAGACTTCCAGTCAATAAAATATCCTAAAATAAGTCACAAAATAGGTGAAACCCCTAGGATCCTACCAAGAGCAAATGAAAACTCCTCTGTTAATACATGTCCTTCACTCCGAGAATCCCCAATAAAGGAACTCCCATAGAGAATGACTTCATAATATGAAGGTAGGTGCCTCCTTGAAGAAGAATCAACAGCTATAACAAATAGGAGATCAATAGTTCTGAAATCAGACATTATAGAATAATCTAAACAAGACTATATATTCAATATGTTAATTGATTAGAGATAAAGAAGGAATAGAAATCACAAAGAAACCTCAGAAAATTATGGATAAAGAAGAGTCATATTTGGAAAATAGCCAAATAGATGTTCTAGAAATGAAACAAAACCATTGAAAATTTACAAATCCAATGACTTATTATAAAGCTATGCTAATTTAAATGTTGATAAATAGAATGGTGAAACAGAATAGAGAAACCAGGAATGTACCCAAGCATGTATGGAGATTTGTTATTTGACAGAGGAGGCATTACAGATCAGGAGAAAAAGGATAGAGGATTCAGAAAGTGCCACTGTGTCCAACGATAGCCAAACACAAGAAAGAAAGTTGTATCCTGACTTTAGACCAACCACAGAATCAAATCCATCTAATTTACCTAAAAGGAAAACCTCAAATTTCAAGCTTTTAGGGGAAATTATAGGCAAATATGTCAGGGTGCAAAAGAATTTCTTAAAATAGTCACTAAATAAAATTAAGGAAGGATAGGACAACTAGATATCCACATGCAAAAGAATGAAGTTGGACCTGTACCTCACATCATATAAAAAAATTAACTAAAAAATGAATCAGAGTCCTAAATATGAGGGTTAAAACTATAAAACTCTTAGAAGAAAAAAGTGTAAATCTTTATCACTTTGGAGTTGGCCGTGGCTTCTTAGAAATGACATCAAAGCACAAGGAACAAAGGAAACAGATAAATTGGACTTTATCAAAATTAAAAATGTTTGTGCTTCAAAGGACACTCTCAATAAAGTGGTAGAAAATATTTGCAAACATATATCTAATAAAGTACTAGTATCCAGAATATATAATAAATTCTTACATATAAACAATAAAAAGACAAATAGCCCAATTTTAAAAATAGGCAAAGGACTTGAATAGACATTTACCTAAAGAAGATATACAAATGACCAATAAGCACATGAAAAGATGCTCAACATCATTAGCCATCAGGAAAATGCAAATCTAAACCATAATAAGATACCATATCATTTCACACCCACTAGAATGGCTATAATAAAAAAGACTGACAGTTGGATGTTGGGGAGTATGTGGAAAAATTGGAACCCTCATACATAGCTAGTGAAATGTAAAATGCTGCAGCCCCTTTGAAAAAAAGTCTGGGAGTTCCTCAAAGCATAGAGTTTCTATTTGATCCAGTAATTCCATACCTAGGGACATGTCCAGGGTAACTGAAAACATATGTCCACCCAGAACTTTTTACACGGATATTCATAGAAGCATTATTCATAATAACCCCAAAGTGGAAACAACTCGAATTCCCATCAAGTGACTGAATGGATAAAGAAAATGTGGTATATCTGTACAATTGAATATTATTCAGCCATAAAAAGGAATGAAGTACTGATACATACTGTAACATGCATGAACCTTGAAACCATTATGCTTATGAAAAGAAGCCTAGTTACAAAATACCACATATTGCATGATTTCCATGTACGGTACTTGAAACACCTAGAATAGGTAAATCCATAGAGACAGGAGTAGATTAGTGGTTGCCAAGGGCTGGGGAGTGGATAAAATGGGGAGTGATTGGGATTTCTTTTTGAGGTGATGAAAATGCTCTGGAATTCAATAGTGGTGATGGTTGCACAACTTTGAATATACTAAAAACCACTGAATTCTACCCTTTAAAAGGATGACTTTTGTTATGTGAATTGTATCTTAATTAAAAAAGAAAAATAATTAAGGAAAAGATTGATTAATTTGATATTAAAATTTGAAGCAATCCTGTAAACGATCATAGATAACTAGCTAAGATTCATTATTCAAAATATATAAATAACTCCCACAGATAAATAAGACAAAGGTAAAATTTCCACCAAATAATATGCATAAGCTAGGAACAGGAATTCACAGAAGAAGAAAACCAAATAACTAATAAACACAAAATCATCATGATATGCACATTAAAACAGTAATGAGGGCCTTTCCCATGTGTATTCAAGGATATGCTAATAGCAAAACTTCAAAAATATATATGTCCAACTAAGAAAGAATTGATGAATAAATTGCAGTATATCATGAAATGGAAGACCTGTTAAACAAGAACTATTAAAACCAATAAACTAGATACATGTATATAGGTAAGTAAATTTCAAATTTATACTATTGAGTTGAAAAAGCAGTTCTCAAAAGAATTGAATGGAGAGAATTATAACACATATGTGATATTTAAAAATACACCACATGTAACTTGTTAAACAGCGTAAGTGGGGACTTCTTTGGTGGTGCAGTGGTTAAGAATCCGCTTGCCAATGTAGGGGACACGGGTTCGGTCCCTGGTCCGGGAAGATCCCACTTGCTGAGGAGCAACTAAGCCCATGCACCACAACTACTGAAGCCCGCACAGCTAGGGCCCATGCTCTGCAACAAGAGAAGCCATAGCAATGAAAAGCCCGCGCACTGCAATGAAGAGTAGCCCCGGCTCACCGCAATTAGAGAAAGCCCACGCACAGCAACCAAGACCCAATGCAACCAAAAAAAGAAAGAAAAAATAGTTGTTACATTTTGTTAATGGCTAAATATGCTATTTTAACTATTATTCTCTTTATTATCAATATGACAGTTAAATATGGTGTCATGTTTATATTTATATAATAATAATGATGTAATAAGTTTTGTTACAGACTTACCCATCTTTGCATTTTTTCCTTTGTTAAATTGCCTGTTTAAATCCTTTGCCTGTATTTCTATTAATGTGTGCCTAATATTGGTTGAGAATTCTGTCTGGCTGTGAAAAACACAAACCTGGAAACAGTGGATTAAACAAATTGGAGGTTTTCTTTTTTCTCGCAGAGTGAAGAGTCCAGACGTCAGAAATCCAAGATGGGTACAGTGGCTCCATGATGCCAGTGGAGAAATGGCTTCCTTGTCTCTTTCCACCCAATCATCTTTAGCATGTTCTTGTCACCCTTGGGGTCCCAGGATGGCTGCTTTGCTTCCAGCATCTCTGTTTGAGGCAGGAATGAGTGAAAAAGCAAAGGCTAAAATGTATTTACCAGTTAGGACTGTTCTCACCCCCTGCTCACACATCCACATATTTTAAGGAGCCTTCTTGGAAGTCTCAACCAAAAACTTCCTCTATTTTTTTTTTTTTTCCAGTGGCCAGAGCTAGGTCAGATGATCACTTCTATCAAGGAATTCAGCAGCATTTGTTTAATGTTCCCCCGATCTGGGGTTCTGTAGACAGGAATAAGAGAATAAAGTCAAATATCGGGCTTCCCTGGTGGCGCAGTGGTTGGGAGTCTGCCTGCTAATGCAGGGGACACGGGTTCGAGCCCTGGTCTGGGAGGATCCCACATGCCGCGGGGCAGCTGGGCCCGTGAGCCACAACTACTGAGCCTGCGCGTCTGGAGCCTGTGCTCCGCAGCGGGAGAGGCCGCGATAGTGAGAGGCCCGCGCACCGCAATGAGGAGTGGCCCCCGCTTGCCGCAACTGGGGAAAGCCCTCGCACAGACGCGAAGACCCAACACAGCCAAAAATAAATATAAAAATTAATTAATTAATTAATTAAGAAAAGATTACTATTAAAAAAAAAGACAAATATCATATGATATCACATATATGCAGAATCTAAAAAAATGATACAAATGAACTTATTTACAAAACAGAAATAGACTCACAGACATAGAAAACAAATTTATGGTTACTGAAGGGGAAAGGGGGCGAGGGATAAATTAGGAGTTTGAGATTAACATATACACACTACTATATATAAAACAGGTAAACAAGGACCTACTGTATAGCACAGGGAACTATATTCAATATCCTGTAACAACCTATAATGGAAAGAATCTGAAAAAGAATATACATATACGCTGAATCACCTTGCTGTACACTTGAAACTAACACAACACTGTAAAGTAACTATACTTCAATTCCAAAAAAAAAGAGAATAGGTATTGAGAAAAAACTAGCAGGCCTTCACAACTGACAAACAGTGATGATAATATGGTGATAATCATAAAATTTACTGCATGTGCTATAAGCCAGGTCCGTGAGCTTTGTACATTTCGTCTTGTTTAATCTTCACTGCAAGTCTAAGAGTTAAGTACCCTTGTTAGCACCCATTTTAAAATGAGGAAACAGACTTGTGAAGGTGGAGTACCATGTTGAAGGTCATTCAGTGGTGGAAGAAGAACCTGAGTCCAGTCTATCTGACTCGAAGGGTGCCTGGAACTATCCTGGTTTTAGCACTGCAAGTCCCAAGTCCCTGGACACATGTCAGTCCTGGAACATTGAGGTCGCCCACTGGAGCCCAAGCAGTATTAGGGCAGCAGTTCACTTAAAGTTTGTTAAATGGTTAATTTAATAAACATTGTTTATTATTTTTCATAAATGTTAAAGACTTGCAATATGTTAAGGATACAGCCTTTTGTAGTATATAAATTTTTCTTTTGTCTTGTCATTTTTACAACTCTTTTTGATATACAGGTATTTTAAAGTTTTATGTGTCAAATCTATCTGTTTTCCTTTATGGTTTCTTCCTTCGCTTTTATGTTAAGATATTCTTCCCTACCCTACACACCGAAAGTTATATTTTCTTCTGGTTCTTTTATAGTTTATATTGTAATTCAAAGCAAATTGGGGATATGCAGGAATGGGAAAAACTTCCATGCACATTTTCCAGGTTTGGGTGAGTGTTTCAGAACTGTAAGTGTGTATGTTTGAAATGTTCATCTCAGGAACTGATTTAAAATCCATAACTTAAGGGAATGAAACTCTTTCCAATGCATTCCCAATGTGTGGTGCACGTGTATCTGCTCTGCAATCGGCAATCATGTCAAAATGTGGCAGCTCATTTCATATTCTTTTTAACTATCCTTTGATTAAGGGAGTGCTTTATCAACTTCTGTAAGCCTGCAGTCAAATCTACTTCAAATTATTAGCACCTGGTGAGAAATGTCCTTCCCATTCTAACCTCCAGTTCATCATGTCTTATTTATAATTCACTTGATGATTCTGATATATCGTTATAAATACTGTATGTGATTAAGTCTTTACACTGAAACTTCGTTCTTATAATAACGGCAGAAAATGTGGATTGCATACTGTGTTCCTGATACAGATGTGTGGACCCAAACCAAGCAGGTGTGGTGCTAGCCTGAGATGATAAATCACCAGCCTCAAATGTCTTTACGTTGGGAAACATGATGTCATTAATGCTTTTCTTGCACCATTGGGTCTAACTTAGTTTTCTAGCCAATGGAATGGGAAAATATTTGTGAATTCACTGTTACTGAACAGTGACAATAGGAACTATTTTATCAGAAAACAAAATTAATGTTCTAGTCCAGGCATTGGCAAATTTTTGGAAAGAGCCAGATGGTAAATATTTCAGGTTTTGCTGATCATAGGATCTCAGTTGCAACTACTCCCTCCTGCCTTTGTAGCAGCCCTAGACAGAACATAAACAAACGGGTGTGGCTGTGGTCCAATCATGCTTTATTTACAAAAGTAGTTGGTTTGCATGATTTGGCCCCTGGGTTGTAGTTTTCCAACTGCTGTATAGTCAGACATTTCATTCCCTCACAACTATTTCTTATTTGAAAGGTGGATATTAGTGCTATCCTGGAATATATTAAACAAGTGCTCCTATTATTGGTACTTTAAGACTTTGACTTCAATGTCTTAAGGTTAAATTGGAAAACACTTTGAAAATTCTTTGAATAATCATGATGTAAACATGGAGTTGTTTGTGAGGATAGGTTATATCAATCTCAAACAAAAAGTTAGTGTCTCAAAGCTTCTTTGATATTAGTGGCTTATAACTTTCTTCCTAAACAAAAATTTTTACCTTCTGCCAGAGAGCTGGACTCAGCACTTAATTCCAGTGGGGTCCAGGCTTCGATAGAGGGAAGCATATGGGTACCATACATTTGGTAGAGTATGTCTCTATGTAATCACAAAAATTGAATACCTCCAGAGCTCTAAATGACAAATTTGGCTGGTCTGCTTTAATGCACAGTTTCTATAATACATCACAAAGGTGGCAAATGCAAGACTCATCCTCAGTATCATTACTTCATGCTTTAGTAAATCAGGATGACTGACTTTTGCTTTTGTTTTGATAGATTCTCTCATGACCTGTGTGTCAATCGATGATTTGTTACTAATCATATTTCCAAGCTAAATATAATTTTGGGGGGTAGATTTTATATATATATGTCAAAATATATGTATATTTTGAGGGGGTAGGTAATATACATATGCATGTATGTATACATATGTGTACATATATATTTAATATACACATATACATATATACATATTTTAAATACATATATATATTCTTTAAAATCAGTCTTTTACAGACTCCCAAATACCCATGAATATTTATTCCTGCCAAATTTCAATGCTATCAGTGCTTAAAGGAGGCTGGCTTTCATACTTTGAAAAATTTCCCAGTCTGTGATAGGTCTTTTGTTGTTGTTGTTGTTCCCGTATTTTGTTTGTTTTTATACTCTTGGAAGGCACTTTGTTATTCTTTAGTGGTTGGCTTATTTTTGGAGACATTCCCAAGCTAACTGGAGATAACATATAATAAGGTAAGGTAGATGTTCAAGTTGGGGATGTATCTTTGTTCAAAAATAAGATGTAATGTTAAAGTAACGGGACTGAGTTTTTTGTTATGTCATATGATATGCAGCTTTAAAGAAATTTTTTGAATGTCTTAAGCAGTGGAAACATTACTGAAATATGTACTGTCTCCTCAGATTAAGTTTTGAAGGACAACTTTCATTTGGTTATGGAAACTAAGATCCGTTTTAAAAGTCTTACTACTCTATATTCATAGTTTGTAAAAAATATGCCTCTTAGGAGGATAATTTGGATGAATATAAGGAGCTGTCAACAGGTTTGTAATGTGTGTCTCTTTCAAGAAATCTATGGATGCTTTGCTGCTGATTTCCCAAACTCTCACCAGCCCAACCTGATGAGATTTAATGATAGGAGTTTCCCTCTTGAGTACCTTCTACTCTACTGTCCTTTGTGGGTTGTATTCTGGGGGTGACCAGTGAAGGGGCAAGAAAAGTAATTATTTATTCATTTCATGATGGAGCCAAGTGTTGGAAGAAAGGAAGCTGGAGGCTCCTGGAGAGAATAGAGGCATAGCTGAGAGAGAGAGACACAGAGAGAGAGAGAGAGAAAGAGAGAGAGAGGAGAGAAGTATTCAAAGGGACAATACTTGGGATTCTTTTGATTTAAAATAGGTTTAACTTGAGGAAGATAAAGTCTGTGTTAACAATAGAAACAGAAGCAACCATGAATAAGTTTAAATTGAGACGATGGGGCATGTCTTTCTTTTTCTCTCTCTTAAAATACTCATGGGGAATTCCCTGGTTGTCCAGTGGTTAAGACACAGGCTTTCACTGACAAGGGCCCGGGTTTGATTCCTGGTCGTGGAACTAAGATTCCGCAAGCCGCTCAGTGTGGCCAAAAAATAAATAAATAAAACCTTTAAAAAAAGATACGCCCGTGCCACACCTACCCCCCACAAACATTAACATTTATTGTTTATTTTCTAATTGCAAAAGAAATACATACTTATGAGGAACACTTTTAAAACAAAGTAAAATGAAAAAAAAAAAAACTACCCGTCACCGATCACACAGAGATATTAATGGTAAACTTGAATGTGTGTGTTTTCCCAATTATCTCCTTTTTCCTCTTTCCTTCCTCCCCTTCTCTTTTTTTTCTTCCTTTTTAACACTTTTATTGATTGCTTTTTTTTAAAAAAAGAGGATCTATCACATTAAATATGATGTTTCATAAATTGCCACGTTTTATAGCAATATATCTAAATATCTCCGACTATATCTCTTTGTCAATGTGCGTTTTTCCCAACATAATTAAAAAAATAATTTTAGCTAGCTCTATTTTTTCCAATTATAAATGCAATACATATTTATTGCAAAATAGTTTAGACAATATACAAAAACAAAGGTCAAAATCATCTTTAATACTACTACCAAAAGTTGCTTATGTTTGTTCTATGGGGCATTTGAAAGAAGGTATTTATGCTAAAAGAAGCTTAGGAAATTTTGTATTAAAAGCACTTAAACAGGTTTCCTTTACTGTAGGACTTCTCAACACCTTTAATATGTTCAAGTGTATTATGGTGCTCATAAAAGGGAGGTAACATGTAGAGTTTCTCAAACTTACTTGACCCGAGAATGTTTTATTCCAATAGATTTTTTTCTTTCTTCAGAACACACGTTGGTAAACAATGTTCTTAACACACACACACACACACACACACACTCACACACACAGAGGTATATTCACACAGTCTTTATTTACTTGTTTCTAGGTGATTTTCAAAATAATAGGATAATGAACTTAATATATCATGGACATCCATTCACATCAATAAATGGGAATTCACATCATCATTTTTAATGGCCGCAAAGTATGCAATTGTTTTTATGTACCCTATGTTTCTCAATAGCCTTTTACTGGTATATATTTAGGTTGTTTCCATTTTTTTTACATTTATAGATTATGCTGAAATCAATGCCCTGCACATCCCTTTCTTGTAAACTTGCCCAATTATTTCCTCAGGATAAACTTCTAAAAAAAGAGATAATATAAGCCTTTTAATTTATCTGTATTGCAAGATTAGATTCTTTGCCCAGGAATATAATAGTTTTTCATTAAAAATAGGATGAGGGTTTAGTTCAAGTGTGTACTCATAAAGAATGAACTAACAGGAGCAGAGAGGGCTATCAGAAATATGGTTTTTAAAATACTTGCAATTATTCACAAGACTAATATGCTTTTATAAAGGAGTAGTTATCAAAATGTTTTTTTCAGTATGGAAACTGAGAGCTTCCCTCCTTAAAAAATAGAGTAAAAAAGCCAATTCCGAAAATGTTACTCCACTCAATCCCTGGTAGAGAATCAAAAAGCTTAGGAGGAACACTACCTTCTGAGTTTTAAGTGAACAAAAGTGCATTTTAAATTCAGGTGGGACTTCCCTGGTGGTCCAGTGGTTAAGAATCCGCCTTCCAATGCAGGGGACGTGGGTTCGATCCCTGGTCGGGGAACTAAAATCCCACATGCTGCGAGGCAACTAAGCCTGCACGCCTCAACTAGAGAGCCTGCGTGCTGCTAACTACAGAGCACACACACTCTGGAGCCGGCGCGTCACAACTTGGGAGAAGGCTGCGCACCACAACTAGAGAGAAGCCGGTGCGCTGCAACAAAGAGCCAGTGCGCCACAACGAAAGAGCCTGCGTGCTGCAACGAAGATCTCGAGTGTTGCAACTAAGACCTGACACAGCCAAAAAATAAAAATAAAATAAATAAAATAAATAAATAAATAAATAAATACATTAAAATAAAATAAAATATACTTAAAAAGATAAATTCAGGCTAAGGTAGAGAAATAGATCCCTAGTGCTTCTATAAGTGATCTGCCTCTTCTCGTTAATTAAAACCTAAAATACTCTATCCGGTGTTTTATTAGAATAAAATAGAACTCCATTCTACCAAAGGTCCCATAAGACATTTCATTGAAGTTTCCATAAACTGGGGTCTTATCCTGCTTAGAACAAAAATTTGGAAAGCAAATTTGGTCAGATTTTCTCTGAATATTGGAGTCTGCATTGAAGCTTTTGAACAATTATATACAGGGCTGAGCAAAGGCTATTGTTTGCTTATGTGGTAGACTGAGATCAAGAATGTTAATGTTATCTCCAAGAAGACTTTTTAATTTATATCAAAATTGTATAAACAGGGTCACCAGGGCTAAATGGGATGTCAATGACCTATGAAGATCAAAAGGTAAACAAAAGAACTTAAAATAAGCCTGTAACCTGAACACCTCGAGGGTTGTTGTATATTAAAAGGCAGTTGTTTACATAAAGAAAGGGAAAATTACTTAGTGCTAATTCTGTTTGTGACAAGCTCCTTCTTCCTCAATCCATCAGCAGAATGGTGGTGGATGGGGCTTTCGCTCTGCCTGTTTTGAAGGGCTGTGAAGAAAACCAACATTCGCTGTCCACTCAGAAGCTTACCCATTTCCTTTATGGGGCTGGTTAGCTTCAGGCTAAGTTCTTTCTTCAGGAGAGGTTTGTGGAGATAAGGGAGTAGCTGGGGGACCTGAGTAAGATTAAAGGAGTAAAATATGTTTGGCAGGAAGAGATGGGTAGATTCACTAAGGTACATGTTCAAGGATTTCTTTGAAGCCTAAACTTCCATCTTCAAAAGGAATTTCAGCCAGATGGGGACCAAATGGGAACATGTCTTTGGGTGGATAACCCACAGAGTTTGGGCTCAAGGGTGGAGGAATGATGAGTCCCAAAAAATGTCATGAAAAAGTACAATGAATTAAGAAAAGGAAAGTCGATTTTTGTTATGGGTTAATAGACACGTAATTAGGGATCTGAAATGGAGGCAAATTAAAAACTCACTGGAGTAAACAGTTTTCTTATAAGAAACAAAAGATGAATCAGCCCTCCACGCCAGCCAAGGTGTGGCTTCAGAGGCAGTAGAGTCTAGTGATTATGTACATGGTTCTGCAGTCACAATACCTAGAATTAGATCCAGGCTCTTCTAGTTATCCTGTGTGACCCGGGAGAAGTAATTTGATCTCTCTGTGCCTTTCCTTATCATTAAAATGAGAGTAATAATGGTAACTCCCTGCCAGGTTAAATGAGTTACTACATGCAAAGCATTCAAACAGTGCTTGACACGCACGCAGTAAGCGCTCAGTGAACGTTAACCATAAATTTTAACATTTGAAGATGCACTAAGAAGGATAAGAATAAAAGGTAACTATTCTAAAAGGTAACTATTCTAAAAGGTAACTATTCTGCTGCCTGCCATTCCACTTGAGAGCTTAATTTACGTGGTTCTTAATGACTTTTTGATCTTTAAGAGTCACCTTTCAAAATGTAAATCATCCACAGGGTCTTACCCAAAGCCGTTCTCAATACTCGAGCAGGGATTCATTGGCCATTGATGTTGCCAGGATGGGTTAACACTCCAGGGAAGAGGAAGAGGAAGAGGTGCTGGGGCAGTGGGAAAGCTTCTAAGACAAACTTAACTTGACTTTTATCATTCACACCAAACTTAACCCACCAATTACAATTTTGCCAATTGTGAGGAAATTCTTAAGCCTCCAGTGTTTCAGGCAGATCACCAGAGAAAGAATGTGCCCATATTGTTCTATGAGAAAACATAGATGGCTAGGATACATTTTCTGACTCCTTGCCTGAACCCTAGGAAGGAAAAAAAAGTGTCTCATTCAAAAGAGGTCATGGAAGGGGAGGGACTCATGAAAGAATTGTCGAGGTTGTGACGAAGTCCAGGTGAAGGAATTCAGGAGCCTTTGCTTCGGATGAAGGCTCTGGAAGGCCAAGTTAGCCCATGGCTGAAGCTGCAGGCTGGCTAAGCCTGTGCTTGAGGCATCGAAAGACAGGAGAGACAGGAAGGGAAGGACAGACAGACAGACACACACACACACTCACACACACAATCGAAGGAGAGGCTAGTTTATAAACATATATCCTATTGAAACACCAAGTTATATTTTATACCTTAGTTTTCTTCCCTAAGGGCCATCAATGTAATATATTTTGTTTCCACTAACTTAGTTAAATAGAACCATGTAATTATTCCTTTACAGATCCTCTAACCAAATACATTTAAATACTTAACTATGTATCCTAATGCATTTTTCTATTCCAACACAGTGGATTTCTCTTCCGATTAATGATACCTGGAGGATTCTGCACAAATCTAGCTTTTTGAGCTTAGGTCAATAAACATGGATCAAATGATCTCTAAGGTACTTTTCAACTCTAAAACTCTTTGATTAAAAAAAAAAATTTATACAAATTTTAAAGGTTACTTTCCATTTACACTTATTACAAAACATTGGCTCTATTCCCCGTGTTGTACAATACATCCTTGAGCCTATCTTACACCTAATAGTTTGTACCTCCCACTCACTCCTCCTCATATTGTCCCCCCCATTGGTAGCCATTAGTTTGTTCTCTATATCTGTGAGTCTGCTTCTTTTTTGTTATATTCACTAGTTTGCTGTATTTTTTAGGTTCCACATATACATGATATCATAGAGTATCTCTGTCTGACTTACTTCATTTAGTGTAATGCCCTCCAAGTCCAAGTATTTTTGTTTCTGAAATACATATGTCAGAGAAAGGCATTAGAATTTTCTCAGTGTTTGGTTTTTCTTGTGGTGTTGATCTGATCTGCACTGCAAGGTTTGTTCAGTGGACCAAGACATGCATCTTTCAAGTTGCACACTGCTTTTCAGAAGAGCAATGTCTTTATTTCAAAGAGAAAATGAGGGTATACTTACTTGTACTTACATAAGAGAGACCAGGTCATTTTTCATTAACAAACTTCCACCAATTTTTTAAAATAAATTTATTTATTTTATTTATTTGTTTTTGGCTGTGTTGGGTCTTCGATGCTGCAGGTGGGCTTTCACTATTTGCGGCGAACGGGCGCTACTCTCTGTTGTAGTGCACGGGCTTCTCTTTGCAGTGGCTTCTCTTGTTGCGGAGCATAGGCTCTAGGCCCGCGAGCTTCGGTAGTTGTGGTGCAAGGGCTTCAGTAGCTGCGGCACGCAGGCTCAGTAGTTGTGGCGCACAGGCTTAGTTGCTCCTCGGCATGTGGGATCTTCCTGGACCAGGGATCAAACCCATGTCCCCTGCATTGGCAGGCAGATTCTTAACCACTGGGCCACCAGGGAAGTCCAACAAACTTCCCAAATTTTAAAGGTTTATAATAATGAGTTTATTTTTTGCTCTTATGACATGGCCATTGTGGGCTGGCTGTGGGCTCCACTCCACCCTCAGCTTCTCATGTCAGGATCTGGGCTGATGGAGTAGCCACGCTCTCAAACATTGCTGGGTTTCATGGCAGAAGGAAAGAGCTCTGGCGGATCTTGCACCAGCAATTAAATGTTCCAGCCTGGAAGCGACACAAGCCATTTTTGCTTACAATTCATTAGACAGAATCAATCATGCAGTGTCACCCAATCACAAGTGGTCCTGGTGTGTGTAATTCTTCCACGGGCTCCCAAGACAAGGAACTTCAACTATGCTATGCAGAGATTAATGGGTTAGATTACTATAAAAAATTCAAATAATAGAAAAGTATGTCACTCAGTAATATCCAAGAGATAACCACTATTAACAAGTTAAGTTGGTGTGTATTTTCTAGTGTCTTATAGAAATATACATATGTGCACACACATACGCACATGATTTAATTTAATAGTATCCCATTAGAAATGCCATTTCTATAATCTGCTTCCCTTCCACCTTTAGCCATATAGCAAGGTCATATTTCTCCATGTCAAGGCATTTAGGTCTACCTCATCTCTTTTAACTGATGCGTACTATTCCACTTTACGGATGGACCATGTCTTGTTTAATTAACTCCCTATAATGAACAGTCAGGTTCTTTCTAATTTTTGATATTATTAAACATTTTGCAATCAATATTCTTGAACATGCATCTTAGCCAGAAATAAATGTTTGTGACTGAATGAAGTTGACAAAAAAATGAATGGAGAAGGATAACCAATCAGTGATTTAAGACTCCAAACACATGGCGAGTGAAGAAAAAAATATTCAAATCCTTTTCACCTGATTTAGAATATTTCAATGGCAATAAAGGCGTAGGAATTCCTAACTATGTTAATGTAGCAGGTCATTCATATTAGCCTCTCTAGAACTCCTTTAAACTCTTGGATTCCTATTCAAACAAAACATTTTCTTGATAATAAAATTTAACATCCCCTCTCCAAGCCTTTGGAAATAAGGTATATCACAGTATTATTGCACTGAGAAGTCTGAATCTCCCGAAAAGTGAACATGATGGTACTATGACCCCTCATTTATTTTTTATCTTCAGTTCCAATTCTTTCACCTTATATATAGAATGAATAGTGATTTAAGTGAGAAACCTGAATCTAAGATAGTCAGGGTTTTAGCAGTTTAAACCAATCACGAGGATGTTAGCTTGAAAAGCTCTGTGACTCCGACCGTGGAGGTGTTTATAGTCCCAGGAGGAGACTGGCTTTGTCAGTTCTGAGTTTTGATGGGTTAAGTAGTTTGTAGTTGATTGTCGGGGTGTGGGGGGAGGTTACTGTGGAAGATAAACGAGTTCCTCAATGTCTGAACTTGCTCCCCGGGCTACTCAACTCAGCTCAGCTCTTGCTGGGGTTCTCACCGTGAGACACTGATCATCACAACTGGAGCCCTGCAGGAACAAAAAAAAAAAAACCCCGAACCAGCCAAAATATGGGGTAGGGCTTACGTAGCTTTAGCAAATTCTAATCAGGGAAAAAAGTGGAGGGGGGAGTGTTAAAGATAGGCTGGTACATCCTTCTTCATATGAGCTTTAGAAAAACTCATGAAAGACAACTGAAAGCAACCAGAAAAACTGTCTTCTCTTCAAGCTGATCTATTTCCTTTTCAATTCAAGCTGTATAGAGTATGCATAGCATATTTTTAAAATCTACTTTATTTCAGCAATTTTATTTATGTAGTTGATTTCTTAGCTTCTGTGTGTGTGTGTGTGTGTGTGTGTGTGTGTGTGTGTGTGTGTGTTTGAGATATATATATATAGAGAGAGAGAGAGAATAAGGGGGAAGGTAAATGATATAATCAAGAATTATAGGGGCTTCCCTGGTGGCACAGTGGTTGAGAATCTGCTTGCCAATGCAGGGGACACGGGTTCGAGCCCTGGTCTGGGAAGATCCCACATGCCTCGGAGCAACTAGGCCCGTGAGCCACAACTACTGAGCCTGCGCGTCTGGAGCCTGTGTAACAACAAGCGAGGCCGCGATAGTGAGAGGCCCGCGCACCGCGATGAAGAGTGGCCCCCGCTTGCCGCAATTAGAGAAAGCCCTCGCACAGAAACGAAGACCCAACACAGCCAAAAATAAATAAATAAATAAATGAATAAAAAAAAAATAAAATTCTTCACTTGCTATTCAGTCCCCAAGAAGTTCCTAGAATACCGAAATTAAAAAAAAAATTTCTATTTGGTTAATTTCTAATCTAAAAACCACCACTCTAAAAATGATGCACTCACAAACATTTATCACTGTCTCTTCTACCTCACACTGGGCAGAACTTCCTTGTCTCCATTCTTACCCTCATCCTTCACATAAAATCTTTGCAGATTTGTTGTTTTTTTTTTTAATGCTGGATTCAGGTGAAGATTAAAGGAAGAAGTAATGAGAAGCAGTGAAAAGCACATTTGAGATGTTGTGCCCACCCCTAGATACCCTTCTGTTTGTCAATTCCCCTACTACCTCTACTATCCAAATCTTTAGTTTGACTTCATTTTGTTATCTACCTGAAACCCCACAATTAAAGGACCATTTGGACTAACAAGAAGTAGCTTTTAAAATGCAAATATTTGTGTGTGTGTGTGTATGTTTAGGAGAATGCCATGTTAACAGACTATTAATTATTCTGACGATGGCGGGGAATTGGTCAACCCAAGTCCTTTCCTTGCTGGCAGGCGGCTGAAGGTAACTTTACTGAGACCATACTTCTATGGTTTGTTTGAATGGGAGGAGATGGACCGTGGAGTAGTAGACGTGGGGAGAGGTCAGAATATGGCGCCAATGTGTTCACCCCAGTACATGTGGCACCTTGAGAAGTGCTTGTTCCATTAATGGGCACTCTAAATATTTGTTGGATGAGTGACATGAAGAATGACTATTGAAGTATCCTTGTAGAGCCCACTAGAAGGTGGGTTTTGAGTCTTGTAAAAGTGTGCTGACATAGCATAACAACTTCCTCTCACCTTTGCCAAGATTTCCTGAGTATGACTCCTTGTTTTTCTTCCTTTTCTTCTTTGTCAGTCCTTGCTGGCCTTGATCTTGGAGGTTGTCTGATCTGTTGCTCTCACTGTAAGTAAACCGTTCACTCCCTGTAACTTGCACTTGAAAATGAACAACGGCAGCCTCCTTCAGGAAAAGGATGTAATTTTAGGAATATAGGGAAGGCAACTACTGCTTGATTCCTGGAATCTTACACAGATCTCCATTCCTTAGCTCAAGGTTTCATCATATTTGGTAATACAGCAAAACAGCACTGGACACTTGGGCTCTAGCATTTGCTTTGTCCTAAATAACTAAGTGACATGGTGCCAAGTACTTCCCGTACCTTGCTTTTCTTAGAATACTCCATTAGTCCCTTTAGAACTTAGCACAGTGCTTTCTGTACAAAGCAAATATTCAGAACCTTGAATTATCTTTATGTAGAAAGGTTTCAAATGATGTCATTCCACTAGATTTACTAGGAACATTAGTAACAATGTTATATTACTTATTTTGGAAGTAAGAGCTTCAAGGCAAATATGAGTAGCCTATTTCTACTGTGTCTCTTTCTTGAAGTTTGATGACCCATTTAATTAGAATGATTACAAGTATGCATGAAAAGGAAGTTAAGCTGCTGGAAGAACTAATAATTTTGGTCAAACATGGAGTTGTTTGCAACCTTCCTCGAGAGACAGAAGCAGGATTTGGGGAGTGTTCCATTCTTACCAGGAATGCTTCCACATTCTGATGATTTCGTGATGGAGAAAGTGATTCAGCCTCTCAGGGTGTCAGTGTCCTCAACAGTAAATGACAGGTTTGGACTGGATGATCTCTAAAGCCAAATAGACAGTTAATCATTATTTCTTTCCTTGAACTTATTCACTTATTCGGAAACAATTAATTGAGGGCATACCATGTGCTCTGCATGTGGTACTGGGGATACGGCAGTGAGCAAAACGGACAAACATGCCTGCCCTGTGGAGTTTACATTCTAGATGGAGAAAGACACACAATAAACCAGTCAATTAATCAAAAATATAATTAAGTGCATATATATGTATATTTCAGAGGGTGGGAAGTGCAGTAGAGGGAGAAATATGAAAAGAAGGGGAAAGGGAAATTCTAAGGCAGAATGACCTTAAAATGATGTGGTCCAGAAAGCCCTCTAGATGTGAGTACTTCCAGGGGGATGGAATTGGACTTACCTAAGGAAATCCCGTGTAACTCTCTTGGAGACCATACTTTCCATGGAAAGTTTTTCTTAGCCAAACACATCTTTGACTTGATTTCATGTATCTATTTATCTTTCATGTACCATTTTAAAACTTGAATTATAATTTACCCACAATAAAAAATGTGCAGCCTTAAAGGTCGGTTTGATGAATACTGACAGTCACAGTTACCTGCGTAATGACCAGACAAAACAAGATATAGAACATTCCTCTCATTCAGAAAGTTCCATCATTCCTCCTTCTAGTCAACTACTTGCCCCCTCCCACCCACGTAAATCAATTTCTGACATGTATAATCAAAGATAGTTTTGCCTGTTCTCAGACTTTATGTAAATGGAAGCATAGAGTATATAGTTTTGCTTTCTCTCTTCTTTGTGTCTGCATCATTTTGAAGTTCACCCATGGTGCTTTGTGTAACAGTATTTTGTACCTCTTTATTGCTGAGTAGTATTCCATTGTATAGATTTACTTGGTTTTTAAATAGGGGCTTTGCATGAATGAGAGCCTTTTTTTCCAAATATGGATCAGAATCTTGCCACTGAAAGGGAAAATGTAGAACTAAAGGATGGAACGATCTGCATGGCAACCTCACAGCTGGATCACACATCACAGTTCTCTTGTTTTAACGATGTACCTTTAACTAGTGTCAATGGGTTTCTCCCTCCCTCTGAGTGTCAACAGGAGGCTCCACCCTTGTCAGTGTCTTCGTCTTGCCCTCCAGGCACCTGGCTATTTCAGGCTCTCACTCTTGGGGGCCAGACCCACCAGGCCTTTCCTATCACCCGCCAATCTACTTTCTTAGACGTGTGATCCGCCAGCCACTTCCTTTGCCCAGGCACCTCTACATGCTGCAGGATGGAGCCGCAGTCCCAGGTCCTCGGCTACAGGTACCTGGCACCAAGGAGTTTATGTTTATGATTAACCAGGTTGAAGAGATTTCACCTGGGCTCCTCCTTTAGCTCATGGCTGTTTTCTCATCATCCCACTTGCTGCTTTGATTGTCACGACAGGCAGAGTGGGATATCTGAGGCTAGCAGGGTAGGGAAACTTCTCATCTTGGGGCTTGTCTTTGAGAAGCAACTTGATATTCCTTTTGATCAATTACTGAAGAGAGCAAGCCTGGATGGCCTGAGGAAGTGTGTACGACGTGAAAAAGGTATACTCTATGGGTGTCTGGAGGATACATAACTTCAAATGCACAATTTTAACAAAATGATAAAATAAAAGATTTTTTCTAGAGAAACATACTGCATTCTGAAGGGTGACTTGGCATGGTCAAGTCCAGTTAGCTGATACATGGCCTCTTGCAGGTATTACTCTGCATTCCTGATACAGTGAAGAAGGCCATTACCACCAGGGAGAGGCCTGGGATTAGCCAGGTGAACTTGGCTGTCACCATCTGTCTTCCACTCTGTTCATTAGTTTCTTTAACAATTTGCCTCAGCTATTTACACAGATAGGATTCCTGTCTAGCAAGGAGGAAAGTGTCAGGGTAACCAAGCCATGGTTTGGAGCCATAGTGTACCTAACTGGAGGGTTAGTTTTATCTGACCATTCTTTTCTTCCCCATGATACAAAGGTTCTTTCTCCTCTTTTGAAAATCAGGCTTTCAGTGGATGACTCCATTGTGGTATATTCCTATAGTAAAATAATATGTGACAATGAAAAGTGAGTAAACTAGAACATGTATCGAAGTGAATACATCCCAAAAAGTATGGAGTTAAAAAAGCCCACAAATTATACATGTACAATAGGACACTACTTATGCAAAAGTTTTAAATATGCAAAATGATACTGTATGTCGTCTAGGGAAATTTACATTTGTATAAGGGTATAAAAATATGCTTTAGGATGATAACCTCCAAATTCAGCATCAGGGTTCCCTCTGGTGGGTGTTTGGAGAGGAATGCATTTGGCAGGGGTACACAAGGAACTACAGCTATGCTTGTACTAGTTAATTTTTTAAGCTCGGTGGTGACCCCCATATTCTAGTCAACATAGAATAGAATTCAACATATTCTATATTGTTATTCGTCCTTTTTTGTATATTAAAACATTTTATAACAAATAAACAAAAATTAGTCATTACAATAAGATTATAATTGGTTTTCATTCTCTTTATCATTAAACTTCTAATATTCATTCATTTTCACCAGTTGCCAAATTACAGATTTTGGCTAAGAAATGAAGTTTAGGGGGGTGTTCTTTGATTTCCAAACTTATAAGTGTTGATGAATTTTTCTTAGAAAGCAGGTTTACTTTCTGAAACAAATACATGGTATTATGTCAACCTAATTAATGATGTGGAACACAGGATTTTGAATAAATGCCGCTGTAACCCTTTTTTTCAAAGAATTCTGTAATTTATATATTAATTGATGAAGTGTTTATTAAGACTACCATGTTATTGCACTGGGGTAAGTATCATGGTGGGTGGAGATGGAAAAAAATTTACCTAACAAAATGTAGAATACAAAATGAAAAGTAGAAGAATTTTAGCCAGTTTCCGAAGAGGAAATGCATCAAAGTACGAAATGCATAAACCCACTGGGAGCAGCTGTACTAGAATGAATGAGTGTGGTTTGCTGAGCTATTTCAGCCTTGTCCCGGCCTGGAATGGGGTAGCAGGAGCTGGACTTAGGTCAGGGTCTTCTGTAGCTGAGATCAATCCTCTCAAACTCCATCCAGGCCCATCTGCATCCTTTCCCGGATTCCCAATGTTATGAATCCAGGATTCATGAGGATCCCCACCCCCACCCCCCCACCCCAGCCTGTTCCAGAGCTGTGGGTAATGCTGACATCTAGCACGCATGAGAATGCAAGGGGCACCTTATGAAAATGGAGATGTAAAGCCAGAGGAAGAGAAATGATGCAATTTCTTTCCCAGCTAAGGAGAAGGATAGCAGGAATGAACGAGGTCTGGGAAGAAATTTATATTTGGGGATAAACAAATGAGTTCTGTGCCCGCCTCTTTAAGTCTCTTCAACGCCATGTTCATTTCTCTTTTTCGATTACCAGGTGGTGCTGTCCTCAGTCTCTTGGGGCATACTCCTTTCCGGATCTGGCACAAACTACCCCTCAGGGCTTAAAGACATGCAGATGACAGGTGATCAAGGTATGCATGTCTTAATCAAGCTGCCGTATTCGCCCATCTAAAGAGCTGTTTAAAAAACACATCTAGCAGGTCTCAGCCTCCAATATTCACATCTTATTTACTCCAACTTTCACTTTTGAAAAATCTAAAGACATTCTCATGCAGGCTGTGACCAAAGGAAAGGGCGAGCTAAAATTCCCTCTGCAAGGGAAGGACATTTCTTTATTTTAAATTTAGTTGCTGATTTTATTAGCTGCTGTCCTGACCTTTCAGCCAACTTAAGGACTGTTTATGTTAACACTGAAAATGTAAACTTGCATGGCCAGAGTGCTTTTCTAAATGATGCTCTTTAGAGAGTTTTTCCTTTGTTGGATGATAACGACTGTTTTCTCTTTTGGCTTTAAAACTGAAGGAAAGTATTATGGCACAGCTTCCTTCTCTGTTTACAAACCGAGCACCTGCCGCATGCCCAGTCCTGGGCTGGGTTCTTTCTACCCAATCCTATCCCTTTGCCCAGAGACCAAAGTCACATTTCAGAAATATTATTTCCACCTCGTACACTGTTGGTGGGAATGTAAATTGGTGCAGTCACTATGGAAAACCGTATGAAGATTTCTCAAAAAACTAAAAATAGAATTACCATATGACTCAGCAGCTCCATCCTGGGTATATATTTGAAAAAAAACAAAAACACTAATTCAAAAAGATACATGCACCCCAGTTTTCCTAGAAGCATTATTTACAATTGCAAAGCTATGGAAGCAACCTATGTGTCCATCAACAGATGAATGGATACAGATGATGTGATATATATATATATATATATATATATATATATACATATATATATATATACACACATATATATATACACATATATATATATACACACACACACAAAACGGAATACTACTCATAAAAAAGAATGAAAACTTGCCATTTGCAGCAACAGGGATGGACTTGGAGGGCATTATGCTAAGTGAAATAAGTCAGACAGAGAAAGACAAATACTGTATGATATGACTTACATGTAGAATCTAAAAAATACAACAAACTAGTGAATATAACAAAAAAGAAGCATACTCACAGATATAGAAAACAAACTAGTGGTTACCAGTGGGGAGGGGGGCAACATAGGGGTAGGGGAGTGGGAGTTACCAACTACTGGGTGTAAGATAGGCTATAAGGATGTATTGTACAACATGAGAAGTATAGCCAATATTTTGTAATAACTGTAAATGGAGTTTAAGTTTTAAAAGTTGTATAAAGATAAAAAATTAAAAAAAATTATTTCCACATGTCTACAGATAGAAGAGACCAGATATTAGAGAGTATCTCAGCACAAAACAAAGCAATTTTGATCCTGGTATTCTAGAAGATTCCACTTGTTTTACTTTTGCTGATATTCCTTCAGGAAGAGTAGTTTCATAGTGAAATGCTATGGATATAGGATGGGACACCACAAGTAGAAGATGGACAAAAATTCTTACCTAGTGAATTTCTAAGTAAGCCCCTCTAGAAGCGTTCTGGGTGGGGAACACTTTATGGAATTTCTCTGCCAAATTGACCCCCTCCCCTGGAAGTCACCGTGGGGGGTCCTTTCCCACGCTGGACTCCTGAGAAATGCAAAGCAGCTGATCCTCTTAAACCAAAGTTTGGGAGCTCTCACTTAGAGAGAGGTACATGAAAAAAAATGAAGTACGTGTTTGACCATTACCTGCCATTCTTTCCAGTTGGAAAATTCGGATCTTCTTGAGCTATGATGAGATGCCATAGTAATAAACCAGATTTCTACCTCATTTGGTGTTGTACATAATGTGCCTTGTTAAATATTTCAAACTCACTAACACATGCACTGAACTATTCACTCAAGACCAGAGTGATCTGCTCAATGAAAAACCATTCATATCTTTGAAAAATAAAATGTACTGCTGTTATACAATTGATAATTCCCCTTTTCTGTGTACTTGATATGTGTCAGGCCCTTCCAAGGTGTTTTTCATATATTATTCCTAATCATGATAAAAATCCAGAGAGGTGAGCATTATCATACCTATTTCACAGGCGAAGAAACTGAAGTTGAGAAACAGTAACTGACCTGCTCAAACTTATATAGACAGAAAGTGGCAGCACTGGGGTGGAAAGTCATTTCTTATCTGATGCTGGAGTGAGCCCTTTGTTCACTTTACCAAACCTCTCCCATGTTCAAGACCATCAACATGGTCAGTGCGTGCCTGGTTAAGTAAATATGGTACCAAATCCATTTGCCTTGTTTAGAACAACCAGGAGAGAGATGGATTTCATTGACTTGACAGAGGATAAGTGTATTACAATTAGATGTGTTTCATGATTCATGGGCCTTATCTTTGAGAGCATCTTTGACAGGGAATTTGCCTTTTTGATAATGCATAGGACATTGGAGGGATTTTGCCGAAATAACATACTTTCTAGTACTTACCCTTTGCAGGGGTTTTTGATTGTTTCTCTTATCATTACATGGGATACTAACCTGGAGAGTTTACTCTCTTAGCTAATGGACGCTTGGACACAGTGAAATTTTAATTTTCAATCTTGCCAGATATAAAAGCGTGGCAATGAGACACGTAAATATTACACTTAACCCGGAAGTCCTTTCAGTGGCAGGAAAATTGCTTCTTTGTGGTACAAAAGAGACTTTCTATCTGCAACTTGTATAAAATAAGCCCTGATTTGGGGTTGTTTTTGGAGGGCAAAGGGTGATGTTGCCTATCTGATTGCACTTAGTGTTACATTTTAATCTATGATTTTTACAACCTGACATTGACGTTCAGTTAGCTCAGATTACAAGCAAAGTAATTCACTCCTTAATGAAGTGTACCTTGCATGACATATTGACCACGTGAGCTGACAATCATGGCTCTAAAACAGGCCTAGATTACATTTTCTTTTGTCATTGAAAGTAGGTTGTCAGTTAATAAACTTAAAACAAGGCATGCTGACCTGCCATTCTTCCAGAAGTATTTTATTGGAGCATCAGAGAAGCACATACTAACATCAACTATTGAAATGGAGGGAAAGAGTAAAAAATGCATATATTCAGTGTTGTTCAGATGAAGAGCCTTTCCATGAATTTATACAAGTTCCCCTCCACTTTTTATTTTGAAAAAAACTTTCAAACCTATAGAAAAGTAGAAAACAGAGCACCATGAATATCTGTACACCATTCACCTGCATTCAACCAATTGTTAACATTTTGTCACCATTGTACACTCTGTGTGTGTGTGTGTTTGTATTATTTTAAATTCCAGACATCATGACACTTCACTCCTAAATACTTTAGCGTGTATCGCCTAATGATTAGAGCATTCTCCCATATAACTATATCACCATTATCACACACCTAAGAAAATGAACAATTCAATAATATAATCTAACATATAGTTTATATTCCAGTTTCCCCAGCTGTCCCCAAAATGTATTTTGAAGCTGTCTTTTTAAAATGCAGATGTGAATCAAAATTTATACCCTGTGTTTGGGTGTTAAGCATTTATACAGAATTTTACCAGTTAAAATGAAGGCAGCTTTGATCCACAGTGATCTGAAAGGGCTGGTGATAAAGTATTAGGAATGTTTGTACCAGAGTATTTCTAATAGATTCTACTTGCAAAGTATGTATCCATCTTAGTGGTCATTTTTTCCTAAAGTATTTCAATCTATTTCCCCCTTTATTATATTTAAATTGGTGGAATGGGGAAATATTATTACTGATTCATGATTTTAAAAATTTCAATCTCATAGAGCTATTATATGTTTTATTCTAAGGTTTCAAAATAGTTGTTGGATTAAAACCCCAATCTAGAGGATTCATTCCAGCCCTACACAAAAAGGGAAAAGAATCATGAACTTTCCTGCTTAAAGCAAAGTTTTTCAGTGATATGTTTAGAATGAATTATGTTTCAGATAATTGAGTTTTCTTCTAATTTAGACTTCTACTTCTTCTCTTGAAAGCAAAACGTGTTACAATTAAAAGTGGAAAGAAAAATTAATTTCAAAGAATATTCACTGGGGCAAATGATGGTTTTATTACTGCCATGGACATTCAAAGATCAAGTTTAAGGGAATGTGATTGAATTCAGTGTCACAAATGCACTTGTCATGGATAATTACATGTAGCTAAGGTTTTGTAAAGTGGCTATATAATTGCTTTAGAGTTGTACTTAAAGGAAATACCGAGAAACTGCATTTTGTGAGTTAGTTTGTGTGAATCTTATGTACTCTATTTTATGTCATATTTTCATCAGCAGTGCAGAAACTATTGCAGAAAATAGAAGAGGGGAACTGTGACCTTTTATGTTCACTTGGTAGAAGACAGTAACTTTGTTTTCCAAATAGCAAAACAATATTATCCTTTTTCATATTAACTCATAAAAAGGCTTATGTTCACTGCAAAATATTTAAAAACACCCCCCCCCAAACCCTTGTCCATTGGTGATTGCTATTGAATTTTAAAATTAGCTAGAATTTTTTTCCTCCAGAGTAGAAAAAAGATAGTAGAAAAAAGACATATTTCATCACATCTAAGACATTTTTCAGCTTCTAATATTTGAAATAAAGCTGTATCTTAAGAGAGAAAAAGTTAAAATTAGGAGTATTTTTTCCTTCCTTAGTGATATTATATAAAGTTATTGTGCTTCTTATAGTTGATGACTTCTTACTTTCCATGAAAAATAATGCTGAACAATACAATATTATGCTATACTATATACACCCACCTATGAGTAATCCATAACAAACAGACATAGTTTTTTATGAGGGTTCTAGAACTGAGTATTTGTATGGTTGAGAAATTAGACATGTGGTCCCAAAGACCTTATCACACAAAGAATGGGTCATCTTTGCATAAATCAACAAACATTAAACTAGATTTACTTAGAAATATCAGTGGCTGATTTATCAAATGCCTTTTGAGGAGCATAATTTAATGGTTTTAACCTAGTCAGCTCCTGCATTTCTATTTCTGGTTTTGGTCGGATTTATTTAAAGGGTATCAACTTTCCATTCAACCAGTTCTACTATCAGAAATGATGCTTTCGAAGTCCAGGCAATGTGGATGTCAGCCTGGTATCCACTCAGTCTGAGAGGAATGTTTCTATAGACAAACCATTTTGCTACTGAAAGCAATCTTAATACTGGAAGAAAGAATTCCCAGATTATTCTGAAGATACTAAATTTGTAGTCATAGTGTTTCCTTGTATTTAAGAATGTGAAAACTAGCTGAATATTTCTATTGGAAAATGTCTGGTGGCCCAAGGAAAACAACTGCTTCAGCATTGTGGGAGATTTTGGACATTGGGATAACTTAATGCTGTAACAGAGGATGAGTGTTGTCATGAGTGCTCCCTGTTCTGGTCCGTGGAACCTTCCAAATACATGCACAGGTCCCGATAACTATACACACTTTTCATGTAGTTTAGGGTTATTCTGACCTCTCAAGTAAAAATTCTGTGTTTAAGCTACAGCTTCAAAGTGCTACATTGCTACAATCACTAACCAATGGTCAAAATTCACTCAGGGCCCAAGCCAGCCTGGCTGAGCAGGGCTGCTATTCTAGAATATCAACTCAGCATGTGCAAAGAACCTTAACTGATTCATGAAAAACCAGAGGCATCCACCCAATTTTCTATAATGAATCCAAGATCCTCTTAGAGAAACATTTTGCCACAGACTCCTGGACACTAAGGCCTGTATAGCAGAGGCTTTACTTTTTAATTTGCATTTTCGAGTACCTTTTCTTGAAATCTATCTATAAACAGAAAAATACATAAATTATAAGCCTGGTGAATTTTCACAAGCTGAATGTACCTGCAGGAAGTATCCAGCTCTAAAAGCAAAACATTTCCAGCTGCCCTAACCCCCCACCCCCACTGCCTCCCTCGTGCCCCTTCAATTCAACTACCCCAAGGGGAATTTTTGTACCTTACAGATTTTGATCTCCATGAATGAGCTTGTTCCACATTTTGCCCAGTCCCATTAATTAAATGGACACAAACTCTTCTTTATTTTTAGTAACATCCTAAATACAGTAAGCACTGTCTCTTCAGGCCTGGATTTCTCAAAGCCGTCCTCAAGGAGTTGGTAGATATGATGGGAAAGTGATGCCTTAGTTTTTTCACAGGAAATTCTCAAGGGATGTAGATGTGATCTTTCACCTCCATGCTTGCAGAGAAAAGGCTGCTTCATACTCTAGTTTCAGAAAGAAGCCGTCAAGAAAAAATAAAATAGGATGTTGGGGGCATCTCCCAAAAGAGTTATAATACAGGCAGAAGGGGTGGTCTTGACGCAAGTACACAGTCACGTTGATATAAGTACCTTAGTTATGGCAGAGGGAAAGCTGGGGTTTTCTGAGTCAAATAAGCAGAGTATCTAAATGCCTTTAAATGCTGGGGAAACCAAGGGCCAGGAGGCAATCTTGGAAAATTACCTTTTTTGAATGTGAAAATGTAATGGGGACCACCTTCCGTATCTTCTAGTTTTATTGCCTACATGAGCTCCCAAATGTGATCAGTGCTAGGGTCAGAAAAAAAAAACCAAACTATTTTGTGAAATAGTTTCTTGTTATTAATGGGACAGCAAAAGGAGTGGGGAGTTCAGTTAGTCTCAGCCCCCTGTGCTGGGGGCTGCTGTGGAAGGCAATGGAGTGAAACCACCAACTCCTTTCCACGATTGTCAGTACAGACTTTATGAAAAGAATTCTAGGGCTTCCCTGCTGGTGCAGTGGGTAACATCCACCTGCCAATGCAGGGGACACGGGTTCGAGCCCTGGTCCAGGAAGATCCCCCATGCCATGGAGCAACTAAGCCCATGAGCCACAACTACTGAGCCCGCATGCCACAACTACTGAAGCCCGTGTGCCTAGAGCCCATGCTCCACAACAAGAGAAGCTACCACAAGGAGAAGCCCACGCACCGCAACGAAGAGTAGCCCCCGCTCGCCACAACTAGAGAAAGCCCGCACGCAGCAACAAAGACACAACACAGCCAAAAATAAACAAATTAAAAAAAAAAAAAAGAATTCTAGAGATGTTAATATTTGACTCCAAGGCTTTTAATTGTGTATGGCTTGGCAGTGGGGCAGGGTTGGACATGTCACTGAAATTTGCAATTGATGCATGCCCACCATTCTGAGAACTATATCCCCTGCCTGTATGATTTAGCATGACAACCAGATTACATTTATACAATTAATTAATGTTTGCTTGACCACTTTTATCCAATTTCTTTCCATAGCACATAAAAGAGAACCTGACATAAATTTCTCTTTCAAAACAATTGACTTAGCAACTGCTGACCTTCTGTTCTGTCATTCTAAGGATTGATTGGATATTGTTGAATTGTTTCATTCTACAGTAATTAAACATAAAATTAATTATGCTAGTAACCCATTATTTCTCTGAACCAAGGACTAAGTCATTTGTTTTCGCTTGGTTACTCTGAGAATCTGCCATTAGAAGTACAGGCGAAAAAAATCACACTGTTGCAGACAGAAGCTAAATATTTTAAGGCACATTTTAATGGCTAAAATATAATCTGAAAGCTCCTAATTTCCATATGCATAACATATTGAATTTGTTTAATGTAATTTAGGCTATAAATTTTTTACCTTATGATTTGGTCATTTAAATATTTTCTCAGGTGGCTAATCATTTAGAAAACATGTCAAAGAAGAATATATGTTAAGAAAGAGAGATGGATGGATAAGACCAGAAGCATCCCTAAAGTCATCATGAATCTCTTCATTCTTGATCTGGTTTGCTGCTCAACCAAAATGAAATTTAGTTCACAAGTCATTTTCTTTGTTGGTTTTGCGTAGAAAATGCTTAAAATTACCCTGATATTATGAGCATTGAGTGTGGTGCTGAGAGGCACACAAGCCTGACAGGACTAAATTATCAAAATGTATGTGCTGAGAGGAACCAAAATAGGTTTTTGTGGTTTTCATTAGTGCAGGTCATATTAATATAATTAACATGATTGAAGATAATACCCCTGGATGAGGCAGCAGATACCTAGCCTTGACCTATTACTCACCCGTAGGCTATAAAATGATGCACCCGACAAATGGGTATGCAATCTTTTATATTTAATATTTGGAATCAGCCTTTTGCTATGGGTTTCCCTATGGCTTTGGGGTATGCTCTGAACTTCAGCAGAGGAAATTCTTGGTCCTTTTCAAAATTCACGACTATAATCAGCATTTTCAGTATTGAGCAAATTTTTGTATTATGGTTATACTTCCTGCAATTTGGATTCTCATAGTATCTATTGTTTTCTTTGCTGTGTACCCCGTCCTTTCCTCTGGCAACTGTAGCTCTTCCTTATGCTGGAATCTTCTCCTAACCTGCCTGTGGTTCTAGTTGGGGCTGTGAATTGTGATCTCCCACTATTCTGGTCATGGGGTGGGCGTGGGAGCCAAGAGAGCCATTCCATGACCCTTTTCAGGATTTGTGCAGTTGGAAATAAGAGGAATGTCCTGTGGCAAACAAACTGCCTACCAATATCTATTGTCCCCTTTTTCCTGATGAGCAAAGTCGCACTTTTTTTTTTTTTTTTTTAGCGCAGGTATGTTCCCAGTTGAAAATACCCATCTCCTCACACTGTCCTGGAACCACAGATGTTCATTTGCGACCCATGTGATATAAATGAAAGTCTGCTGTGTGGGGCTTCTGGAATATTATTGTCCTGATGAAAGGGGTCGCTCTCAGCTGACAAGTGACTTTTGCCCTTACTTCTCTCCCCTCTGCTGGAAACTTGTGCACGATGACGTCTTCAGCCTGCTAAGAACAATGGAGTAGGACTTGGGAGGACCTTGAATCATTGAGAACATCCCAAGTAGCTGCATCAGCCTCAGTCTACTCCCCTTTGTAAATCTTGCTATGTCAGAAAACCTCTATTTAGTTATGCTACTGTGTGTGAGTTGCTGTTACATTCAGAAGCACATGGTCCTAATGGGTATGGTCTTTTCCCTACGTTGGGACTGCTTATAGAGAAGGTCAGTCTGAGAAAATGAAGTCAATCTACAGAAAAAAGAGTCAAGAGACCAATAACAAGTCCAGATTTTCAAGTCTCTTGTGTCTAAATTTCCTTGCAGCCTGAGACTGTGTTATATGAACCAATGGAATCCTGTTCTGCTGAAGTTTCTTAAAGTTCGGTTTCTGTCACTCACAAATAACAATTCCTGGAGATATGAAAATAAAAACACACTCTCCATGCAACAAATATCCCAAACCTATTAGTACTTCCCTTAGCTCCCTAGCTGCTGGGATGAGAAGAAAGAATTTGGGTTCTTGATTTGATGGTGCTTGTTTAGGGGCTTTGGAATGTCACCTCACATTTTTGAATCTCAGTTTCCTCATCTTCAAAATAACGAGAGTGGATTAGATGACCCCCTAAGATACCTTCGGTTCTAAATGATTATGATCCCATGCTAATTTTCCACAGTATGGACTAGGAAAGTAAGTATGGAATACATAAGTCAATAGAAAAGAAACATATTTAGAGATTTTCCATAAATGCCCACTTCTACAAATTAATAAAAAAGAAAGAAGTTAGGGCACAAGCAAAATTTGCTGTGGATGTGGTCATGCAGGTCCTAAGTGTTCTTTGTCTAGGACGGTGGTATTCACAGAGTGAAGGAATGAGACAGGCTTTCCTGAGGATTAAATAACTTCTAAGCATCAAATTTTAGATCTGAAGAGGACTTCATCACATACTCAAAACCATCATAATAACAATAATTATAGCTAACTGTGTACTATGAACTCTGCTAGGTATTTTGCACCAATTATCCCATTTCATCATCATAATGATGCTTTAAGCTATATGATCATATTCCCATTTTATAGCTATTTGTTTTATTTTTTTACTTATAATCTGAATAAGTCCCGTTTTGAAAATAGTTGGAGCTTAGTATTTGGTTTTCTTAATGAAGCAGAGAAATCTGAATACCAATGTTAAATCCAAAGCTATTTCTCCATTTCCTCATTGCATATTAAAGGAAATAATGGGTTCCAAAGGAAATGCTAATTTGGAGTTAATTGTATAATTACATCCAAAACAATTTAGTTTATTAATATACTGGTGCAAGAGAGGCTTTTTCCACTACACGGTCAGTGGAAATTCAGAGGCACTCATTGAAGCAAAGTTGCACTGACCTGGGAGAAAATATGGATGAACAAAAATCTATATACAAAATTGGCTTAGTAACAAATGTTTAATTAGACTTAAGAGTCATCAAATGGCTTCTGTCCAGACCATTTTTGTCTCAGGGACTAGGTTTTGAAGGGAGACACAACTAACATTTGTTGAGCTCCTTCTGTGAGGCAGGCATTGGGCTAAGATCCTCTCCACTCTGCATCTCATTAAATCGCCAAGGCAGCCCAGGGAGACAGGTAGAATTGATTCCATTTTACAGAGGAGAAACGGAGAGATTAAATGACTTGCTCAAGGTCACACAGGCAGGGAATGGTGGATGGGGCTGTGAATCCAGCTGTCTCACCCACCAGAGTCCAAGTTCTCATAGTCGGTGGGAGTGTGGTATGTCAGTTTCCCAAGTTCCATGATGAGAATCATGGAAAAGTCCAGATGTCTAGTGAATGAAGGCAAGTGTCAGCTGTTGACTGTGACTGGTTTTGTACTCTGAGATAGCAAAGAGATGAGAATGAAGAGTTTAACCTAAGGAAAATTAGTTGAGTGGGCTATATAACTGCATTTGTTTTCATTCTCCAAAGATCTTCTCTGGAAGCTCCCAGCCTATGTTGAAAGCAGCCTTTTGTAAGTTTTACTGAGTTGATGTCTGGGCTTTTTCTTCAAGGAGATAGATGTAAACCTCTTGATTTGGTGCTTTCCCAGCACGGGAGATAGAAAATCAGAAAAG
Source organism: Balaenoptera musculus (assembly GCF_009873245.2). NCBI lineage: Eukaryota > Metazoa > Chordata > Mammalia > Artiodactyla > Balaenopteridae > Balaenoptera > Balaenoptera musculus. Next base: position 33,597,793 of record NC_045797.1, on the reverse strand, counting down.
CATCTTGTCCTGGTTGATCTGCTCTTATGTCTCAAGGAAAGGGTATAAATTGAACTATTTCAATGTTATTTGAGTCTGAAACACTCTCCTTGAAGTGAGAAAAAACAGAGCATTTTCATATCGCTCGATTTGGGGAGCGGAGGAAGAGAAAATATTTAGTGATCCCTATTCACCCAAAGGTAGTGGAATGGGTTTGGGTCTCCTTGAAAATAACTGGTGCCACTTAATGTCCTCTCTTTTGTCTTCCTCGCCATTCAAGTAAGGTCTGTAAGTTATTAAAAACCTCTAGGGAGGCAGATAACAAACACTTCCTCTTGGTAACCCTCTGAGCCCGTCTCAGTGCTTAATAACCCTTATGGGGGGACATTTCCCCTCTAGAGTAAACCTAAATTATTATCGTACAGGTTAATTCCATTTCCTCTCTTCTCTCCAGTGAGGAGGAAGAACAGCTGTTTACCATCGTCCTCAGCGTAGAATTGAACACACCTGAACACAGAGGCATCCGCTCATCCTTAGACTTTCATCATTCAAGCAGAATAGCCTTGATATGTCAGTTGTTCTCAAAGTGGTTCTCTGACCAGAAGCACCAGCATCTCCTGCAAACCTGCTAGACATGCAGATTCTCAGGCTCCAGCCCAGACCTGCTTAATCAGATCCTGAGGGCGGGCCCAGCCATTGGGGTTTTGAGACGCCTTCCAGGGGATTTTCATACTCCTTAAAATCTGAGAATGACTGATACGGTAGTTTTGATCAGATGTGGGTAATTATTACTAATAATAATCCTAACAATTCATAATTTTTTTTAAGTTTGTGTGAATGTCTGCATATAACAATGCATACATTTATGTATTTATTTATGTGAGACATTGACTGGCAGCTGTACCTAGGTTTCTGTGTAATCGGAATTTAACAGATGGAAATGGTGCCCTCTGTCCAGGTACACACGTGCAGAGCTGACATTTTGGTTGTGGCCACCTGGGTTTACATCATAAGTGTACAGCTCATACAAATAAGAGAAAATACAGGTGGGAAAAGAGAAAACAGTGAGAAAGGAAAACCCTCCAAACAGATAATCATTATTCTCTTTATTTTTGTTTTCTCTCAGATTTTGCTTCCTATACACAACAGAGAAAAAATTCTCCCAAGTGAAATCATACTATGCACACGGTCTTCATCTTCTTTTTTACCCATTTTATCAACATATTTTATTTCACTCAACCTCTTCAAAATATTATCATTTCAACATATAATCAAAATAAAATTATTAATGAGATATTTTATGCATACAGTATTCTAATCTGCATTTTAACTTAAGAATATGCCATGAATGCCAGCAAGACAACACACACACACACACACACACACACACACACACACACACACACAGTCATTTTTAATAGTTCCATAGCCCATGGCTAATTACCTATTGATGGACCACTAGGTTATTTTCAGTTTCCCCCCTTCCTTCTCTCCCTCCCTCCCTTCCTTCCTTTCCTTCATTCTTTCTGATTTTAGAAAACTAAAGTTCCATTAAGCAATGAATAAAGAGGTGAGATAAATGACAAAATCCTCAGACTTGTGCGTCTAAGACCTCACTGCTCTCTACCAGTTTTATGAAAGCTAGAAAACCATTGTTAGCTGGCCTTCTGTTTCATCATACGTCCTCCATTTTTTGAGGAGTTTCAGATATTCTTTGGGCTTATAATTAAACATGATTGGGAAGACTTTTTTTAGGGAATACTAACGTGTGGTGCATTCTACACATAGCCTTGCTATTCTTAAGAAATATATTTTGAAAGTTTGATCAATTTATATTGACGTTGATTCACTGGTACCTTTCCCCTGATTTGCTGTGACTGCAAACATATATTTTTGGAAAGATTATTCAGGTTTAGGAGCAGTTTATACCTGTGAGATATGGTAAAATTAACTAGAGAGCCTGAGAATGGCACCCTTGGCTTTGGCTTCACGAGCTCACAATGGAGCAAGCCTTTAAGAATTCCAGTGGTAGTACATCCTGGACAGAAGAATTGTAGCCTGAGGAATGTTTTGAGTTTCTCCCAAACATTTTAAATGATGTTGCTGTAGTCCTTATGCAATTTGTAGCATCTCTTGCTTTGAACTTTATCCTTTACAGAAATTTTGTTATGATAAAACTAACTAGGCAAAAACCTTCTCCCACCATTTTATTTCTTTTCTTCCCATGCTGTCACATAGGATGTAAAAAGTTTTTTCTTTGAATAGAGTAGAAAAAGAAAGATCTTATTTTCAAATTAACTTGGAAAGGTGTAAATTTTTAAAAAATCAAACATTCCTATAGCAGACAGTTCTGTATTTTAGAAATAGTAACTCATTTAATGTTTATATGAGTTGGGTATGACTATTATTCTCATTTTGCAGGGGAAAATGAGGCACAGAGTAACTTTCTCAAGGCCACACAGCTAGGAAATAGAAGAACTGGGATTCGAACATAGATAGGTTGACTAGAGTCCATGCTTTTACCCATGTATTATGTCATGTACTATGAAGCTTTTCTGGGATCATTGCTCTATTTAGGTCATTCAAGGTCATTGCCTCTAACCTTGGGTTTAGGATAGAAAGGTTCATGTTTGAGGATTTATGGATTAGGAGCTGCAGCAATGGTCCAGATTTTCTATTTTCCTCCTATTCAAAGTGATGAGCTTAAAAATCTGACATTTGTAAAGGATAATCATTCCTGAACTGGGAGGGGGTGTTGTTTCTACTATTTAAGTAGGGGTTTTATAGGAATGGTTGAATTTATTGAGAAAAATGTGCTGTTTTGTATCTGAATTCCAATACTTTATTTTTTTTTCTAATAGAGGTTAACTTCTCAAGAGGACAGCTGGCGATGAAAGCTTGAACTAGAACCAGGCTGTTGGCATACACCTCCCATCTTCTCCTTTTGCTCTTTCCCTTCACCCAACCTCGCAGAAAGTAAAAATGCCAGGAAGAAAAATGCAGGAAGTGATACTGTTAAATATAGCACAGGTGCTATTTTCATAGATGTTTGTGGTGTTAGGAAGTTTTCGCTCTCCTATTTTTTATTTTCTCTATAAAGCTTTATTACCATTTTTCAGAGATATACATACTGCAACAGAGTCCAAGATTACTAGGGAAAGGGCTTTTATTCACTTGTGTTAGGGAGGAGGATTTTGTGAGAGAGAAGTGAGAAAGAGTGAGAGCCTACTAGATCAGGATCTATCTTAACTTGGTGCTCAATTGAATAAGATGTTTGGAGTGAAGGAGTAGAGTTTTCTGATTTTATTTATCTTTGATGGTGAATCTTGTTCAACTTTCTTATAGGAAAATAGAAACAAAGATAACTGCCATGAATCCCAGCTTCCCTAAAACCAGAACTTAATTTAGCAGTTGCCCCAAAAAAATCCCCCCAAGAAAAAACTACCAATTCTGTTTTCAACTAAAATTGGTAAGAAAAGATAGCACAAATAAAGTGTTGAAATCATAAGGCATTTTTTTTTTTTTACAGAAAGTAAGGTTTTATGTACTTCAACTTGCAGACTTCAACACTTTGCAAATTAAGGTGGCAAAAGATTGGAGCCTTTCATCTCTAGTCAACAGATAAAATCTTGATCCTTAATATTCAGTGAATATATGCACATAATGGAAAATATTTTCTATTTGATGATTCTTTTGCTAAGTGTTAACAAAGACTGTTTCACAGTTTCCAACCATAGAAGTTAGTTTCGCTTCCTTCTCTTACCTTAGTTAAAAATATTCTAAATGGGTATGTAAAATCCCCATATCTTTTTGACTTCTGACTGAGAGTTGACACATATTGCAAACAAACAGTTAAGCCCTGTCATTAAAACTTATGACAATACTATTTGTGTACATATAATCTTCAAGGTTATGTGAAGGTGGTTAATTCATCTCTCTGTGATGATCTTTATTTTTTTTTCCCTTTACTTTAAAAAATGAAGTGGATAAGGAATAAAAATGTCTAGAGCCGGCACCAAGATCTTGGACCAAGTGACCTGGGTTTCAAATGTGATAATATTGCACTGAAGAATCACATTTGGGGGGAGCTGAATGTACATGTGAATGGTGGTGCTGAGGAAGAGGTGGTCAGGAATGAGGAAGATGGGGGTGGGTGGAGTGGAGAGTAGCACAAAAGGAGACCACAGTTTTCTATCAAGCGCTGCTGGTGTTTTCAGATTAAGATGGGGGATTAAGGAATTTTACTCAGCAATTTGAGATGCTTTGTTAGGGGCTGAGGAGATTTGAGCTGCTTTGTTCTCAAACCACATGTTAGTGAAAAAGCAAACAGGCACTTAATCCTGACAGACAGCAGAACTTGACATCAATTTGCCCCTTGGGAGGTGACCAGGAGTTCTCTGTGACTGGCTAAAATGGCCAGGCCTTGTTTTCCTGAAGCCTAATGCCAACATTCCATTCTAACCTGTGTTTCTCAGCCCTGTGGCCATGACTTGGATGGTTGGACTGACCAAGAGTTTCTTGATATTAGAGATTCTCACCCTTTTTTCTAAAAACTAACAAAAAAACCTTTTAAAGGCAAACAACCTACAAGGTGCCAGATACTTAAATAGATTTCAAACAGGTCTAATATATTGGCCACGTAGTTTTGAAATGAAATATAGAAAAGCTGAGATTCTTTCCTTTTGAAAATAATGGATTCTTTCTTTTGGCAATGGAGTCGCAGGGCAACATATCCATTTTTGAGCCTATATATGATTGTGAAATAAACATCAATTCTTCTTTTTTTTAACATCTTTATTGGATTATAATTGCTTTACAATGGTGTGTTAGTTTCTGCTTTAATACAAAGTGAATCAGCTATACATATACATACATCCCCATATCTCCTCCTTCTTGTGTCTCTCACCCACCCTCCCTATCCCACCCCTCTAGGTGGTCACAAAGCACCAAGCTGATCTCCCTGTGCTATGAGGCTGCTTCCCACTAGCTACCTATTTTACATTTGGTAGTGTATATATGTCCATGCCACTCTCTCACTTCGCCCCAGCTTCCCCTTCCCCTTCTCCGTGTCCTCAACTCCATTCTCTACATCTGCGTCTTTATTGCTGTCCTGCCCCTAGGTTCTTCAGAACCATTGTTTTTTTCTTTTTTTTTAGATTCCATATATATGTGTTAGCATACGGTATTTTTATCTCTTGCTAATTTACTTCACTCTGTATAACAGACTCTAGGTCCATCCACCTCACTACAAATAACTCAATTTTGTTTCTTTTTATGGCTAAGAAATATTCCATTGTATATATGTGCCACATCTTCTTTATCCACTCATCTGTCGATGGACACTTAGGTTGCTTCCATGTCCTGGCTATTGTAAAGAGAGCTGCAGTGAACATTGTGGTACATGACTCTATTTGAATTATGGTTTTCTCAGGGTATATGCCCAGGAGTGGGATTGCTGGGTCATATGGTCATTCTATTTTTACTTCTTTAAGGAACCTCCATACTGTTCTCCATAGTGGCTGTATCGATTTACATTCCCACCAACAGTGCAAGAGGGATCCCTTTTCTCCACACCCTCTCCAGCATTTGTTGTTTGCAGATTTTTTGATGATGGCCATTCTGACTGGTGTGTGGTGATACCTCATCGTAGTTTTGATTTGCATTTCTCTAATGATTAGTGATGTTGAGCATTCTTTCATGTGTCTGTTGGCAATCTGTATATCTTCTTTGGAGAAATGTCTCTTTAGGTCTTCTGCCCATTTTTGGATTAGGTTGTTTGTTTTTTTTTTGATATTGACCTGCATGAGCTGCTTGTAAATTTTGGAGATTAATCCTTTGTCAGTTGCTTCATTTGCAAATATTTTCTCCCATTCTGAGGGTTGTCTTTTCGTCTTGTTTATATTTTCCTTTGCTGTGCAAAACCTTTTAAGTTTCATTAGGTCCCATTTGTTTATTTTTGTTTTTATTTCCATTTCTCTAGGAGGCGGGTCAAAAAGGATCTTGCTATGATTTATGTCATAGAGTGTTCTGCCTATGTTTTCTTCTAAGAGTTTGATAGTGTCTGCCCTTACATTTAGGTCTTTAATCCATTTTGAGCTTATTTTTATGTATAGAGTTAGGGAGTGTTCTAATTTCATTCTTTTACATGTAGCTGTCCAGTTTTCCCAGCACCACTTATTGAAGAGGCTGTCTTTTCTCCACTGTATATTCTTGCCTCCTTTATCAAAGATAAGGTGACCATATGTGCGTGGGTTTATCTCTGGGCTTTCTATCCTGTTCCATTGATCTATATTTCTGTTTCTGTGCCAGTACCAAACTGTCTTGATTACTGTAGCTTTGTAGTAGAGTCTGAAGTCAGGCAGCCTGATTCCTCCAGCTCCGTTTTTCTTTCTCAAGATTGCTTTGGTTATTCGGGGTCTTTTGTGTTTCCATACAAATTGTGAAATTTTTTGTTCTAGTTCTGTGAAAAATACCATTGGTAGTTTGATAGGGATTGCATTGAATCTGTAGATTGCTTTGGGTAGTATAGTCATTTTCACAATGTTGATTCTTCCAATCCAAGAACATGGTATATCTCTCCATCTGTTTGTATCATCTTTAATTTCTTTCATTAGTGTCTTATAGTTTTCTGCATACAGGTCTTTTGTCTCCTTAGGTAGGTTTATTCCTAGATATTTTATTCTTTTTGTTGCAATGGTAAATGAGACTGTTTCCTTAATTTCACTTTCAGATTTTTCATCATTAGCGTATAGGGATGCAAGAGATTTCTGTGCATTAATTTTGTATCCTGCTACTTTACCAAATTCACTGACTAGCTCTAGTAGTTTTCTCATAGCATCTTTAGGATTCTCTATGTGTAGTATCAAGTCATCTGCAAACAGTGACAGCTTTACTTCTTCTTTTCCGATTTGGATTCCTTTTATTTCTTTTTCTTCTCTGATTGCTGTAGCTAAAACTTCCAAAACTATGTTGAATAATAGTGGTCAGAGTGGACAACCTTGTCTTGTTCCTGATCTTATAGGAAATGGTTTCAGTTTTTCACCATTGAGAACGATGTTTGCTGTAGTTTGTCATATATGGCCTTTATTATGTTGAGGAAAGTTCCCTCTGTGCCTACTTTCTGGAGGGTTTTTATCGTAAATGGGTGCTGAATTTTGTCAAAAGCTTTTTCTGCATCTATTGAGATGATCATATGGTTTTTCTCCTTCAGTTTGTTATGTTTTGTCACATTGATCAATTTGCATATATTGAATAATCCTTGCATACCTGGGATAAACCCCACTTGATCATGGTGTATGATCCTTTTAATGTGCTGTTGGATTCTGTTTGCTAGTATTTTGTTGAGGATTTTTGCATCTATGTTCATCAGCGATATTGGCCTGTAGTTTTCTTTCTTTGTGATGTCTTTGTCTGGTTTTGGTATCACGGGGATGGCCTCATAGAATGAGTTTGGGAGTGTTCCTCCCTTTGCTACATTTTGGAAGAGTTTGAGAAGGATAAGTGTTAGCTCTTCTTTAAATGTTTGATAGAAATTGCCTGTGAAGCCATCTGGTCCTGGGCTTTTGTTTGTTGGAAGATTTTTAATCACAGTCTCAATTTCAGTGCTTGTGATTGGTCTGTTCGTATTTTCTATTTCTTCCTGGTTCACTCTCGGAAGGTTGTGCTTTTCTAAGAATTTGTCCATTTCTTCCAGGTTGTCCATTTTATTGCCATATAGCTGCTTGTAATAATCTCTCATGATCCTTTGTATTTCTGAAGTGTCAGTTGTTACTTCTCCTTTTTCATTTCTAATTCTATTGATTTGAGTCTTCTCCCTTTTTTTCTTAATGAGTCTGCCTAATGGTTTATCAATTTTGTTTATCTTCTCAAAGAACCAGCTTTTAGTTTTTTTGATCTTTGCTATCATTTCCTTCATTTCTTTTTCATTTATTTCTGATCTGATCTTTATGATTTCTTTCCTTCTGCTAACTTTGGGGTTTTTTTGTTCTTTCTCTAATTGCTTTAGGTGTAAGGTTAGGTTGTTTATTTGGATGTTTCTTGTTTCTTGAGGTAAGATTGTATTGCTATAAACTTCCCTCTTAGAAATGCTTTTGCTGCATCCCATAGGTTTTTGGTTGTCATGTTTTCACTGTCATTTATTTCTAGATATTTTTTGATTTCCTCTTTGATTTCTTCAGTGATCTCTTGGTTATTTAGTAGTGCATTGTTTAACCTCAATGTTTGTATTTTTTACAGATTTTTTTCCTGTAATTGATGCCTAGTCTCATAGCATTGTAGTCGAAAAAGATACTTGTTACGATTTCAATTTTCTTAAATTTACCAAGGCTTGATTTGTGACCCAAGATATGATCTATCCTGGAAAATGTTCCATGAGCACTTGAGAAGAAAGTGTATTCTGTTGTTTTTGGATGGAATGTCCTATAAATATCAGTTAAGTCCATCTTGTTTAATGTACCATTTAAAACTTGTGTTTCCTTATTTATTTTCATTTTGCGTGATATGTCCATTGGTGAAAGTGGGGTGTTAAAGTCCCCTACTATGATTGTGATACTGTCGATTTCCCCTTTTATGGCCGTTAGCATTTGCCTTATGTATTGAGGTGTTCCTATTTTGGGTGCATAAATATTTACAATTGTTATATCTTCCTCTTGGATTGATCCCTTGATCATTATGTAGTGTCTTTCTTTGTCTCTTGTAATAGTCTTTATTTTAAAGTTATTTTGTCTGATATGAGAATTGCTACTCCACGTTTCTTTTGATTTCCATTTGCATGGAATATCTTTTTCCATCCCCTCACTTTCAGTCTGTATGTGTCCCTAGGTCTGAAGTGGGTCTCTTGTAGACAGCATATATGTGGGCTTTGTTTTTGTATCCATTCAGCCAGTCTATGTCTTTTGATTGGAGCATTTAATCCATTTATGTTTAAGGTAGTTATCGATTTGTATGTTACCATTTCTTTCTATTACCATTTTCTTAATTGTTTTGGGTTTGTTGTTGTAGGTCTTTTCCTTTTCTTGTGTTTCCCACTTAGAGAAGTTCCTTTCGCATTGGTTGTAAAGCTGGTTTGGTGGTGCTGAATTCTCTTAGCTTTTGCTTGTCTGTCAAGGTTTTAATTTCTCTGTCAAATCTGAATGAGATCCTTGCTGGGTAGAGTAATCTTGGTTGTAGGTTTTTCCCTTTCATCACTTTAAATATGTCCTGCCACTCCCTTCTGGCTTGCAGAGTTTCTGCTGAAAGATCAGCTATTAACCTTACAGGGGTTCCCTTGTATGTTATTTGTTGCTTTTCCCTTGCTGCTTTTAATATTTGTTCTTTGTATTTAATTTTTGATAGTTTGATTAATATGTTTCTTGGCATTTTTCTCCTTGGATTTATCCTGTATGGGACTCTGTTTCCTGGACTTGACTATTTCCTTTCCCATATTAGGGAAGTTTTCAACTATAATCTCTTCAAATATTTTCTCAGTCTCTTTCTTTTTCTCTTCTTCTTCTGGGACCCCTATAATTCAAATGTTGGTGTGTTTAATGTTGTCCCAGAGGTCTCTGAGACTGTTCTCAATTCTTTTCATTCTTTTTTCTTTATTCTGCTCTGCAGTAGTTATTTCCACTATTTTATCTTCCAGGTCACTTATCCGTTATTCTGCCTCAGTTATTCTGCTATTGATTCCTTCTAGAGAATTTTAAATTTCATTTATTGCGTTGTTCATCATGTTTTGTTTGCTCTTTAGTTCTTCTAGGTCCTTGTTAAATGTTTCTTTTATTTTCTCCATTCTACTTCCAAGATTTGTGATCATCTTTACTATCATTACTCTGATTTGTTTTTGAGATAGACTGCCTATTTCCTCTTCATTTGTTTGGTCTGGTTGGTTTTTACCTTGCTCCTTCATCTGCTGTGTGTTGCTCTGTCATCTCATTTTGCTTAACTTACTGTGTTTGGGGTCTCCTTTTCACAGGCTGCAGGTTTGTAGTTCCCGTTGTTTTTGGTGTCTGCCCCCAGTGGCTAAGGTTGGTTCAGTGGGTTGTGTAGGCTTCCTGGTGGAGGGGAATGGTGCCTGTGTTCTGGTGAATGAGGCTGGATCTTGTCTTTCTGGTGGGCATGACTGCATCTGGTGCTGTGTTTTGGGGTGTCTCTGATGTTATTATGATTTTAGGCAGCCTCTCTGCTAATGGGTGGGGTTGTGTTCCTGTCTTGCTAATTGTTTGGCATATGGTGTCCAGCACTGTAACTTGCTGGTCGTTGAGTGGAGTTGGGTCTTCGCATTGAGATGGAGATCTCTGGGAGACCTTTTGCCATTTGATATTACGTGGAGCTGGGAGGTCTCTGGTGGACCAGTGTCCTGAACTTGGCTCTCCCACCTCAGAGGCACAGTCCTGACACCTGGCCAGAACACCAAGACTCTGTCAGCCACACGGCTCAGAAGAAACGGGAGAAAAAAGAAGGAAAGAAAGAAAAAAATAAAATAAAGTTATTAAAAAAGTAAAAAAAATATTAAAAATAAAGAAAATTAGAAAGTAATTAAAAAAGAAAGAAAGAAGAGAGCAACCAAATCAGAAAGCAAATCCACCAATGATAACAAGCACTAAAAAGTATACTAAAAAAAACCCCAAAAGACGGACAGACAGAACCCTAGGACAAATGGTAAAAGCAAAGCTATACAGACAAAATCGCACAAATCCACTGTCTCAATTTTGAGATGATTCATTGTCTATTCAGTATTCCACAGATGCAGATGCAGATCAAGTTGACTGTGGAGATTCAATCCACTGCTCCTGAGGCTGCTGGAAGAAGTTTCCCTTTCTCTTCCTTGTTTGCACAGCTCCTGGGGTTCAGCTTTGGATTGGCCCCACCTCTGCGTGTAGGTCGCCTGAGGGCGTCTGTTTCCGCCCAGACAGGACAGGGTTAAAGGAGCAGCTGATTAGGGGGCTCTGGCTCATCAGGCCGGGGGGTAGGGAAGGGCACGGAGTGTGGAGTGAGCCTGGGCGGCAGAGGCCGGCATGACGTTGCTACAGCCTGAGGCGCGCCGTGTGTTCTCCTGGGGAAGTTGTCCCTGGATCACGGGACCCTGGCAGTGGCGGGCTGTACAGGCTCCCAGGAGGGCGGTGTGGATATTGACTTGTGCTTGCACACAAGCTTCTTGGTGGCTGAAGCAGCAGCCTTAGCATCTCATGCCTGTCTCTGGTGTCTGCGCTGATAGCCGCGGCCCACGCCCATCTCTGGAGCTCATTTAGGCGGTGATCTGAATCCCCTCTCCTCGCGCACCCCGAAACAACGGTCTCTTGCCTCTCCGGCAGGTCCAGACTTTTTCCCGGACTCCGTCCTGGCTAGCTGTGGTGCACTAGCCCCCTTCAGGCTGTGTTCACACCGCCAACCCCAGTCCTCTCCCTGGGATCTGACCGAAGCCCGAGCCTCAGCTCCCAGCCCCTGCCCGCCCCGGCGGGTGAGCAGACAAGCCTCTTGGGCTGATGAGTGCTGCTCGGCACCGATCCTCTGTGCAGGAATCTCTCTGCTTTGCCCCCTGCACCCCTATTGCTGCGCTCTCCTCCGTGGGTCCAAAGCTTCCCCCTGCCCCCCCACCCCCCCACCCCCGTCTCCTCCAGTGAAGGGGCTCCCTAGTGTGTGGAAACTTTTCCTCCTTCACAGCTGCCTCCCAGAGGTGCAGGTCCCGTCCCTATTCTTTTGTCTCTGTTTTTTCTTTTTTCTTTTGCCCTACCCAGGTACGTGGGGAGTTTCTTGCCTTTTGGGAAGTCTGAGGTCTTCTGCCAGCGTTCAGTAGGTGTTCTGTAGGAGTTGTTCCACAGTTAGATGTATTTCTGATGTATTTGTGGGGAGAAAGGTGATCTCCACGTTCTACTCCTCCACCATCTTGAAGGCCTCCCCCAACATCAATTCTTATGTAGAGTTTTGAGGGAGGTTCTACTGACTCACCTGTTATACTAAAGTCATATCCTTCAAAGTCACTGAAGTAGGACAAAAGCAAACAAAATGAATGGGAAAGAAATGAATGACTTCTTGAATTGGATTGGATACATTACTAAATTTAAGTGTACACAGTTGTATAGTCTGGCACATAATCTGAAATTGTGGTATAAAGGCTAATTTTTGCCAACTTGAGTTTGTGCCACCCTTAATCCATTGACCTAAAATGCACTTTTAGTAGGCTATTGATTTATGAAACTTTGGCATGGGTAGGAAAACCATTTTAAAAATCAGAATTGAAGCAGAAAATTTATAAAGCGTATTTCAAAACAAATTTTACTACATTATAAAGATTTTCTGGATGAATATTCAGCTAATCAATAACTCTTGTACTCTGGTAGGATGTGAAAATCTGTTACATCTTAATAATTAAAAAACAAATTTTGCCACTAGTGCAAGGTTGTTACATTTTTGCAATGTTTACACACACAACTTTGAGCTCAACTTTGAGCTTTGCTCCCCTAGCTCCTCCCCCCACCCATATGAACTCAGGAAAATATACCTCTTTATTAACTAACTGCTAACTACTAAACTTCCCTCTACACTAATATTATAGGTGATTTTCTCCATTCTGCTATGAACTCAAAATTTTCTTTTAAATAACCAGTCATTATTCAAATAATTTTTTTTTTCAGGATTGGTGGGACCCTCTTTATGTTTAAATAGCATCAAACTCATTTTCAAATGAGTGAGAGCATCTTGTATAAGAAAATTGGTATCACTTCAGATTACCAAAAAGAGAACCATATTCAAGTTTGAAGGTTTAATTTGAAGGAAATTTACCTTTGCATTGGCCAATGGAATAAACACATAAAGGGCTTGTATGTTTAGTTGCCAATTCTGAACACCAGAAACTATTTCCAGTATTTTGTATGTCCTTAATTGTTTTTATAAACACCAGTGGGAGAGAAATCTGAAATTTAAAATACTTCAAAGGGACATCCATTCACTTATTTATTTTAAAACAGTATATGCTAGCCTTAAATGGCCATTAAGTTGTGTTGTTCTCTGTTTTTGTGAAGGTTTACCAGGAATAGTATAAGGATCAAATACAAGATGAACTACAATCAGAAACACAGTATTCATTCATTTAACTCTGGTACAATAGAGCAAATTCAGGGTGACTCGAGGGACACAATGTCTTGTAAAACATATGTACTTAATATAAGGGTCATAAAACTTATTAAATTAAAACCTAGGTTAAAAATAGGAAGAAAATTTATGCTGCTGTCTAAAATAGCAATAATTTCCCTTTGGCCTTTCCCTTTCCAAGTAATATGGATTCTTGTCAGGAGGAAAAAAAAAAAAGCCAACTTATGAATTCTTCATTTTGTAAGGCCAAATGCAAATCTCTTTTAACTGCACCATGCATGTTAATGGGCAAGTGATATGGCAGAAAATAGAGGAGCAAGAAGGTAAGCTGTTAAACCTTGAAAAGTGTACCTGTGTCTAGGTTTCAAGGAGGCTTTGTTCCTGAGCCTGAAAAAGAAGCCCCGTTAGTGTTAGCTGGTGTCTAGGGAAAAGAGCTTAAGGAATATGAAGACAACAGAAACAATGTCTTTTAAATAGTTGATCTGGCTATGGGGCGGCAGTGCCGTGAAAAGGGGGGCAAAGGACAAAGAATTGCTCTTCATTCAGGGCACAGCAAAGTGTCTCTGGACAAAACCTATTTTTTGTTCAAGCAAAGTTTGGGGTGTACAAAATCCATGGAAACCAGAGAATTTGAAGTCAAGATTTTTTAAAATTGAAGTGTAGTTCATTTACAATATCATGTTAGTTTCAGGTATACAGCAGTGATTCAGTTATATATATATATATTTATATACATAAATTCTTTTTCAGATTCTTTTCAGATTCTTTTCCCTTATAGATTATTACAAAATACTGAATATAGTTCCCTGTGCTATACAGTAGGTCCTTGCTGGTTATCTGTTTTATATGTAGGAGTGTGTATAAATTAATCTGAACCTCCTAATTTATCCCTCCCCTCTTCCTTTCCCCTTTAGTCACCATAAGTTTGTTTTCTATGTCTGTGAGTCTCTTTCTGTTTTGGGAGTAAGTTCATTTGTATCTTTTTTTTACATTTTTTTGATTCCACGTATAAGCGATATATGATATTGGCCTTTCTCTGACTTACACTTAGTATCTTAGTATGATAATCTCTAGGTCCATGCATATTGCTGCAGATGGCATCATTTCATTCTTTTTTATGGCTGAGTAATATTCCATTGTATATACGTACCACATCTTCTTTAACCATTCATCTGTCAATGGACATTTATGTTGCTTGCATGTTGAAGTCAAGATTGACCTCCATTTGTGTCCCACTCTGCTGCCTGTGGGCCACGCTGGGGTAGAAAATGATACATTATCCTGACAAACAACTTCAAGGGTTTGGGACTGAGGGTGGTCTCAACTTTTTAAGCACTTGTACCCCTTTTTAATCCACCCAGTGAAACTATGTTTGAGTTTATCTTCAGCATGACAGCCATTTTCCTAGCTGGTGCTCCTTAGTATAGATAGCACTTTAAGAATTTGAAACCAAAATAGATATCAGTTTCCTTCTACTGTACTCACACAGGGATCTGCTGAGAATTTTATCTTCATACGAAAGTCTTAAGGCTGTTGAGAAGGAGCTATGCTTGGTCATTTACCTGTTCACTCTTAAACCCATTCCTGCCCTTTCCTTGCTCTTTTGTATTTTTAGGGGGCTTAGCCCTGCAAAGCACATTGCCATCTGGCTTCCACAAAGGGAGACTCTGAGCAAGGAGGAGAGGAGACTGGGAAATCCCAATCCCTCAACCTTCAACCTGCTTTGGAGGTGGTTCTGGCAATGGCAGCATCTCCTCTGAGGTCCCAGAGCCTGCCCCCTTCCCTTTGTCCTGTAGGTCTAGGGGTGGCAGTGGCTTCCTGCTATTCCAAACTCTTGGTGGTCTCCACTTGGCCTTTCAGTTCTTCCAATGCTTTTGTAACTAGGTCCCTAGTTTATATCCCTCTGTTGAAGTACCTGGTGGTGATTCTATTTTCCTGACTCAACCACAGCCAATGGGTTTTTCATTTGTAGTTATTGGTTCCAAAGATAAGAGATTCTCTTTGAAGTCTTCAGGCTCTTTTTTGGCCAGTGGGTAGGCTGCTGGGTCACAGTAGTCATTTGGACAACTGGCACTCTCTTTGGTAGAAGTGGAGTAAACACGTTCAAAGGCAAAGTGAGGAAGTAAGAACCATGTAAGGGCCTTATGGGAAGTATATTTTAGGGGTATAAGAGAAGGCACATTGAAGAGGCCATGTGGACATGCTGTTGACCTTGGCTAACTCCCCTTAGCAGGATAGCACTGAAAATGGAGGCTTCCTATGGCCCTTTAAAAAAAACTCTCCTAAAACCCCATAATACATTTTTCTTTTGTCCTTGAAGTCTTTTTTTTTTTTTTTAAATTTTGCAAGTAACTATAGCGCTAGTGTAAAAATAGCCTTGTTTGAACTAAGATGAACAATACATACATGTACACTCAGAGGTCCAACTAACTTCCTTCAATCAGTAGAGGAACCCTCAAAATCATACACCAGTTTCTCTCTTTTTTCCCCTTTCTCTATGTGATCACATTCCCTAACAAAATTAAAAGTTGGTTTCCATGATACAACTTCATAGGCTGCTGTCTGGAATGAGTTTGCCCAAAAGAGTTCTAAATATTGGGGGGATAAAAATACCCAAACCCCAAACAAAACAGCTTTGCCATTCAAAATACCATCTTGCGGTCTGACATTTGCAGAGACCTTGGGAATATAGCATGTGGGGACTTTGATCCTGTTTCTCCAGTAGCAGCTGGGCCTGGTCCAAGCAGCCCTGCTGCTAACATTGTCATTGGGTGAGATGAGTGGAGCTGGAGGGGACATTATTTTTGCTTTTAGCCTCAGAGGCTTTGGGCATCCATTCACCATTCAAGAAATTCATACTGGCTTCAGCTATATTTTCATCAGGCTCTTAGTGAGGCTTGGGAAAGCTTGAAAACAGAATGCTCATTTTTTTGGAAGTCTTTCTTTGAACCCACTAGTTTTATGAAATTTAAGCACATTATTCATTGTGTAATTATAGATGAAATATTAGAGAAGTGGACTAATTATACACAGTGCACTCAAGCCCAATTAAACTAGCCTCTGTGGTGAATGAAAGGGTATTCTCTTTCACTAATAAGAAATACTTTCTGAACAACAGAGAATAAAGTCGTTAAATTGGATATGCTTTAGAGATTATAAATATCCTATTAGCATATAAAATGAAGATTAACCTTATTTAATCACTGCACACCAGATCATCAAAAGTCATATTGAACTCTGGTAATGTTGCTGTATCCATTCTGCAAAATAATAATAAAAAACCCACTATTAATAAAAATAGCTCACTAGATGCTATTCTCATGTGCTAAATTAAACTGTTGGAGAAACTCAAGTATTCCCGTAACTGCTTAACAAAATAGCAAAACTACTTTTACCTATTCGTTGTGATATGATGGCTGATTCAGATTTATGTCATCCTAGTGGCTGGGAAAAGTGTGTCTCCCTGGCTGGGCAAATTAGCCTATTGCAAAATAAGTAAAATATACAATTCATTCCAGCTAGCACCACAAGTGACCTTTTGAAAATGTAAATTAAGTGATTGCACACACCAGGGGTGTGTTGAAAATGAAAATGTACGTGCTTGAGACATAGTGTCACCACTGCTTCGGGTATTAATTGGCAGGCTCTGAATCCAGGGATATCTGTGTTTTAATCGGAGTCACAGGAAATTCCACTTGAAGATACTCGTGAGCCTTGTTTTTGTGATAAATAATCAGGGCTGGGCAGAGCAACCTCTGGAGTTTAGCAAGAACAAGGGGTTATTCAAATTCAAGTTATAATATTAAAAATATTGGTTATGAGAAGCAACAAGAAATCAGCAAAGGTGAAGGCAGCAAATTTATGTATCACTTTCATGGATTGTGGTCTTTCACAGCTGAAGGACAGAAATCAGTGAAGAGGGGTAGGTGGCTAATGAACAGATCATTGTTGGGATTGAGGGAAGGAGCTGAAGTCAATCTTTCTTCCTCTTTCTTCCCTCCTCCCTCCCTCCCTCCCTCCCTTCCTTCCTTTCTTCTTTCCTTCCAGTTCTTGTTTATATTCCTTCTAAGATTTGATAGCTCTTTTTCTTTCATTGCAAAAATCTTCAGGAAACTGGAATATAAACACATTTATAAACATTGAGAATGATTGTGGCCATTACAACTTCATGTTCCTAATTAAATGCATTTATTTTTAAACCAATCAACATGTACACCTTCTCTTTGGTGGAACCCTTCCTCTTACTTTACTTAGGTGTCTTGCCCAAGAAAACAAGTTCAGTCCAAATGTCTATGAAAACTCAGATGGAAAGAAACTGAAAATAAACTGGAGGTAACAGGTCTGGAGGGGGCAAGGCAGTGCACGCTGTCCCAGACTTATCGAAATAAAATGTGATTTGATTGCATTATGTTTCAGGATGGTAATGCAAAGCAAGCAAGGTGTATGTGCAAGAGAACTACAGTAACTTCTTTTGTATCCTGGGACCAAAGCTTGCCAAGCCAAGGAGGCTTTCTTTCAGTTTAGTGCCATCCACTGTTTGGGTTTCTGTACAGATTTCTTTAGGGCCACTGGCACAATAAAAAAAATATATATATTTAGAAAATCTTCTGTGGCTTTTTTATGCTATGGAGAGGGCAACGTGAAGTGAATACAGTGTTAATAATAACAGCTATTTTTGCCCTTTTGGACAAACCAGCAATTAAAGAGTTTCAGCTTTTATTTTTGTTCTCCTTAAACCCAATTAAAAGTTACTTTGCCTTGTAGGGGCCATTTTCACAATTTATTTGAAGTGCTGGACAACTAAAGAAAATCCTATTCCTTCAGATTTTTGATGAGATTATGGATTTGCCATGACAATATCACTTTAAATAGACTTTTTAATTTTCCCCAGGTCTAGCTTGCATAGAGCAATTTAGCCCGGCCTCCGAATCGTTATATTATGGGTAAATGGTTTGGTTGTGACACCGGATCATTCTGACTTCAGAAAAGCAGTAGACAGTGTCTAGAAGAAAAAAAAAAAGGTCTTTATTGAGACGATCAAAAGGGACATAAAGGCAAAAACTGACTTTCACTGAAACAGGTCTGGGGACCAGGCCTCCAGTGTCCTTATTGTAATTCATTGCTTTTTTTCTAGGCCCCATGATAGAATTCTTCCATAACAGACAGAGGACTTTGTGAAATTGTAAATGAGTATGACTTCAAGCACTCTGTGGAAATGTATTCTCCCCCTATAGCCCATACATTATTTCTGCTTAGTTATGGTGGCTCACATTTCCCGTATCAGAGAGAACTTAATTCAACTCACACCGCATCACTTTAAAACAGTGCAGCTCTCTTAATCAACCTTTGTATCAGACACAAATGTGCAGTATGACCTAATTTGAAAATGTCTCAAAGTGCTGACTCAAACTGTTAGTGAATAAAGGCTAGTCATTACCATTATGACACTAATGTGATGCAAAATAAAATTGAGTTGCATCAGCTGAACATTAGTTTGCAAAAATATTAGTGATGGAAGCCATTTTCTGTTCATATTTTATTTATGCTTATATATATGTATATGTGTACATATATTTATTTATTTATTTATTTGAAACAGCCTTGTGACAAAATTTTTAAGTGCGGAAGAAGTTCCTTTTTTTTCTTTTTAACATCTTTATAGGAGTATAATTGCTTCACAATGGTGTGTTAGTTTCTGCTTTATAACAGAGTGAATCAGCTATACATATACATATACATATATCGCCATATCTCCTCCTTCTTGCATGTCCCTCCCAAGTTCCATTTTTCACACTGACAAAGCCACAAGATTAAAAGTAGATCATATGTACATCATGATCTCATGATTCCCCCTCTATAAGATGAAAACATATTGTTGCTGAATTCTTATTAGAATATTTATACACATCTAAGCAATAACATGAAAATTCTCACCTTCCCCTGTACTTTGGTGGCAGTTTCCAAGATTTTTCAACAGCTCTTGTACTACTTACTATTTTATATCACTCACAAATTCTCTGACTTTTGTCTTTTTGAATAAGAAGGATTTGGAATTTCTTTCTTTCCTTACTTGACCAAAAAAAATTTTTTTGACATAGAAATATGTACTCAATATACGTTGGTGATATTACATTTGAACAAAAGAAAGTAGGATATGGGACTAGAGATTATTTAGCCTCACCCTTACTGATAATACTTTATAGAATGAAGCATAAATTATCTTTTACTTATACAGTTTAGATGGTTTTGAAAAAAAATGCATGTGGTTATTTAATTCTTATACATCCTAGAGCTAGTATCGGTTTCAACCAATAAACTGATAATTAATAATTGAAAATAAATCAGCATGAATCAATCTTTCCTAAATTAGGGAAATTGTCCCAATGGTCAGTCAAAAATTCTGCCCTGGATCCCATTTGGGATCTCCTGAATCCTGAAAATTCTGAACATAAAATTTATACATTAGTGATCAAATACTTCTGATTTTACTTATTTAACAGTGAGAACAAGCCAAGTACATAAATACCCAGGAGACAGATTGTTCTTTAAAAATTTCAAGGACAAGAAGTTTTGGCTATCAATAAATTATTTAACGTGCTTCAGGTTGAGAGAGTATATATCTTCATATCGTATCACTATAAACAATTGGTAGAAAATACAGCTAAATTAAAATGCTGGCAAGCTTCATTCATTCACTTTTTAGAAAAACAAGTAAAACCTTAAAGCAAGATGTGTAGAAATTTGCTGCTATGCGGTGACTTTAGTATTTCAGTCCATTTTATATTCTGTAACATGTGGCTTGGACTGTTTTTATGACCTATGTTTTATTTCCACATTAAGATCATCCAGATTTTAACGAAAGTAAGTTTGAAAAATCTCAAGTGGACTTTGCCAAAACCAGCACTCAGAAGCATGATGCTTCCACGCACACGCACACAGGCACACTCCCACGTGATCCTCTAAAAAAGAGGATCATGGTTTTTAGCTAAAATCCAATTGTTCTTATTTTTAGGTTACAGGAGGGAAAAAGGTATGTGGGTGTGATGGCTGCAAATGTATTGCCAGCCTCTTAACAGTTCATCTTTCTTAAATGATAGAAGTGTAGCAGCACCCTTCTGAGAAAAATCTTTCCTGTGGATTTTACTTTGTCCATGCCAGGACAAATTGCGTGCTAAGTTGGAATAATTCTGAGATGGAAGACACCTCCATGACTGTCCTTGGAATACTGCGGAGCTGACATTCCTCTTTGGAAGGTGAGGGGAGAATGCCCCCTACCCTCTTAATTGATGATTTACTGTGCTCTCCCCTGGGGCCACAACCGATGATCTGTAAGCTTGTTGAATTTCGAAGCAAATACTAAATATAATCAATATATAAAAATAAAAAAAGAGAGAGGAAAAAATGCAATGAAAATTTATGACCTTAACATTCCTTCAGGGTCAAGCAATTTATCAAATTCTCTCACTTTCTGGTTTCAATTACACAGCCATTGTGGAAGGAACTTATTTTAGCAGGTTCATTTGCCTCAGTGGGGAATACAGGACTTTGGCCTAATGCTTCACCTTTAGTGCAGGCCATTTGAGCCTTAGAACAAATACCAATCATCACTCTTTGGAAAAAAGAATCTGCATCGGCGTGGCCTATCGGAATGGGGTTTCTGTCAAGGTAAACGGTTGTCGGCAATGACTGTGGTAGAGTGGCGATAAATCCCATTTTATTGCTGAAAAATTCCAGCTTCACTCCATGCCTGACAGCTCCCACATTCTCATACCCATTTGGGCAATTTCTACACTCTGTCCATCTGGTTCTCATTACCTCTCAACCTGCCTGCGTCTGATCCAGAAAAAGTGCAGGTCAGAAACAGGGGAAAAGAAACTGAGGTGATGGACAAAACAGAAAGCAGGGGGGTGGCCCTTGGAGGTCGGGGTAGAGGTGAGGGAACAACAGGAAAGGGGGGATCCCAGCTTAGGCTCGGACCAGTCGCTGGAAGGGGCTGCTTAGATATATTAGAGAAAGGTAATGACAGAACCTGAGCTGGGAAGCCAGAGGAAACTGTATCTTACACTCAGGCCTTTCAAAGGCACCTGCTTTGGGGTGGATGAGAGTGAAAGAATGTGGTAGGTATGGGTGGATGGGGACAGACTAAGGGACAGTCCAGCCCATCCCATCTATCAGGGCACTGTGTCACAGAGTAGAGGGCCTGGTCTAGAAGAGCGTCAAGTTCAGCAACAAACCACATGGAGCCTGGAGCCCCATGTACACAGCTGGTATGCTTCCAAATATGGGGATAAAACTCTGCTGGAGATTCAGTTTTGGTTCAAGAATATAATTTTTTTAGAAGAAGAAAACTCTAGGGCCACCAACAGCATTCTCTCCCTTCATTTTTCTAAGAAAATTAATATTTAAAAATGAACGTGTCCTAATAGGCACATTTATGTGATGGTTTATTCATGGAAAGACAGGACTAGCAAGTGAATTGCCTGGGTATGCATAACCCCAGTGACATATATGGTCATTTTTTGGAGTTGCTGTGCATTTATGCCTTTGGAAATTTAGCCTCATTCTCTGAAGCTGAAATCCTTTTGATCATAATTGCTTCTGACCTAAAATTACCTACCGTCAC
This sequence comes from Balaenoptera musculus, assembly GCF_009873245.2. NCBI lineage: Eukaryota > Metazoa > Chordata > Mammalia > Artiodactyla > Balaenopteridae > Balaenoptera > Balaenoptera musculus. Next base: position 33,576,123 of record NC_045797.1, on the reverse strand, counting down.
CATAAGATGCCTCTTGGGGACAAAGAAATAAATACAGTAAATATCTGATAATAGATATAAATAATAAGCCCACTTAGACATGATCCTAAATTAGACTAGGATGAAACTGTATAACTATATATGTAAAAATATAAATTTTTCTTCTTATTTTGATGGGGTCATTATAGTTAATACTAAAATAAAATTTGGAAAGTATATCGAAGTACAAGTGATGAAATGAATAAAAATATTTTTATTCAATAAAAATATTAGAATCAGATGAATGGTTAGATAGATGGTGGTTATTTCACCACTTGTTCTGAAGGCAATTTTGCAATTTTGTCTTAAAACCAGGTATGATTGTGTATTCTTAGATATGTTGGAGAGCAGAGTCATTGCTACGATTTGCAGGCAGAATCTCTTATACTAGATATGTTTATACAGACAGTATGTCTTAGCGCTTTCTGGATCCCAGGGGTACAGAGAACATTCCAGGACCGCAAAATTCACTTTTTCACAGCCAGACCCCTAACTGCTGCCATGCATATCTCGGTTTTATTGGTTGAATTCTAATACCAAGATGATGTTAAATTTTAGTTACTGAGCCAGACCTTGCAGATAAGAAATACCGGCTTCCAATATTTAAGATTTAATTTCAAAATTTTCAAGTCATGCATGTGCAGGAGAATTTCTATAAAATGTAATTACCTGAAATCGTAAGTGAACTCCGCATGAGACATTTGAGTGGAAAAGGAGATCGTTTATAAAAATTTTAAGTTAAAATGACTAGACAATTTGGAGTGAAGTAAATTACAGATGATCAAAAACGGAAGTTTATTATTTGGCAACTTTACAGTGAATACTTTTAGTCAACAAATACAGCTCTGAAACAGACGTTTTCTTGTATGCATATTAAAAGGCATAAACTTTTGGCTACTATTACATATCCATTAAAATGACCATAATATATGACACCTCTAATTTGGAAAGGAATTGCAGGTTCTTAGCCAAAAAAGAATCTCATTTGAAGTTTACTTTTCTGGGCTGTACATATGTCAGAAAGATGGGATCATTGAAACTCCAAAGAATGTTTGTTTCTTTTAATAGCATAGCAGAAAATTAATGGCATGGGGGAGGGTGAAGTGACAATTTAACTTGATGCTTGATAGCTGTTTACTTATCATTTTGTGCCCAGATTTCAGCGTCCTGTAAAAGAAAGGGGGAAATAAAGAAGCCACGGCATTCATATGGCTTTTAGGGAACTTAAGACACATGGAGGGAAGTGCCTAGAAGGCTATTGAAATATTTGCAAAACAAATCATTTACATTTACCTTTTGTGTATGTAAAACCCAGAGTGCCTACAAAGACAGAACCAACTTTAGCGGTAAGAAATATTTCAGCATCAAAATGGTTAATAGTATTATAGCTTCAAAAGAGCCTATTGGCTCACCCTCAAGGATGCCCTGCAGTTGTTGTTAAAGTCATCAGATGAAGCTAGCCTTCTCAGCTAGCCTTTAGATTTGTCTGCTAACAGTAAAAATACTATAATAAATCGGTAACATATGTTGCCAGGCAAGGAAAAGTGATATAAATAAAGAGACTAGGAGACCCAAACCAAGCACAATGTGAAAAGAATTTAACTTTCAACCTATTCGTTGGCTAATTAACATTTGAAAAGCAATTTGAAAGTGTAACTGTTATTTGCTTATATTCTTCCTCATTTTTTTTTTTTTTTTTTTCTCTCTTCAGATTGCATTCTTACCCAAATACTCCTTCGTGATTGCCTGTTTTGCGGCTTTGGGGTAAGTCCCAGTTTTCCACAACCTTAAGAAAAAAAAAATGCATAACATGAAAGATGTCAAAAAAGACTTATGTGTCCTGATGCATGGGTTTTGTGAAATATACATGGGTTTGTTGTTTGAGGGGGGCGGCTAATGAAATAAAGAGAAGGGGTTTGTTTCTGCAAGGATCCAAGAGTGTGTGAAAGTGTGCATTGCAAACGAGTCTCCCATCAGGAAAGCCACCTCTGGAATGGAAATGACAAAGCTTGGAACACACACAATCAATTATTTTCACTAGCATTTAAAATATAGAAAACAAAATCTGCTTTGGGAATTGACTGAATATTTTATTTAGCTTTTTTATTGAGACATCCTTTGAAAAATGGCATAATATAAATAGTTTTACAAAGCAACAATATAATCAATCTCTAAACTAGAATATAAATCAAGGATTTCATTAACTGCTGGTAGCCAGTTTGAATTGTAGTCTTGTCCATAATGCCTATCTATCTATGTATGTCCGAGTTATATTAAAAACCTTTAAATGGCTTTGTAATATCAGCTACATCTAGCTATTATAATAATTAATGGTACTGTTTTATAAATCAATACATGTATTCTTGATAAATTCATATCCAGTTAATGGTGTAATTTAAATAAAAAATTAATGTAATAGAGGACATACAGAAACGGGGCAGGAAATCTTTAAAGGTTAAGAGACAAATTTGTCTAAATTCATTTTTAACCTGTTTTGAAAAAGTTTGTTTAAAATCAGTGGAGATTTACCTGGTTTTTGTGAAACTAATCTTGTCATGTCTATTGGTATCTAGTATTGAATTTGTAAAATGTTTTCTTTTTTTAACTGCTAAGTTTTAATTACATACTTATGATACTGTGGGATGTTTTACTACCATTGTACTCGTTTTTTTCAATAATTGAGTATTCTTTAGAAAAATAGAATAAAACAAACTAAAATCCTCAAACCATTCATTTATTTTCAATACATGAATGAAATGTAAATGCTTTATGTTTTTTTTATATCACTAAATGAACTGTGCTGAAAATCTCCAAAGCCATATACAAATTCTATTTAGGGGGGAAAAAGGACTGATTAGTTCAATGAATTTACATGTGTAAGAGTCAGAGTTTTTACTACTTTCACTGAATGAACATCCTAGGAATTTTAGAAAGAAAAGAAAAATGCATTGACGAGTCCACAATGTATTTTAACGCTGCACACGGGTGGAGAAACAGTCTACAAAGAGTGTATTATTGTTCTAATTTTAAAAATACACACCAAAGGCATATTAAGGAATAATGAGATTTAGAGAAAGAACTGAACGTTGTAGGTGATCAAATACAATCTTAAATCTTTCCAAATAAAATTTCATTTCGTTTATAGAGGAAGCATTTTACACCAAATATCTTTCAGAATTATGCAGACCAGTCTGCCCTGCCATACTCGGTGACATGGTGCAGAATGTTACTTTAATCCACTGAGCTTTTTCTGACATTTTTCTTAACATTGCTGAGCCTTATTTAGAGCAGCAAAGGAGATGTGTGCAGTTTCCTTTGACACTGATGGGTGTTTCAAAATGTTACAGGAGAGAGAGAGAGAGAGAGGAGAAAAGATTTGCTGCTAGTCATTTCATCAATAGAGCTACAGGAGCAATTACTATTTGTTAAAAGTTTCTATTTCAAATGAAGCTAAATTTTACAGAAGCCTCATCCCTTTAGAAGAGGTAATGCTTGGAAGAGGAGGGGAGAGAATGCACGTTAGTGATTACATGTTAAAGTGCGCTCAAGTACTGGAATCATTTAAAATGTACTGTGTTTTTAGATGAAACCTACAGCAAAACCACTCCTAAGAGGCTTAATTTAGGTTTTATAGGAAGAACATAAAAAAGACCAGGTTACAGCCACACACTGAAATATGGGGTACATTTAAAATATCTTCATTTAAAAACGTATGTTTATTTTCCCTCCTGGGATCACTAACGTGTCTCTCGACAGAGAAAGCGAGGACATGCTACATTCTTAAAAATTATCTGTTAAAGGGATCACATTCTAAGACAGGTTTGAGCATTTTTATGACTACAGATAACCTCTTAATTATGTCGCTGACTTCCACTTGTTAATCAGGGACATTCAACACCGTTAACCAGCGAGTGGTTGCGTTTAGAAGACTACACTATTTTTAAGAATTAGAAACACTTTATTCCCATCATCATATTATCGCATGTATGATTTTAGCACTGCTAGAAACTTACCTGCTTGAAATACCAAACACCAAAGACAAGGTCTAGATGCCTGTAACGATGTTGTTAATTACCTCAAATTGTGCGGCTCAGGAAAAGCTTTAAGAGATAGATAATTTTACTTTTGTTATCTCCCCCCGGTGCCTCCCCTACCTCTCACACAATTCCTACTTGAACCAATTTTAGGTGTCTTCTGCCGCCACCAGCGTGTGAGATACTCAGAGACCCTTTCAGAGAGCAAGGTATAAGTGGAATAAATAAAATCGTTTCACTATTGCTTTATCAACCCTCCTAGGTAGTTTTCCTGCCAGCCAACCTGCACTGTTAAGACCCATAAAATTATGCAATAGTGACTTCTTTGGAGGTTCTTTAATCAGATAATGGCCAGTGTTAGGAGGGAAGGGCCCAGGGCGATGTTGCTGGCACTTAAACACTGGGCTTGGTCATTACGTGTCTGGTAGAGACCAATAAACAGCTGATTACTACCCTATAAGGAGCCAGTATTTTACATTTATCCTAGTTATTTTTTTTTCTTTTCTTTGCAACTTCTCATAATGGCAAGGATTTGTCAAGAAGACCTACGAGCAGTAACCTCACAGGCCCCTTAAAAATAAGAATCTTCCTAGCGTGAAATGATGCCTTTGGTGAAACGGTGAGAATGATTTTGGCTTTTACAAGAGCAGAGGTTTGATTACTTTAAAGCCCATTTCTTTCAGATGGGGAGACCCCTGGACACCATCCCTCACTCTCCTGACCCCTTCTCTCTTCTATGACAGGTTCACAGGCTGCAACCAAGGGGTTTTAAAATGCAAATATTTATATTTGAGCTCTAGCAATAACAGAGTCATTTTGCTTCCTCTGTTAGCCTGTGAAAATTGATGCTGCATACCTGGAACTACGTTTCATTTCTCTCTTTACACATGAAGATATTATATAAATAAAAGATAATTTATGGAAAGGAAACAGCCATTTGAAATAATAATCCTAAATTTGACTGGGTAATCTTTTAAGGCTTTAAGAGTCAGAGATGCAGATTTCCACACTTTTAAAGAAAACTTGACTGCAACCGGGAAATGTGTGCTTTTGAACACCTATTGAATTTGAATGCCTGCGTGGGTCAAAAAAGAAAAAAAGAGGGATAAAAGGAAGGCAGGAGAGAAAAAGGGGTGAATTTTACACATGCTTTCAACTAAGGTATTCAACCACATGTTCAGACTTCTTGTTACAATTTTATTGACTCTCTTTATATCTGAATATAATTTTTTCATAACCTATGTAAATTGCAAAACAGTGAGTCTTATAAAATGCCTCTCTTGCCTGGGATCCTCATTTTAGTATGAACAGCACGATAGATACGCAGAAGAAATGGACCCTAATTTCAGAACCTCATACAAAGCCAGGCAATTCTTGAGCCAAACAAACAAAGGGGGTGTAAGCGATTTCATTTCTTTTGATAATCCTCCTCTTGCACGGGAGCATTTTGCTGTCTTTGTCAAAGTGAATGACAACAATTTGGCCAACTCTCTCTGAGCTGCACTCAACAGTGACAGGCAAATTATCAGAGGCCCTGCACTTCTTATTATCAGAGGAGAAGCCATCAGGGGGACGCACGGAGGATACCTCTCCCTTGTCACTATTTGTCAGTGGGACAAGGGCCACTGCTATGGGTAGCTGACAGGTAATTTCAACAATAACAATTACTCCTATTACTGGTGTCATAAACAATTCGCCCAAGGCATGACAATAGCAAAGCTTTATAATTCCATGCCATATAAATAAATGCCAGCAGGTAACAAGTAATTTAGCTCCAATCAAGCTTTCGCCCTGGCATTAATACTGTTATTGCAAGAAAATGGAAAATTGAAAAAATTCAATATGTTAATGAATTAAGAGTGGTTCAAGGGCTAGACAAGAGGGGTTGAAAAAGGGAAACCAAAATTATTATGGTATCATATTTGGTGCCATGCTGAGGGCCAAACAGCAGTATAATTACTTTAAGATTAAGAAGGGGATCAAAAGTACTGTTTGCCTTAGACTTCAGACCTGGGAAAAACATGACACGGCCTTTCAAAATCCTCCTGTCTCTAATTTCTGAAGAACGTAAGTAGAAATATGAGAATGTGTATATAATGTAGCATCTCGCTAGCTTTTTCTTTCCACCTGAAATATTTCATCGGAAACAGAGGCATGAGTACCAGAGGAACATTTCCATCTGTTTAAGGAAATCGTATCAGCACCTGCTTCCTTTACATTAAGTCTCATACTGAAACTATTTTAATAAGCTTATTTTTATCTGTGCTGAAGGTAAAGCTGAGAGAACCCCTCTTTGCTCTCCAACTGTCCACATTTTGGAAGTGGGCTCGAGGATACAGTCCAATCTTCCTCCGTAAAACTTCCTGATCAAATGAATTTACAATTTCACTATTTGTCCGGCAAGACAATGTGCCATCATAGTGACAGCAGTAAAAGAATTTGAAAATCTCTAATTAGGGGAGCTGCAGAGCAATTAACGCATGTCAAATTTCACTTCATTAAGTGCCACTCTAATTTTCCCTCTAAAAATTAATGGATTTTTTTTTCCTTTTGGTATGTGTGTGTGTCCCCTTAAGGCAATGTTGATTCAAATCTGCTCAAGATGCAGTGTTGCACAGCTAAACATCTTCTTGATTACAATCCGCCACACTTCTAACTGCGCTCAGTCTCACTGCCACGGATACTTTGTCAACAGTCAAATTACACCACGCTGATAATGCATAATGGTGCTCCTCCTCCGAGGCCGCTGGCAGGAGACGGGGTTCATAAAAATGTGATGTTTTCTTCTCAACTGTTTCTTAAGGAAGTTTGTATGACCAGGTCACTAGTCAGGCGTTAATTTTTTGAAATGAATTCGTTAATTTCAAGAAAAGGGGTGAAATGATGGCGTACCAAAATACCTCATTGAAAAAAAAAATCAGGAGACGAATAAGGAATTGAAAATATCTGGGGCTAAAGTTTTGCTTAAACACTTTGTTCAGAGACATTTTCAAGAGCACTATTCTTGGTTAAATACCAGGCTTTTTTTTTTTTTTTTTTTTCTTTACTTATGGGCTATAAACATTGGAAGCCTCTCTTGAACAGACAGTATTTAGATTATGAGAGAAGTTTGTTTAACTGACATATTTGCCAGAATCCTCAAAACATCACAGGACACAGAAGATAGATGACTTCTTTTTAGGTCAAGACTGTATATTCCAGATAAATGTTGATTCATTTTAACTATTTTTTATCCTAGTTGCTTGTTGCAGATCTGTGTGTGTGAGTCACCAGCCCATGCGAGGAATATTTCTCACTGAAAAATGAAAGAAACACAGCGATTAGATGATCTTACATTCAGTCTCTTTAGAGATCATTCACATTTTATATGTCTAAAACATGATCAGATCCAGAACAAAAAGGGGGAAATTAAACAAAATGCTCAATGTATCTCTTTGCAGATTCTTCAGGGAGTGGAGAACATTCACATGGATGACATCCCAGTTTTCTCATCATGTAAGTATATTTTTGGTTATATGTTTTCTTTAAACATATTTATTCAGTAAAAAATTAAATTCATGGAATATACACTTCATTTTTTTTTTTTTAATTCACAGGTTGAGTCCAGCTTTTCATTCACTGACAACTAACTCAAAAATCTAAAATTTGATATTTTGAGGTTTGTATTTCCTAATATCAAAAATTCCTTCCTTCTCGTAAGGCATGTTCTTAAGTGGTCTATTTCAAACAAAAGAAAATGACATTCCCCTTTCAGCTAGCAAATGTTAGATTCTCTCAAAGTCGATTGGGGGCTCACTTGGAAGTTTTGCCATTAGAGACACACAAATTGAATTATTTTCATCTCTCCCAAATATCATTCTTCAAACTTTATAAACGTAGCAATACTAGGTTTAGCATTTCGTGTGGCTTGTTTACAAATAAAGGTATCTCGATAAAAAAACCAAGCTCTGTGTACATTGGAAAGACAAAAACCTGGAACAATCTCCTATTAAAACATTACCAAAGGATTGTAAAGGGAAATTTAAAGGGAGAAAACTTGATTATATAACGCAATCCAGCAGTAATCAATTTTACCTTCAATATCTTGCTTTTGTTTTCCAAATGCTAAATAAACAATACATAATGCATCCCTCATCAGCCAAACCATGGAGGCTCTGTGCTCAAATAACAGGAAACATATTCAATTTTCCTAACAGAAGACAGTTCATTAAGCTGTGCCACATCAAATAAAACTTTAATTTCTCCAGCATCAGAGTCGCAATGAAAGCAATTGAAGAAGATGAGCCATATGGTACTTCTATCAGCAAACACATATTGCTCATTCCCCCAAAGTTTTCTAATTCTGCTCCCCAGACCTGCGTAATATAGATAATGTGCTCCGAGAGCAGCAACCATGAGCTATCTAGTGTACACTTCTAATACTGTATTTAATGGGAAATAATGAATCATAAAAGCCTAGAGAAGACGTCTTTTGCTAACCTAAATCTCAGCTGTAATTTCATTGTTCTGTGCCTAAGATGCTGTTTGCCCTTTCCAAACAACAGCAGTTGAGCATAATTATGCTGCTTCAAACCTGGGCTGGCAAAAGCATCCCTAATAGAACCAAGTTTCTATTAACTCCTGAGATTCTGAATTTAATGATGCACTGATGCAGACATGGAGATAACCAAGCATGTGTCATTTTAAAACCCAAAGAAGCGTTTTCTCCTCTGCTCTTTGGTCAGACTGCTCAGTGCTTTTATATTCCCTCCTCCACTCCCTGCTCCCCACTCCCTCTCACCCCTACCCATGCAACAGGAGTGGCATGATTAAAAATGAGGAGATTTTCTTGTTATTAGCAAATTTGACATTTGCCTGATGAAATGCACATAAAATGTGAAAGCTACACAGTGCTCAGAAGAAATGTCTCCACTCCAATCCAGGCTACCAAGATGAAATAATTTAGGTAAAGCAAATGTAAAGATCCTCGTACATCTTTACTCAGAATGCTAGGACTGGATTATAAATGAAAGAACCAAATATTGCTGAGCTTTTAGAGCGATGGTATTTTGACACATGGGAAGCGTCTAGTGTTTCATCTCTCACCTTAACTGCCTTGATTATTAACCTAAACATCATACATATGCTCCAATGCAGCAATTTCTCTGTCCTGGGTCCAGCCTGTCTTCCGGCAAGAGATTGGGGTTGGGGCTTAATTCCTTATAAGAGAAAAAAAAATTTTTTTTCCCCCCCCAAATAGGTTAATGATTTTAGCTTTTCCATTTTTAAAGCTCATCAAATCAATATTTTCCCAACACAATGCTAATTTAAGACACCATCAAATAACACTGCGGATACATATTGAAAACGTATTTTAATGGTTTTGTTTGTTTTGGCAGCGAACTAACCAAGGACGATTAAATTAAAAAGAGACTTTTAAAAGTTAGAGATGCCTTTTTAACGCTTATTAAAATCAGCATGTTACATGCCTGTCTTTGAATTAGCTCTACACACTGATTGCCATCATTAAAACTAGTTGTTTGGGTGCCGCTCTGTGATGGCTCCAACGCTTCCTCAAAGCCGATTCTTATTAGTTATTAACTTGACGTCTCTTTTCATTGAAATTAAAAAGAAAAAAATCATTCTGGCCCGTGGAAGAAAACAGTCACCAAAACGTGAAATAGCTCAGCGAGACAGCAGTATGAAACTATGAAAAGACCCAACAGGTAAAGAACTACAGTCACGTCTAAAACATATTCAGGAAAAAAAAAAAAAATCACAGCGACAACACAGAAGCAGTCCATTGATTATATTTCATGAATGCCTTAAAACAAATGTTTAAACAGTTTTCTGAAACAGTGCAGAAAACCCCTGCATGCTCCACTGGCTTGCAATGACAATGGCCTATTGCAATGTAAAACACGCGGGAGAATAAAAAGGTGCTTTTTGTTACCATTTTATCAAAGCTGTTCATCTTCGAGCTGCAGGCAGCATTTTGCTGGAATTGCAGATATTTCTCTGTCCAGGCTCTTTTGTTTGTGCATCTCATTTGCATATATTTATCTCCAGCTGAGGGTGCTTTCTGCTCATTAAGGCCTCCCTTCCCATTATTTCATAAGCCAGCTGCTAAGAGGGATTTCACCTGTGGTGACTGAGAAAAGAGGGGTGAAAAACTAAATTCTTCATAAAAAGGAAATCTTCTGAGTCTCTTCCCCTATAAATGGGCACCATTTGTGTTAAACAGCCTCTTGTCATGATAGATGCCTCTGGAGGTCAGGGTTAAGTTGATTGGAAGGTCAGCAGTAAAACAACAGACAAACCAGACGCCAAACTGGTTCCTTAGCTGTCGGTGGGAGCTGTGGTGCAAACAGGTCTTGAACCTTTTTCAACCTCTAATAAAACAGGGGATGAATCTGAAGTGGATCAACCAGGCCCCTGAGGCAGCAGCACAGAAAAACACAAATAATATCAATATCAGCAGCCACAGGAACAATGGGGCATTTCTCCGTGCTACGTGCATGCTGCTATTGTTTCAAGGGCTGGGGAATTAATTCCACTTATTTATTTAAGGCGTGTCAACTCACTGCCTAAACCTGTTTCAGTGTCAAGATGAATAAAACTTTTATGGCTCATAAAATAGAGCCATTCATCTCAATGCTCTTTGTGGTGCGTGTTTTTTTTTTTTTTTTTCTGGCACACTGAGCTAGGCCTCTGCTCCTAGATGGTTACATCTGAACTGTTGCTATGATCCACACCATATTAGAGAACAAAATGATTTCACCGGCAAATGGATCTCAACAGACATGACACAGGAAGGCATTTTAGCTGCGATGTGATAGTCCCCAAATTCCTCTGAAATCCTCATCGTGCACTTGCATCTGTTTTGAGCATGCGTTATTGACGAAGCAGAAGTTTTGTTTTTTTAGAGGAAAGTTAAATAATGATAACAAGAAAAAGTTAGTTTTCTGGATATCATGCACTTCATTTGACTTTAGAAATGCAATCTGGTTTAGGGTAGCTGTTCCCATTCAGCACCTTTAGCCCAGTTTTCACTGCTGTGTACTCAGTTTGCACTGATGGAATAATTCAAATGCCTTCTTTAGCTCCATAGCTTTGAAGTTTATGTTTAATTTTGAACAGCAAATGCCAAATATAAATGGAAAAGAAAATGCATTTCAGCGTACTTTTGCATTATACATTTTTCAAAGTTCAGTTGTAGAATCAATTTTACTTTTGATTTCCTACTGATGACTTTAACAATAATATGATACTAATAAACAAGTTCACATTTCTGAAGTGCCACACACAGTGCTGAGCACACACATGTTCTCATGCAATCGTTAGTGATAATTCAATCCAAGTCACAGAAACCCATTTAGAATAATAATGATACTCTTCAGTACCCAGAACATACCTTAGAAAACAAAAAAAATTCCAATCAAGCAATATCATTCTAGCAGATGCTTTAACAGGGAACATCATGGGAACCAGGTTGCTTTATATTAAGATGAGCAAAAAGAAACAATTCCATGGCATTTCACAAATTCTCCAATCACGGGTTAAATCTCATACATCACAGCTCTTTGCTCTGTTGCAATGTAAATTGATTTGTGGATGATTCACTTACTCTGTTGTCCCAGTTGCTTTGCTTTTGAGATCTCCAGTGAATATTGTAGCCTTTACTTATGATGCCGGATTATTTCTAATTTAGTCAGTCAGCAGGTCAGTTTTTCCACGTGAATTCAAGTTTTTCCAGCAAGTAGATTATTTGAGGATAGCCCAAACAGAAGTTGTGCTTTCACATTTTGCTCATGGGTGAAGATGTGGCCCTGGGAAAGAGGGGTTCAGTTTTTGGGTGCCAAGCACTGCTTAAGATTCAGCTGCTCTTTCTTTCCCATTTGAACCGGTGGGTGTACCAGAGCTCTGCATAGGGGTGGTCCCTTTACCAAGCAGCCCTGTTTGAAAGTGGAATTGCTTTCAAGTGGCCACCAGACCCTGAGAAAAATATTTCAACTCAAAATTGATCAGGTTTTGGTAATCTATGGCAATGTGTTCTCATTTAAGCACGGAGCAGGAGATTTTTCTTCTATAACCCATTACAGTTTAAAACACGCAAGAAGTCTTGCTTCACACAAGACGTTCAACTTGTGGTTGGAGAAATTTTCCAACTTATTAAATGTTGTTTATATCCTCCTCTTTGTATACCCTCTGCCTTCCCAGAGCTCCCTCTGTATCCGAGTTACCAATTTTCTTTTGGACCTTTCACATTAAATTTAACCCCACTCCCATCCGGCAACCTAGACCCTCCAAATGACTAGAGCAAAAATACACAGTTTACAAACCCCCCAAGTCTGCACTCTTGTCTCTCGTTTTTCTTTTGCTCTAATCTAATCACTAATTCTTAAGCTTGGCCAAATAGTTAAAAATGTTAAGTGCTAGCAAGGCCTTCTACCTCCCCCTCATATCTGTCTCTGTTTATGGAATGGGCTCAGTTTCCTTCTCTTCTCCTTCGGCCTGGGGTCTTCAGGTCAGAACACTGTAAATACACACAGCTCTGGCTCGACCCATAAATCTGAGCAAAGGGCAGGCTTATATATTCAGATAAGCACGGGTTGGGGCGGGAACATGGAAGGAGACAGAACCAGCAGAATCGGACGCTCTGCAGCAATGTTCAGAAAAGAGAAGTGAAAAGGCCAGGAATCTTTAGTGGGGAGGGAAAAAGATTTTTATCTCGAAACATCTCTCCTTATTTCTAAAGGATGAGGTTGGCACTGCTTCCTATTCTTTTTTTTTTTTTTTTTCAATTTTTTACTTTTTCCACATTGCTTACACTCACATCCTTACTGAACATATTATCTTAGAGGCAATCAAATTAAACAATAAATTTCATTTATTTCCAATGTCCGTTTTCCTTCTTAAGTGTATTGGCTTGTGATTTGAACTTTGTGTATGTGTGTGTGTGTGTGTGTGTGTGTGTGTGTGTGTGTGTAATGTGAATTAGAGTCCTTTTCCCAGAAATTCTATTCTTCTGGAATTTTTCAAACCTAAGGTCTTTGCCTAAATAACCGTGTTGTTAGTCACCACACTGAATCCCAAAATAAAACACGGCTGAAGGAGCTGGGAATGACAAAGTGATACATAAATGCTTACATAGCCTTCCGTCTTTAAAGCTTCTACTTGATTTCCAAGTTCAAGTCTATTCTGTTGGGTTTTCAGATCTCAAAATTTTCTGTGACTCCTGAAATATCACCCTTCTTGGGAGATGTGCCCCTTGTGGACATAGATATTGTCGCAATGGAAAATCTTGAGCCAGGTGACCATGGCTGAAAGCATACTTTCTACCATTCATATGCCCTAACTCTGCTTTAGAGGCATGGGCCACCCCATGAATTGCCTCAGTCACTTAAGAATCTAGGAAATGTGGCACTTGCTTTGTTTTCAATCCATGTTTTATATTTTATCATGTACATATATACAATTTTTATCTCATTTCTCTAGGTTATTCTTTTGGCGAATAGAGAACTCATATTCCTCAAAAGGACCTTCTTTTCTTGGGTTGAGATATTAGTGACAATTCCATGTAGGTAAGAGAATTTTATGGGAAAAACTGCCAAGAGGGTAACGGGGCTGGCTGCCCAGACTGTTTTCTATGTTCTAGCCTCATCTTCGACAAATAGAAATGATAATAATAATGATCACCATTTACTGAGCACTTACTTTTGGAAAGCAATGTGCCAGGTGCTTTATATGCATATTTTTTTTTTTTTTTTTTTTTTTTTTTTTTTTTTTTTTTTTTTTTTTTCTTTTTATATCTACTTTATTTATTTATTTATTTTATTTTGGCTGTGTTGGGTCTTCGGTTCGTGCGAGGGCTTTCTCTAGTTGAGGCAAGTGGGGGCCACTCTTCATCGCGGTGCGGGGACCGCTCTTCATCGCGGTGCGCGGGCCTTTCACTATCGCGGCCCCTCCCGTTGCGGGGCACAGGCTCCAGACGCGCAGGCTCAGCAGTTGTGGCTCACGCACGGGCCCAGCCGCTCCGTGGCATGTGGGATCCTCCCAGACCAGGGCTCGAACCCGTGTCCCCCGCATTAGCAGGCAGATTCTCAACCACTGCGCCACCAGGGAAGCCCGCATATTAATTTTAATCCTTATAACAATGTGACAAATGACTTGTTATAGTCTCCATTAATGAATGAAAAACTCTGGTTGGAAAAGTGAAGAAACGTCTCCCAGAATGTACATTTAAGCTTAGCATTTGAACGTGAGTCTGGCTCTAGAGCTCTCTCTTCTGAACTGCCTCTCAGGGCCTCAGGTTCTGCGTCTTCAGGATGTGGGTCTTGGGTGGAACAGAGTCTATTTAGCAGGGTATTCCATGTCTGGGTTGACTTTCTCTGCCCACACCTCTCCTGAAGCTTCGTCCTGGCATTTTCAACAGCCCTCTGGTGTCACGGCCTGGCTCTCACAGACCTCCTGCACTCATGTCTGAGACGGAATTCATCGATTCCTCACCCAACCTGCTTCTTCTCTGTGATCCACGTAGTGTTCTCTGGGAGCACCGTCCACTCCGCCCTGTAGTTCAAGCTCAAGGCTCTAGCTGTCTCGGCTCTCTCCCTTCTCACCTGCCATGATCATCAGCCGGCCTGGCAGAGCAGTGACACGTGCAGGGGACATTACTGTCCCACTACCTGGGTTTGAATTTGGCTCCCCTATTTAGCAGCTGTGCACCATTGGACAAGGTGTTATATTCCTCTGTGCCTTGATTTTCTCATCTGTAAAATGGGGTCTGAAATACTACTTGTTTCATAAGGTTCAGACTCCTGGTATTGTTTGACTGAATTGTTAAAATAGCCTTCAGACTCGCTTCACCAGAGTTATCATTATAAAATAATAGCCATGATACCCTCCTGCTTAAAAATTCTTTGCTTCCCTGTTGCCCTCTGCCACTGGCCTTTCCAGGGTCATTTTCCACCATGTCCCCCTAAGCAACTTGCACTCTGGCAGCAAAAAATTATACATGTGGTATGCTTTTGTGCCTCCACACTTTTGACCGTGCTGTGCCCTCTACCAGAAATGCCCTTCCTTTCCGTTTCTGCCTAGTGATGGGCACTTATCTTGTATGGCTCATTTCAAAAGTCACCTATTTTTTAGGGCAGCATAAAGTGAGTCAGTCACTTGTAGAGTATATTCCTCTGTTTTAGAACCTAACATGTTGAATGGTAATTATATGTGCTGTCATTATATGTACTGTAACCTGTAGGCTGGGGGCTCCTGTGGGCAGAGACTGTGTGTTTTCCAACTTGATATGTTTTGTTCTAGAGCCTCATATATAGTGGGAGCCCCCAAATTTTGATTAATATATAAAATGTCATTCCTCACCCTAAAAAATGACTTAAAGTAAATAAGTGTGTATCAAATGCCTGTAATGTGTTAACTAGTTGAATTAAATCGTGTTAGCTTGAGATGAGAAAGACGGTGAACTTGTAACAAAATTAAATTAAAAACTCAAGAGCATTGAGGAGTTTGGGATTAACAGATTCACACTATGATATATAAAATAGATAAACCACAAGGACCTACTGTATAGCACAGGGAACTATATTCAATATCTTATAATAGCCTATAAGGGGAAAGAATCTGAAAAAGTTTATATATATATATATACACACATATATATAAATAAAACTGAATCACTTTGCTGTAAATCTGAAACTAATACAATATTGTAAATCAACTATACTTCAATAAAAAAAAAACCTCAAACACAACTGTATTGTTCTTACTGTCCCCAAGATGAAGCCATCATGTTTTTTCCTAGTAACATGTTAAATGTTACAGTTTTTTGACACCTTAGGAAAATCTGATAATGGAAATTCTTTAGAATATCAGTGAGGTCTCTATATTTTATATATTTCATTAGAAAAAGAGCCAGTTTTTTCCTTATGTGCCTTTACTCTAAGCATAATACTTCATGGGAGGCAGTATATGAGTGGTTACGACCATAGGCTTGGAAGCTAGAATGCCTGGGTTTAAGTCTTGGCACTGTCACCTACAAGCTGTGTAATTGTTGGGAACAGTTTCCTCAAAGCCTGTTCTCTTACCTGTAAATGGGCATCATAGTAACATCTACACAGAGGGTGTTTTGAGCATCCAATGAGTTAGTGTATCTAAACGCTTAGATGAATGCCTGACTTACAGTAAATGCTCAATAAATATGCCCTGTTATCCGGTGGTGTTTACAGGAGAGTCGCCTGGAATCCTAGTAGAAAGGCGAGGTCTATCTCATCGTCAGGGGCACAGTGCAGAGAGGCGGGAGAACCTGGAGAGATGATGAATTGGCCCATTCACCTGTGCAAGGACTAGGTATCCATTCAGACATCATTTCAACACATAAGCGATTTAGTGTTTCATTTTGTCATTGACACATGGAGCTAAATCTAGGAACAAACCCAGATTTAAGTTAGCAGTTAGGACAGTTGGCTCTAGAATCATTCTGCCTGGGTTCAAATCCTAGCTCTATGACATACTGGTTGTGTGAACTTGGGAAATGTTTCTATTTCTATAAGTTAAGCTTTCTCATCTGGCAAATGAGGAAAAGGACTAATTTTAACCTTCTACCTGTTGTGAGAATTAAATAAAACAACTTGACATGCTTATCGTAGTGCCTGTAGCATAGTGAGTGCTTCATTTCTGTTAACCACCGTTTTCTTGTTGAAAGTATCATCGTAATGTTTTTACTATATGATGTGCTTTTTAAATTTACTTTATTGTGAAATATATCATACCTGTGTCTTGCTTTTTTCATTCAACGGTTGCAACTGGACTGATGTGGGTAGTTCTTATTCCATCAGTTTCACTGCTGTATAGCATTTTATTATACCAACACCCCACAATTAATTGTGTTATTTTTTTCTATTGATGGGCATCTAGACTGTTATTGATTGATTTCTATTACAAACATTGCTGCATAGAACATTCTTGTATATGTGCCCTGGTGCACATGTGAAAGACTGAAAGACTTTCTTTAGGAAGTTAAGCCTAGAGTTGAGATTGTAGGACTGGTGAATGTTCAAACTTACTAGGTAGTGGTAAACTGTCTTCTAAGTAGCAGCTCATGAAGGATTTTTTGACAGAAGATCATTACAAATGTATTTTGGGTTCTCATAAAGATTACTATATGCTGTAGTCAGTCTCTAAGATTTTATGGTTTCAAAATAAAATCCAAATGAGCCTCTTCTTTTGGTATTCACACCCTCGTGTAGAGCTCTCCCACACCGTACCAAGGTTGGTCTGTGTGACCATAGAATATGGTAAAAGTGATGGTACGTGTTACAAAAAACTGTAGCTTCTGTTTGTGGCATCCTTTCTCTTTCTGTCTCTTTTGCATCTTTCACTCTGGGGAAAGCAGCTGCCGTGTTGTGCAGCTCTATGGGGAAGCCCATAAGGTAAGGAACAGAGATCTCCAGCCAACAGCCAGTTAGGAACTATGGTCTACCAACAACCATATGAGTAAGCTTAGAAGTGGATTTTCCAGCCGCTCAGGGCTTGAGATGACTGTAGGTTGGCTGTAGGTTGATAGCTTGACTAGAATCTCATGGGAGACCCTGAATCAGAATTGCCCAGCTAGGCTGCACCTGGGTATTTGATGCACAGAAATTGTGTGAGATTGTAAATATTTGTTGTCTTAGGCTAAGTTCTGGGGTAATTTATTATTCAGAAAAGATAACTATACATATTGCATTAAAAGGCAAAACTCTCCAAGTTCCATTAAAGAATTTTGAAATAAAGCAGGATAGTAAAACAAATTTGAAAACAGATAATGAAAAGGTTGATGCACTAACAAATGTAGATGTTTTTAAGTTGGTTGGTCATGTAAAAAAGCACCGTGAGGGTGGGAAAGCAAGGATAATTTATGATTTATAACCTGCAGAAACATGTTTACATGTCTTCAAATTTTTAATTTGATCTGTATTATTAATTATTAGAGTCTTTTAGATGTGTGTATAATGCAAAATATTCATTATAACATAATAGCAAAATAATAGGCGTCATCTAAACATACATAAATAAGAGAATCGTTAAGTAAGTAGTATGTCCATTCAATAGAGTATTAGAAAGCCGTGAAAAGAAATATATATAAAGTAATGACATACTCCCAACATAATGTTAAGTGAAAAGGGCAGAATATACCCTACAATCGGTATAAAACCAACTCTACAGGGATTTAAAGGTGAAAGTGGGCATCTCTCAGTTGGATTGTGTGGGGTTTTGTTTTCTTCAATAAACTTTTTCTGGGCTCTGTAAGTTCTTTCTAACAAACTTGTGTTATCACTTTTATTATTAGGAAAATGCATTTACCACCTGAGGAAATTATTCTTGGTTTACTTTTAGCATTACAAAGAAATGAGGACCACAAACTTCTACCTTCAAATTGGAAAAAGCAATCTTATCAAACAGATACCGAGAGCAAAGCATCTGTAAAGGTTCTGGACACTGCTTCAGGTTGGCTGGCTTCCTTCTATATCATCTTGGTCTTTGGACATAATCAAGGTCTTCTATCTTGTTATAATTGATGATCTTGTTGATTTCGCTTATATAAACAAATGTAATCTATGTGTTGTTTTGTTGACATCAGAGCTTCTGAAAGAGAATCTGAGGATAAAGTCATGGAATAGTCTAAACTTCCATGTGACTACAGTTTATATTCTTCAGCATCTGTTCATGAAATTGAGAGGATGAAGAATGAGGTAGATGAAATTTCATGGAGAGGCAATGTGGCGGTGAGGCTGCCTAAGACCTTTTAAAATGGGAAGTGTGTTTGTTCTAAGGCAGCCAATGGTGGCATAATTGAAGAAGGGCTTTGTTAGGTTGACTGGGGTCTAGAGTCACTGTCTTGTAAAATGGTGCTTCATAACAGAATAATATGAAAATTTATTTTTGATAATAGTAAAAAAATCTTAAAACTTAAGTATTTGAATAGACTAAAAAATATATTTTGTTCTTAAAATTCCCTTTATAAAAATATCTTGCCCATTAAATTAAACTTGGAAAGACCTTGAAATACGGTACTAAATTTGAAAGCGTTAACTAAAGTCCCACCACTTGAGAACCGCTTCAACATTTTAGTGTATTTATTCTGATATTTATATTCTCTATGCATTTCCACTGCATACTGTGCTTCTACCGTCATGCTTTATTGTTACTGTATCTTCCCTTCTAGACCATTAGGTCTGTGAGGACAGTGGCTATGTCTTTCTAACTTACCATCCTTTCCTCAGTCCTTAGAGCAGAGTAGGTACTTAATAAACACTTGTGGAATGGTTAAATTATTTGGACTACACAAGGAAAAGAGGAGAGCCAGGAGCAGGAGAATAAGTTAAAGCAAAGCTCTATGCCAGTTGAGACTATTGGCAATTTGGAGTGCTGTTCTCAGTACCAGGTGCCACTGAGGACAGACATCAGGTGCCACCTGAGTGTGCCAGGGCCTGTGCCAGGTGGAAGTTCAGGGAAACTTTCTGTGAGGGTGTTCAGTCCTTGCCAAGGAAAGAGTAGTTTTTTGAACTCCAATGGGGCAACCAAGAAGATGGGGCTTGTAACTGAAGCTTCAGAATTAGTAGTAAATCATCATGGCTTCTAGGTTTATTTGAACCATCTAATACCCAATCACATTTGCTTCTCAAAACAAGGAACTGTTTTGTTTTATCATGTACAAAATACTGATCACAAATATTTCAGGCTATAAGGAAAAATATTACCAGTTATGGCAAGCACTGGAAATTTATAATTTGGTGACTTCATACGGATCTGATCATTCTAACATCACGTTTCCAAGCATTATTTTATTAAACACTCCATTTATAGGGAATTGTGTAGCCAGAATTTATTGTTTGTTTAGATTTTTCCAATGCCCTCATCACTGAGGTCCCTGGTTGCATATGTAGAAGATTAAGAGATACAATAAACTAAAAAGAATAGACCAAGCAACACATACTAGATCAGGGCCAAACTAAATAAATATGTCTACTTCTAAGTCCCGGAGTTCAACAAGAACAAAAACAAACTCCTACATATAAAATAAGGAAAATTTTCATAAGAAAGAGATTCAGCCTTAATTTGATCTGTTTGCCCAAGTTCAGCAGTTGTTTAATCTAGAAGCCAGTATCCATAATTATTTTATATTTTCCGATTATACTTTTAAAAATAATATGGGCCTCAAGGAAGCACAACCAAGAAATTAAAATTCCCCCAGGTGTGAATCAAGGCCAAGCCATGTGTTTTCAACTCAGAACAAATGATCTTAAAATCCTGTTTGCATCTGCTCTTAATAAAATCGACAAGAACAAAATACAGCTAAATGCAACTCTTCCTAGTGTCAGGTTAAAAGCCAAATTCCCTGGGTTTTAATTTCTCTTTGTGTGAGGGTGGGACAAATTGCCCAATCTCTTTGCAACTTGGTTTTCTCTCCTGTAAAATGGGGGCAATAATAGTATCCATCTCCTTGGGTTACTGTGAGACTCCCATGAGTTAATGCATGTGCTGGGCACAGGATAAGAACTATATAAAAATTAGCTGTAATTATTATTAAACAGTGAAACAAAGCACCTGCCTACTGTTACGTATGGTGTCATCTTCTTTTCTCTTGACAAGAGAACACCCTAGTCCATCTCTGCAGTTTTAGTCTTTCACATTCATTCTTAGCTTAGATTGTTCCCTTCCTCCTTCCCTCCAAGAATGTTTCCCTTGCTCTTCTCTTGGCCAGATCTGACCCATTTTGACTTACCCCATAAAGTATCAATAATAGGCTAGGGCCAGAAAATGGCTCAAGGCTCATGTCTCTGGAAATTAGTGTTTTTGTATTTCCTGACATTCTCGAATTAGCAAGAGTACTTCAGAAGACCTGATGCACTTTAGAAATCTATAAGGTAGTAAGAGCAATCTCTGCAAATGCTTCTCTTCTTAAAATAAACCTCTTCAAAAATTTTTGTCCCAGAGCACAGGTGACGGAGTGCCCCATTTGGCTATTATTTTTCAAAAAGGGGAATAAACGGAAAGTTCTCTGCGTGAGGATCGTCACTGACATGACTGTGCATCAAGAAACTGAATACAGTTGTTCCTTCCTGGCAGATCTGAAGGGAGAAGCCAGTTTCCCGTTCTGTGTCCTCTCCACTCGCCATATCGTCATGGCAAGGGTCTGCAGTGGACAGACGTCTCCAGGCATAAGAGCAGCTGACATCTCGGCCTTCCACCCGTGACTGCAGGTTCTAGCACGTGGACCAGTCACTTCGATTCCCAAGCCTCAGCTGTCTTGGCACCATTATGCCAGCTGAAACACCATGGCTGCATCGAAGCAGGGACATGGTCCATGTGGCCTTGTGATGTCCCACCCAACTCAAGTCTATGACTCCCTTTACTTGTTTTACTGTGAGAACATTGTAACTTCTCCTCCCAAGCGTAACGCCTTTAAAATCTAGCCCTCAGGGGCTTCCCTGGTGGTGCAGTTGTTAAGAATGCGCCTGCCAAGGCAGGGGACATGGGTTTGAGCCCTGGTCCGGGAAGATCCCACATGCCGCGAAGCAACTAAGTCCGTGTGCCACAACTACTGAGCTTGCATGCCACAACTACTGAAGCCCGCGCACCTAGAGCCTGTGCTCTGCAACAAGAGAAGCCACCGCGATGAGAAGCCCGCGCACTGCAATGAAGAGAAGCCCCCACTCACCGCAACTAGAGAAAGCCCGTGCACAGCAACAAAGACCCAACGCAGCCAAAAATTAAAAAAAAAAAAAAATCTAGCCCTCAAATAAAGAAATTTTCTGCCACAGATTTTCTTCTGGATTTCTTTGCCTTCAGCTGTGGCACTGAAAAGCTTCTTGGAAAGAAACTTTTCTCTCCTCCCATACAAGGCTATAGTAATCCTCCTAAATGCCGTTTGGATCATGTTACTTCCCTGTGTAAAATCCTTCAGTTGCTCTTCTTTGCGTGTGGGGGTGATAGAGCAATATGTGCATGGCATTCCTACCCTTCATGTGGGCCCCTGGGGTCCACTGCCCCACGGGTACCCTGGGCTCTGGCCCTAACAAGCTGGATAATTCCCCTCCTTTGCTATCTCCTCTCTTCTCCATGCCCTGCCTTTGGATGGATTCTTTCCTCTGAAGTTAATGTGCTTCTTTGCTTTCTCTGCTTGGCTAAATCCTTCTTCTCCTGTACATTAAACTCAGGCACCTTGTCCTCTGGGAAGTCTTCCTGAACCTCAGAGGGAGACAAGATGGCCCTCATCTGTGCCATCTGACCCTCCTTGCTTCCCTTGCAGGGAGGCCATTCTGCGTTGTACCTGCTTTTTGGTGTTCCTATTGCCCACTGGTCTGGAAGCTTCTGAAGACAGGGACTCGATCTTGCATTTTGGCAACTCCTGCACCCAGCCCAGAGTCTGGTTACGGTAACAGGGTCAGTAAACGTTTGAAGCCTCAATTTGACAAGATCTTCCTCGTGATAATTAGGGACACTATAAACCTGGAGGAGATTATAATTAGGTATGTATAGCTGGTGGAAAACTGTTCCCAAAGAATTTAGAGAGGACAGACCTAAATCGGACAATAAATATGTGATGATTTATAAGAATTAGAAAGGGTGGGAGGTAAGATGCAGAGATTACTGAACGTGGGAAGGATTCCTTCAACAGGTAACACACCCAAATGATTCAGCTTTGAAACTGATGAGGTGTAAAATTCTGCTTTTTGGTCTAATAGTTCATTAAACTAATACAAATTGTGGGAGGAGAACTTGTCTGGAAGTGACCCCAAATGAACCAAGACTGTGATAGGAACTGCCCACAATTTTATTATTATTATTTTTAAAAGTAAATTTATTTATTTAATTTATTTTATTTTTGGCTGCATTGGGTCTTTGTTGCTGTGCACGGGCTTTCTCTAGTTGCGGTGAGCGGGGGCTTCTCTTCATTGCAGTGCGCAGGCTTCTCATTGCGGTGGCTTCTCTTGTTGTGGAACAAGGGCTCTAGGTGCGCAGGCTTCAGTAGTTGTGGCACGCAGGCTCTGTAGTTGTGGTGCACGGGCTTAGTTGCTCTGTGGCATGTGAGATCTTCCCGGACCAGGGCTCAAACCCATGTTCCCTGCCTTGGCAGGCAGATTCTTAACCACTGCACCAGCAGGGAAGCCCCTATTATTATTATTATTATTATTATTGGCCACTGTGTATTGAGCGCCTACTATCTATGGGGCATTTTCATCAGATGCTTTAAATTCATAACCTCATTTATTAAACCCCACAGCATCTCTATGATGTAGGTAACATTAGCCCATTTTGTGAACAAGGAGACTGAGATCAAAAGGGAGATTGAGGTCACACAGCTTGGAAGAGACAGCACCGATGGGGTGACCCCCAAAGGCCACGGATTAAAGGAGGGGCAGCCTCACTTAATCCACACTATCACATGAAGGGGGAAATGTTGGTTCCATTCTGAGAGCCCATCTGAAAATGGTCATAGACCAAGTAGAGCACATTCCCAGTGGGGAGGCTGATGAGAATTTAGAGGTGACAATTAATCACACCCTTGTCTTCTCAGATTTCAGATTCACCTGAGAAACACACAAAGTCAGATAGATAGAAATCCAAATGTCAGCTTTTTCAGAAAGAACTTGAACTGTGGTTAAACAGACATGCGAATCCGGTCCCCCAACCCAAACACTAAGTGTAGCTGCCGGAACCACAGGCCTCTGCCTGGAAGGGGTTGAGCCTGCCGGGTGAGCTCAGCACAGGCAGGGAGAAGGCCACACTCTGCAGGCAGGTGGGTCTGCTACCAACCCTGTGTGGACTCAGCCAGGAACGCTCAGCGACGTCTCCTAGATTAAACAATCAGGCCGCCAGCCAATGTGACTCTAATTCTTCTCAGAGAAACATAGAACCAGGGAATGAAGTCCTCGTCCCTAGCAGTGGCTCGAATTCTAACTGACATATCAATGAAACCAAAGGGTGAAATGATGTGATGGTTAATTTTATGCATCACCTTGGCTGGACAGTGGTGCCCACTCATTTGGTCAAATACCAGTCTAGATGTTGCTGTGAAGGTATTTTTCAGATGTGATTAAAATTTAAATCAGCAGACTCTGAGTAAAGTCAATTACCTCCAGAATATGGGTGGGCCTCATCCAATCAGTTGAAGGCCTTAAGAGCAAAGAATTAGGTCTCCTGAAGAAGAAATTCACCTCAAAACTGCGACACCAACTCTTACCTGAATTTCCAGCCTGCCTTACAGACTGCAGCCTCTCTGGTTCCCACAACTGCATGACCCAATTCTTCCTCTCTCTCCCTCCCTCTCCCCCCACCCCACCTGTCTCTCTCTCTCACCCCACCACAGGGTGTGTGTGTGTGTGTGTGTGTGTGTGTGTGTGTGTGTGTATTTAACTGGTTCTGTTTCTCTGGAGAACCCTGCTAATACAATGTTGAATCTGTAGCTGAAATGTTAAAGTGATGGCCATGAAAGCCATGTTCACGTTTCTGATGGGTTCCCATAAGATAAGGTATTGGGTTTATTCAATGTGCCCCATCAGTGTGGATTATCTGAGATGCCTGAGCATCTGAAATGGTTTAAATAGTGCCTGATGGCCCTTGTCAGTGGTGCTATAGAAAAGATGCTCATGCTATGAAAAAGCTAAATCAGATGGCTGGCTGCTAGGGGTACTT
The DNA here is from genome assembly GCF_009873245.2 of Balaenoptera musculus. Classification (NCBI taxonomy): domain Eukaryota; kingdom Metazoa; phylum Chordata; class Mammalia; order Artiodactyla; family Balaenopteridae; genus Balaenoptera; species Balaenoptera musculus. The sequence continues at coordinate 33,551,401 of NC_045797.1, read as the reverse complement.
CAAACTATTTTGAGCGCAGTGACATTAGCTTATGCTTCTGTTAAATAATTATAATGCAAATTTTTCCCCATTTTAACATTTGTGAGGTTCTCTTACGTCTATTAATTTACTAGTTTTCCCATAGTGCCTAGCACATAACTAGGCAATTATTATGGAATTGAGTTGAGACGGTAATAATGGCAAATTAAGAACCAACTTTCAACTTTAACCTGTATTTCTCTATTTTCTTCACTATGCTTTGTCCCTATGTATTTCTTTTAAAGTACTAGCTTTTTATGACCAGCCTATTGGTAATGTTCTATTATTACTTGGTTATTTAATTATAAATTAAAATGCATAGCTCATAGGATTTCTGACCAGAACTAAGCAAGAAACTAAAATATACAAACGAGAAAATAAACTAATTTGGAAATAACACTTGTCTGAAATCAATTATATTATTTTCATAGGGAACACAATTGGAAGGAGATATCTGGTGAATTCATCCAAAAGAATAAAAGAGTTATTGGAATACAAAAAGTACTGTCTCTTCAAATGTTAATGAACACCAGCTTTATCATTTCTAGAGAAGAGGGTTTTGCTTTTACTTTTCCTCTTCCAGTGAAACATTTTACTGCCTCCTGCCTGGGAAAGGGCCATAGTATTATTTATTTATTTATTTATTTAATTTTTTAACATCTTTATTAGAGTATAATTGCTTTACAATGGTGTGTCAGTTTCTACTTTATAACAAAGTGAATCAGTTATACATATACATATGTCCCCATATCTTTTCCCTCTTGCATCTCCCTCCCTCCCACCCTCCCTATCCCACCCCTCTAGGTGGTCACAAAACACCGAGCTGATCTCCCTGTGCTATGCGGCTGCTTCCCACTAGCTATCTATTTTACATTTGGTAGTATATATATGTCCATGCCACTCTCTTACTTCGTCCCAGCTTACCCTTCCCCCTCCCCGTATCCTCAAGTCCATTCTCTAGTAGGTCTGCATCTTTATTCCCGTCTTGCCCCTGGGTTCTTCTGACCATTTTCTTTTCTTTTCTTTTCTTTTTAGATTCCATATACATGTGTTAGCGTATGGTACTTGTTTTTCTCTTCCTGACTTACTTCACTCTGTATGACAGTCTCTAGGTCCATCCACCTCACTACAAATAACTCAGTTTCGTTCCTTTTTATGGCTGAGTAATATTCCATTATATATATGTGCCACATCTTCTTTATCCATTCATCTGTTGATGGACACTTAGGTTGCTTCCATGTCCTGGCTATTGTAAATAGAGCTGCAGTGAACATTGTGGTACATGACTTCTTTTTGAATTATGGTTTCCTCAGGGTATATGCCCAGTAGTGGGATTGCTGGATCATATGGTAATTCTATTTTTAGTTTTTTAAGGAACCTGCATACTGTTCTCCATAGTGGCTGTATCAATTTACATTCCCACCAGCAGTACAAGAGGGTTCCCTTTTCTCCACACACTCTCCAGCATTTGTTTGTAGATTTTCTGATGATGGCCATTCTGACTGGTGTGAGGTGATAACTCATTGTAGTGTTGATTTGCATTTCTCTAATAATTAGTGATGTTGAGCAGCTTTTCATGTGCTTCTTGGCCATCTGTATGTCTTTATTGGAGAAATCTATTTAGGTCTTCTGCCCATTTTTGGATTGGGTTGTTTGTTCTTTTAATATTGAGCTGCATGAGCTGTTTATATATTTTGGAGATTAATCCTTTGTCCATTGATTGGTTTGCAAATATTTTCTCCCATTCTGAGGGTTGTCTTTTCGTCTTGTTTATGGTTTCCTTTGCTGTGCAAAAGCTTTTAAGTATCATTAGGTCCCATTTGTTTATTTTTGTTTTCATTTCCATTACTCTAGGAGGTGGGTCAGAAAGGCTCTTGCTGTGATTTATATCATAGAGTGTTCTTCCTATGTTTTCCTCTAAGAGTTTGATGGTGTCTGGCCTTACATTTAGGTCTTTAATCCATTTTGAGTTTATTTTTGTGTATGATGTTAGGGAGTGTTCTAATTTAATTCTTTTACGTGTAGCTGTCCAGTTTTACCAGCACCACTTATTGAAGAGGCTATCTTTTCTCCATCGTATATTCTTGCCTCCTTTATCAAAGATAAGGTGACCATATGTGTGTGGGTTTATCTCTGGGCTTTCTATCCTGTTCCATTGATCTATATTTCTGTTTTTGTGCCAGTACCATACTGTCTTGATTACTGTAGCTTTGTAGTATAGTCTGAAGTCAGGGAGCCTGATTCCTCCAGCTCCGTTTTTCTTTCTCAAGATTGCTGGGGCTATTCAGAGTCTTTTGTGTTTCCATACAGATTGTGAAATTTTTTGTTCTAGTTCTGTGAAAAATGCCAGTGGTAGTTTGATTGGGATTGCATTGAATCTGTACATTGCTTTAGGTAATAGAGTCATTTTCACAATGCTGATATTTCCAATCCAAGAACATGGTATATCTCTCCAACTATTTGTATCATCTTTAATTTCTTTCATCAGTGTCATAATTTTCTGTGTACAGGTCTTTTGTCTCCTTAGGTAGGTTTATTCCTAGATATTTTATTCTTTTTGTTGCAATGGTAAATGGGAGTGTTTTCTTAATTTCACTTTCAGATTTTTCATCATTAGTGTATAGGAATGCAAGAGATTTCTGTGCATTAATTTTGTATCCTGCTACTTTACCAAGTTCATTGATTAGCTCTAGTAGTTTTTTGGTAGCATCTTTAGGATTCTCTATGTATAGTATCATGTCATCTGCAAAAAGTGACAGCTTTACTTCTTCTTTTCTGATTTGGATTCCTTTTGTTTCTTTTTCTTCTCTGATTGCTGTGGCTCAAACTTCCAAAACTATGTTGAATAAGAGTGGTGAGAGTGGGCAACCTTGTCTTGTTCCTGATCTTAGTGGAAATGGTTTCAGTTTTTCACCATTGAGGACGATGTTGGCTGTGAGTTTGTCATATATGGCCTATATTATGTTGAGGAAAATTCCCTCTATGCCTACTTTCTGGAGGGTTTTTTTCATAAATGGGTGTTGAATTTTGTTGAAAGCTTTCTCTGCATCTATTGAGATGATCATACGGTTTTTCTCCTTCAATTTGTTAATATGGTGTATCATGTTGATTGATTTGCGTATATTGAAGAATCCTTGCATTCCTGGGATAAACCCCACTTGATCATGGTGTATGATCCTTTTAATGTGCTGTTGGATTCTGTTTGCTAGTATTTTGTTGAGGATTTTTGCATCTATGTTCATCAGTGATATTGGCCTGTAGTTTTCTTTCTTTGTGACATCTTTGTCTGGTTTTGTTATCAGAGTGATGGTGGCCTTGTAGAATGAGTTTGGGAGTGTTCCTCCCTCTGCTATATTTTGGAAGAGTTTGAGAAGGATAGGTGTTAGCTCTTCTCTAAATGTTTGATAGAATTTACCTGTGAAGCCATCTGGTCCTGGGCTTTTGTTTGTTGGAAGATTTTTAATCACAGTTTCAATTTCAGTGCTTGTGATTGGTCTGTTCATATTTTCTATTTCTTCCTGGTTCAGTCTCGTAAGGTTGTACATTTCTAAGAATTTGTCCAGTTCTTGCAGGTTGTCCATTTTATTGGCATAGAGTTGCTTGTAGTAATCTCTCATGATCCTTTGTATTTCTGCAGTGTCAGTTGTTACTTCTCCTTTTTCATTTCTAATTCTATTGATTTGAGTCTTCTCCCTTCTTTTCTTGATCAGTGTGGCTAATGTTTTATCAATTTTGTTTATCTTCTCAAAGAACCAGCTTTTAGTTTTACTGATCTTTGCTATCGTTTCCTTCATTTCTTTTTCATTTATTTCTGATGTTTATGATTTCTTTCCTTCTGCTAACTTTGGGGTTTTTTTGTTCTTCTTTCTCTAATTTCTTTAGGTGTAAGGTTAGGTTGTTTATTTGAGATGTTTCTTGTTTCTTAAGGTAGGCTTGTATACTTATAAACTTCCCTCTTAGAACTGCTTTTGCTGCATCCCATAGGTTTTGGGTCGTCGTGTTTTCATTGTCATTTGTTTCTAGGTATTTTTTTATTTCCTCTTTGATTTCTTCAGTGATCTCTTGGTTGTTAAGTAGTGTGTTGTTTAGCCTTCCTGTGTTTGTATTTCTCACAGATTTTTTTCCTGTAATTGATATCTAGTCTCATAGCATTGTGGTCGGAAAAGATCTTGATACGATTTCAATTTTCTTAAATTTACCAAGGCTTGATTCGTGACCCAAGATATGGTCTATCCTGGAGAATGTTCCATGAGCACTTGAGAAGAATGTGTATTCTGTTGGTTTTGGATGGAATGTCCTATAAATATCAATTAAGTCCATCTTGTTTAATGTATCATTTAAAGCTTGTGTTTCCATATTTATTTTCATTTTGGATGATCTGTCCATTGGTGAAAGTGGGGTGTTAAAGTCCCCTACTATGATTGTGTTGCTGTTGATTTCCCCTTTTATGGCTGTTAGTATTTGCCTTATGTATTGAGGTGCTCCTATGTTGGGTGCATAAATATTTACAATTGTTACATCTTCTTCTGGATCGATCCCTTGATCATTATGTAGTGTCCTTCTTTGTCTCTTGTAATAGTCTTTATTTTACAGTCTATTTTGTCTGATATGAGAATTGCTACTCCAGCTTTCTTTTGATTTCCATTTGCATGGAATATCTTTTTCCATCCCCTCACTTTCAGTCTGTATGTGTCCCTAGGTCTGAAGTGGGTCTCTTGTAGACAGCATATATATGGGTCTCTTTTTTGTATCCATTCAGCCAGTCTATGTCTTTTGGTTGGAGCAGTTAATCCATTTACATTAAAGGTAATTATTGATATGTATGTTCCTATTACCATTTTCTTAATTGTTTTGGGTTTATTATTGTAGGTCTTTTCCTTCTCTTGTGTTTCCTGCCTAGGGAAGTTCCTTTAACATTTGTTGTAAAGCTGGTTTCGTGGTGCTGAATTCTCTTAGCTTTTGCTTGTCTGTAAAGCTTTTAATGTCTCCGTCAAATCTGAATGAGATCCTTGCTGGGTAGAGTAATCTTGGTTGTAGGTTTTTCTCTTTCATCACTTTTAATATGTCCTGCCACTCCCTTCTGGCTTGCAGAGTTTCTGCTGAAAGATCAGCTGTTAACCTTATGGGGATTCCCTTATGTGTTACTTGTTGTTTTTCCCTTGCTGCTTTTAATATTTTTTCTTTGTATTTAATTTTTGACAGTTTGATTAATATGTGTGTTGGTGTGTTTCTCCTTGGATTTTTCCTGTATGGGACTCTCTGTGCTTCCTGGACTTGATTAACTATTTCCTTTCCCATATTAGGTAAGTTTTCAACTATAATCTCTTCAAATATTTTCTCAGTCCCTTTCTTTTTCTCTTCTTCTTCTGGAACCCCTATAATTTGAATGTTGGTGTGTTTAATGTTGTCCCTGAGGTCTCTGAGACTGTCCTCAATTCTTTTCATTCTTTTTTCTTTATTCTGCTCTGCAGTAGTTATTTCCACTATTTTATCTTCCAGGTCACTTATCCGTTCTTCTGCCTCAGTTATTCTGCTATTGATCCCTTCTAGAGAATTTTTAATTTCATTTATTTTGTTGTTCATCTCTGTTTGTTTGCTCTTTAGTTCTTCTAGGTCCTTGTTAAACATTTCTCGTATTTTCTCCATTCTATTTCCAAGATTTTGGATCATCTTTACTATCATTATTCTGAATTCTTTTTCAGGTAGACTGCCTATTTCATCTTCATTTGTCAGGTCTGGTGGGTTTTTGCTTTGCTCCTTCATCTGCTGTGTGTTTCTCTGTCTTCTCATTTTGCTTAACTTACTGTGTTTGTGGTCTCCTTTTGCAGTCTGCAGGTTCGTAGTTTCCATTGTTTTTGGTGTCTGTCCCCAGTGGCTAAGGTTGGTTCAGTGGGTTGTGTAGGCTTCCTGGTGGAGGGGACTAGTGCTTGTGTTCTGGTGGATGAAGCTGGATCTTGTCTTTCTGGTGGTCACGTCCACGTCTTGTGGTGTGTTTGAGGTGTCTGTGGCCTTATTATGATTTTAGGCAGCCTCTGTGCTAATGGATGGGGTTGTGTTCCTGTCTTGCTAGTTGTTTGGCAAAGGGTGTCCTGCACTGTAGCTTGCTGGTTGTTGAGTGGAGCTGGGTCTTGGCATTGAGATGGAGATCTCTGGGAGATTTTCACCATTTGATATTACGTGGAGCTGGGAGGTCTCTTGTGGACCAGTGTCCTGAACTTGGCTCTCCCACCTCAGTGGCACAGCCCTGATGCCTGGCTGGAGCCCCAAGAGCCTGTCCTCCACATGGCTCAGAATAAAAGAGAGAAGAAAAAGAAAGAAAGAAGAAGATAAAATAGAAGAAAATAAAGTAAAATAAAATAAAATAAAGTTATTAAAATAAAAAATAATTATTAAGAAAAGAATATTTTTAAGTAATTTAAAAAAAATGGACAGAACCCTGAGACAAATGGTAAAAGCAAAGCTATAGATACAAAATCACACACAGAAGCATACACATACACACTCACAAAAGAGAAAAAGGGGAAAAAATATATATATCATTGTTCCCAAAGTCCACCTCCTCAATTTGGGATGATTCGTTGTCTATTCAGGTATTCAACAGATGCAGGTACATCAAGTTGTTTGTGGAGCTTTAATCCGCTGCTTCTGAGGCTGCTGGGAGAAATTTCCCTTTCTCTTCTTTGTTCGCACAGCTCCGGGGGTTCAGCTTTGGATTTGGCCCTGCCTCTGCATGTAGGTCGCCTGAGGGCGTGTGTTCTTCTCTCAGACACGACGGGGTTAAAGGAGCAACTGCTTCGGGGGCTTTGGCTCGCTAAGGCCGGGGGGAGGGAGGGGTACGGAGGAGGCGGGGCGAGCCTGCGTGACGTTGCGCCAGCGTGACGTTGCAGCTGCCTGAGGCGCGCCGTGCATTCTCCCAGGGAAGTTGTCTCTGGACCACGGGACCCTGGCAGTGGCGGGCTGCACAGGCTCCCTGGAGGGGCGGTGTGGAGAGTGACCTGTGCTCGCACACAGGCTTCTTGGTGGCGGCAGCAGCAGCCTTAGCGTCTCACGCCCGTCTCTGGGGTCCGCGCTGATAGCCGCGGCTCTCACCCACCTCTGGAGCTCCTTTAAGCGGCGCTCTGAATCCCCTCTCCTCGCGCACCAGGAAACAAAGAGGCAAGAAAAAGTCTCTTGCGTCTTCGGCAGCTCCAGACCTTTTCCCGGACTCCCTCCCGGCCAGCTGTGGTGCACTAGCCCCTTCAGGCTGTGTTCACGCCGCCAACCCCAGTCCTCTCCCTGCGATCCGACCGAAGCCCGAGCCTCAGCTCCCAGCCCCACCCGCCCCGGCGGGTGAGCAGACAAGCCTCTCGGGCTGGTGAGTGCCGGTCGGCACCGATCCTCTGTGCGGGAATCTCTCCGCTTTGCCCTCCACACCCCTGTGGCTGCGCTCTCCTCTGCGGCTCCGAAGCTCCCCGCCTCTGCCACCAGCAGTCTCTGCCCGCGAAGGGGCTTCCTAGTGCGTGGAAACCTTTCCTCCTTCACAGCTCCCTCCCACTGGCGCAGGTACCGGCCCTATTCTTTGTCTCTGTTTTTTCTTTTTTCTTTTTCCCTACCCAGGTACGTGGGGAGTTTCTTGCCTTTTGGGAGGTCTGAGGTCTTCTGCCAGTGTTCAGTAGGTGTTCTGTAGGAGTTGTTCCACATGTAGATGTATTTCTGATGTATCTGTGGGGAGGAAGGTGATCTCCGCGTCCTTCTCTTCCGCCATCCTGAAGCTCCTCCAGGGCCATGGTCTTGAACCTGAGATTTGAGACCATATAAATAGCTGATCTGGAAATTTCAAGCCAGTTTCATCCCCTTCCCTTTAGCATGGCTTCATGCCCTCCCCTTTTCTCCTTGAATGATCCTGTCAATGTTCTCGGTTTTGCCACTGCTGATACAGCCACTCTGTCCTGCCCCACTGGTTAAATCCGCACTCTCTAAGGACCAGAGGAGTCCTTTTGGAGCCCTGACACCCATCCCCTGTTCAGATGACCTTGCAGGGCAGGAGGTGTCATAGGAAGTCAGAGGCTGAGTGTATTAGCAAGAATTGCCCTTGATACTTCATGTTGAAGATAACTCTAGCAAACTCTAGCGTAGCGCTGAGGCGACAGATATCATCTCTCCAGAAGGGGTGCTCAGCCCTGTGGCATTGTGAAGGCATGCCTGCTGGAGCGAACGTTCTCTCAGACCCAGACCTTTACAGCAAAGGTGTGTCCAAGTGTGGTCCCTGGTCCTCCAGCGTCAGCGTTACTTGGGCACTTGTCAGAAATGCACATTGTCAGGCCCCAGCGCAGAATCTCTGGGGAAAGGGCCCAGCAATCTGTTGAATAAAGCTTCAGGGGATTCTGCTGCACACTCCAGTGTGAGAGCTACTGGTGTATAGCACTTCTGCTCCTCACAAACCCAGGTAAGTCTATATTGGGGGTTTTCAAAATAAGACCCAAATCGCATTTCTGTGGAGTATTTCCTCAGTGAAGAAGGCTCTGGTCACGTCAAAACACAGTGAATGTGTGTATATTTGTGTGTGTGTGTGTGTGTGTGTGTGTGATCTGGGGATAGGAATGATCATAGGAAAGGCCCCATTCAGGGAGCTCTGGAATCCTGACTGCAGTGACCCCGTGAATAGGGCAGAGGTCATTTCTCAGGACTGTCTTCATCAGTGTGTAGGCCTGAATTCCTGGAAAACCTTCACTCTAGATCCGTAGAGCAGGGATGGCCCAGCCTGGGCCTTGGCACACTATGGTCTCAGGGTGTCCGGGCTGAGGGCAAGATGGGGTGGCCTGCTTGGCTGAGACTGGGGGCACTGGTATTCTCCTACCCGCTTCCCATCAGGAAGGACTGGGCTGAGTCTGGAGGCCTGAGCAGGGGTCCCAGACCCGCTTCTATTGGATGTGAGACCTGCGGCAAGTCCCATCTTCTCTGGGCCATCTGTGGCAGAATTGGTCAGATGGAGGTCACCTGGGGGTCATGATGGCGCTGGCCACCCAGGCCTCCTCCCTCTCCATTACCTCCTGCTGTGCGTTGAGGACTTTAGCAGAAGATATCTTCTCACCGAGGACCTCTCCTACCAGAAAAAAATGTTTATAAATTGAGTGATTTCTAGGTTCACTTTTGGCTCTAAAAATCAACAGGCAGGCCTAGGCACGGTGTCCTAACTTTGAAGCCCCCCGTGGTGATGGGGTTTATACATTGCTTCAAAGGTCTGGAGGCTTCCTCCAAAGATTTTTCTGGTGGTGGGCTTAGCAACTCTATTTTTTTCCCCCTAATCTGTTTTTTTTTTTATAAAGAATAAATGCCCCCAAGTACAACTGCAACCAGATTACTAGACTCTCAATTTAAACATTACCAAAAGCTATAATTTAGAAATTCTTTTATCTATCCCAAGCTAATAGCAGATTTGCATGTCTTTATATTGTTTTCATCTGTTTCCTTAGCCCCCTCCCCTTCGGTCATTGTCTCTGGAATACGTGTGGGCTTGTTTAATTTTAGTGCTGAATGTGGGATGTGGAAGAGGTTACTCTTAATTGTATTATTTATTTATTGCAATGTAATATTTTTACATGGACCTTCTGTGCTACAGAAGCAGTGTGCTCTCTTGTGAGGACATTGCAGAAAGGTTGCAGAGGGAAGGATCTGGGTGAAATAGGATCTAAAGGAATCCAGGAGTTGTCTATTCCTCAGCGTCTCCAGACCAACTTTTCAAAGATTTCCATCAACATGAAACATTCACCCTGGCCTGGTAGCCAACCAGTTCAGTGCTGTTTTTCTCCAACTCAATGAACCAGTTCAGCCTCTTCCAAAACAATCACCACAGGTCCTAACAAAGATTCCCCTCCTAGGGAGATTAATGCATTGAATTGGGTTGCGTTGATGGGACATTTTTCCTCTTGTTGGCCTGGTGATTACAATCCTGCCTCTTAAACTGCACCAGGTCGAACGAACCCCAGCCCACATGACTTTAAGAAAGATATAATGTAAAGAATAAAAAATAAATCGGTAAAGAATAGAAAATAAATCCTTGGTCAGGCTATGACCAAGAAGAAAAAAATATTCCACCTCATCAAATTTCTCACTTTGTCCATAAAATTATCAACCTTGACTTTCTCTATATTTCTTTGTGACTGCTGGTACGTCAGGAATCGGAGGTCCCCAGCGTTGGGTGGGGTCCTAGGGCCCAGACACCACTTGCTGCTCTGTTATGAGAACAAGATGGGCTACATGATTTGCAGGGGTCAGTGCGAAATGAAAACGTGAGGCTCTATGTTGGAAAATTATTACAGATTTCAAGAAGGCGACCACAGAGCGTTGAACCAAGCACGGGACCCTTTGGAACTTGCTGCCCTGTGTAACCTTTGTGCAGCCCGCCCAGGTTCAAGGAGAGACCCCGTGCAGGGGGGGAAGCATGCATTTCCGCCTCTCCCTTCCTGGCCCCAAGTCAGTTAGGTTTGTCTCAGAGGTCTGCACTCAATTCTCCCAGCTCAGTTAATTGCTCCCCTCCTTCCACATTTGCTCCACATTTGAGACTATCTGTAAGCAGCGTGTATATTGTGGTGCCACGTAAATCATACCGCCATCGAGTCCTCAAAGGCCTGACGCAAGGCGTCAGAAGAGAGGCACCTCGAGGCTTCCCCGTCAAGGCTGCTCTGCTCCCTTTGAGCAGAACCTCAACTTCATCTCCAGCTATGGGCTTTTCTCTCTCTCTGAGTCTAACAAAATCCTTTGTAATTCTTCTTCAGCGTTCCAGGCCGTTTTTTGTTTTTCGCTTTTTCAAATCACTGTTATTAAAGGCTGCCAAATGCCTTAGATCTTCCTCTCCTTGTCTTTACTGTAAATACTTTCCTTACTCTGCCGCAGCAATAGTATAGCTTTTCATAGTAGCAAAAACTCTACAGCTATCTGGTTTTCTTTATCCCTCTGTTCTCAAAGAATTCCAAGTCTCACTCTACTGGTGTTTATGTAATTATTCTAAAAAGATGATCTTTTTTGAAAGGAAACCTGATACCTATCCATAATCTCTTCCATGAAGGGTTATCGGCCATCCCCACTCCCAGTGGCATTACCTGTTTCTTTTTTTTTTTTTTAAACATCTTTATTGGAATATAATTGCTTTACAATGGTGTGTTAGTTTCTGCTTTATAACAAAGTGAATCAGTTATACATATACATATGTCCCCATATCTCCTCCCACTTGCGTCTCCCTCCCTCCCACCCTCCCTATCCCACCCCTCTAGGTGGTCACAAAGCACCAAGCTGATCTCCCTGTGCTATGCAGCTGCTTCCCACTAGCTATCTATTTTACATTTGGTAGTGTATATATGTCCATGCCACTCTCTTACTTCGTCCCAGCTTACCCTTCCCCCCTCCCCATGTCCTCAAGTCCTTTCTCTACGTCTGCGTCTTTATTCCTGTCCTGCTCTTAGGTTCTTCAGAACCATTTTTTTTTAGATTCCACATATATGTGTTAGCATACGGCATTTGTTTTTCTCTTTCTGACTTACTTCACTCTGACCTGTTTCTGAACATACCCAAAAAGATTGATTTTGTGATGTTCTAAACCGGAACTCACAGTTGGCCTAGTGATAACTTGGACCCAAATGGGAGCATTTGGAAATTGCTGCCTCTAAACCAAAGAGCTACCTACCCTGCAAAGTGAGAGGCACTTTTACAGATGATTCCTGCCAAGGGTCATTGCCACCAGGCAATGAAGTTCACAGACATTAGCGAAAGGGTACTTTAAGTAAAATAATTCATAAATCAGGTTCGGGACTTCCGAATGACCTCACCCAGGAAAAGTTGACAGATGCACTGAAAGTGAAAGCAAAATCCCAGGACAGTGCGGACCGCTGCTCTGGGTTCTGTTCGGTGCAGCCACTTGGCTGGGGGTCTGTATGGGGGGACAGGGGGTACACCTGGAGTTTCCATTTCAGTAAGTGGGGCCTTGATTCCTCTTGCTGACCGAGTGTGGTAGTGGCCGCAGTCCTAGGCAGAAGAATCAGAAGACCTGGGTCTATTCCTTCAGTACTTTCTTTGGCCATTAATTCCTATGTGACTTTGGCCAGATCACCGGGCCACTGATTTCCAGTTTTTCAATATGATAATTATGCATGTACAAATGTTTGAAAGAAAGTATTTGTCCTTCCAAGTGAATTTTCCCCTCTAGATCTTATTGGATTTTTCACTTACTTCTTTGCTCTTTTGAAGTACAGAGTCACAGCTTTGAATATTTTCTCAATGTGTAGGCAAATGTGGACTTGGATTTTGGATCCACGGCTTCTTCAAAAAGAAGTCCCCTCGAAGCCTCCAGGAGTGAGTTCTTAATCTGTTAACCCTCCCCTACTGTGTTGCAATTCTGGTATAAGGATGTCTAGCCAGCACCTTGATTTATTTTTCTGGTCCAGTGTGCTTCTTCTCTTTCTTAAGGTGCTTTAAGGGTGGGCCTGTGTGCTTAATTGTAAAAGTAAACTGATGGATTTGAGGCCAGGGGACTTTTAGGTAGATTGTTTTCTCATTAATTGTGATTCAACTTCTGATAACAACAACGTTGTTATTCTTCCTCTTGGTGAAATGATATTGGCGGGAAATAGCCGTCTCTGCCTTGCTGTAGGTCAACGAGCAGCCTCCTACCGACTCTTCTCCACACCTCCCCAGAATATCAGTACTCTTTACAACCTGCCCAGCAGAGCTCCTTCTGCCAGACTGACCTTCACCCCATCATGCCACCAAATACATTTTGCTACAGTGGGGCAGTTTCACTTTGTTTCGCCAGAAAATTAAATCTTTATCTCAAAGCTTCATAGCTTTTCATCCTTCCCGTATGTTAGTCTACATACATGTTCTCTGGGGTTCCACAGGTCATCAGATTCTTCCTCATGGACTCTTTCCACTTTATAACAATGTTCCCTGCTCTCTTCCTTGATGTCTCTTTCTTAAGCTCTTTTCCGGCTTATCAAAATCTTCACTTCCTGGAAGCAAGGATTGCATAGTGAAAAGAGCATACATGGGATCTGGAGCTTTTAGGTTCCAGTTTTACCTACTTTTGCAACACACAAGCTGTGAAAATTTAAATAATCTCCCTGGCTCAGTTTCTGTAATTGCGAATGGGAATAATAAATGGCAGTTTTCTCAAAGAGAGGTCCTGAGGGTTACTTGAGATAATAACTGTGAAAGTTGCTTTGGGCTATTTGGGCATGTTTACTATTACTACTACTTCTCTGTGTTGTTTGTATTCTAATTTTTACTTTGATAGATTTTCCCAATCCATGCAAATAATACATAGCCTATTTGTAGTTTAATTTTAATTATTGATTCCCAAAACACGTACTGACTTATTTTTGACATTAATTGTTGGTACCAAGCCAGGTTTTGACCTTTTTTTTTTTTTAACCCAAGGAATTTAGAGTTGAAAATAAAAGGAAAAATTATAAGGAAGAGATTAAGTACAGTTCAAGTCCAAAAGTATGCTAATTAACACATCTGTTTGCCTTTGGAACATCTGGGAAAGCGACTACATAGTAATTCTCTTAAAAATGGTTTATTTAAACATTTGTGGAAAATTCAGGTGTGTGATTTTAATTGCACAATTAATTAATTATTGGTGAGGTTCTCTTCTTTCTTCATAGTAATCAACCTAATAAAATACGCACTGTAGTCCAAATTATGGCACAGAAGAAAATTTATAAATGTAACATCAGTTTTTATATTTATCCTGAAAGTCTGTTTAAAAATTGTTTTTGATGTTAACTAGATTTTCCCCCTTTCTTTTTTCCTTTCCTTTCCTCCTTCCTTCCTTTCTTCCTCCCTCTCCCCCTTTCTTCCTCTCTCCCTCCCTTCCTTCCTTCCTCCCTCCCTCCCTCCCTCCCTTCCTTCCTTCCCTCCCTCCTTCCTTCCTTTTTTTCTTCCTTCTTTTCACTTATGTAAAGAGAACTAAGGAGAACAATGTTATATGGAAGAAATTAATCTAAAAGCATATATGCTGTGAAAAGATGAAAACAAAGGAATGGACAGCAATGGCTAATTTGAGCTCTGTCTATGAATTAATCAGGAAAACAGAAAAAAAAAGGTTGCTGATATTGTATATCTATGTGTGTGTATGTCTGTTTATATGCAATCTGATACAATCATACCCACAGAAGACTTCATTTCTTTTGATATTTTGTTGATTTTCTTTGTAGTTATTTCTTATCATTTTAGATTAGCTATTTTCTTCCTGACTTTTACCAGATTTGACTGGACTTATCAATTTTCAGTTAGTAAAATGTGAGCTTGATGCAGTCTTGTGAGTGGTAAATGTCGTCACCCAAAAAGAACTATTTGAAAGTCACATCTTCCCATCTTCCAATGTAGCTGGTACCTACAGTGTTCTCTGTTAGTCTCTCCTTTGGGTGAAGACTTCAGAGGTTTCTGGTAAAATGCAAATATGCTCTTGGGAGGAGTATATCATAAAAAATGTATTTACCGATTATTAATTATTCAACTTGAAATGGGGATTTAGCAGCAAAAGAATGGGACCCAAATCAGTGAGTGTGGGGCTACAGGAAGCTCAGGAGGTAGGGACATGGCCTATCAGTTAGAGCAGTTTGTTTGCCTTTGGATTGGGGATATCTGGAGCCCTGTGTATCTCTCTGGGGACCGGTTCTGACAGGGCAGGGCACCAGAGACCAGCCTCACCCTTCACAATGTAGGTTAGAATGATGCTGAAGTGAGTAAGCATATCTATTCCAGTCGTGGCTGGAAGAGGTGTGTCGTTTTAAGGCAAGGGTTTGGAACCCTGCAGTCCCACCTCCCTTGCTGATTAACTGCATAACCTGAACAGTTACTTAACATCTCTGAGCTTGCTTTCTCATTTGTTAGATGTGGATGGTAGTATCTATTTTTTTGGTTGCAATGATGACTAAAGGGGATAATGTTTATAAAGTACTAAATATCCAGCCTGTACTCAATAAGCATCAAGAAACTGTTAGTCTGTGTTTATCTATGTGAGTATCTATAGTGATATCTAATTCTGTGTCTCTTAATATGCCTTCAGTTGTACGTAACAGAAAAATCTGATTCAAACTTAACCATAAAGACTTAAGCCAAAAAGGGACTTACTTGACTCACCCAAATGGAAAGCAAGTGGGCAGACCTTTAGGTTGGTGTGTTTCAGTGGTTTTAGGAATATCACCAAGGCCCATTTAAATTTCCTTCTCTCCATCCTTCCTTTCTGGTGCTAACTTTATCCCAAAGCTGGCATCTCTTTGTGGTTGGAAAATGGCCACGAACACTTCTTGGATCTACCCGTTTCCCCCTCCAGGAAGCCTCCTAAAAGAGTGAGAAACCTCTTTTTCCAGAGTTCTCTCTGTCTTTGTGATCCAAATTGGTCCATAACCATCCCAGACCCAAAAACTGTGAGCAGGGGAAAGGATTATATTAGTGAATTTAGGCCTGAGTCACAAGCTCCAGCTTGATGTCAGCTTCGTCCAATACTCAGGAGTTGTAAAGGGGAGATGTGGATATCCAAGAAAGGGGACATGGACACATGTCACATGACACAACCACAGTGTCAGTTACAGTGTCTTCATTATTTCCCCTGTAGACTAATTTGGAGGGGTAGGAGGTCTCAGAGATCCTACTTTGAGAGGCTTTGTTATCACATATCTTGTTAAGACCAGAACCCAGGTGTCCTGATACTACACTGCATCTCCTCCCACTATACTGCTCTATCCCTTTAGATCTTCCTGCTGTGCCACTTCCTAATTTTACATCTGGGAAAACTGAGCATTAGAGACTTCAAGGGACTCCTTAAAAGTCACACAACTAGTGAAAGGCAGTCCCAGAACTGAAATCCCCTCCTTGGCCTCCTCATTGCATTTTACATCATTCAAAGCACCAGTGGAGAATCCAGTTACTAGGAATCTTGTAAGAAAATGAAGGGTTGTTGTCATGAGCCTGAATTTTTATTGTTTACAATCACAAATTCCGAGAAGCAACTTAAAGACCCACCAAAGGGGAAATGCGTTATATTTGTAAAATTAAAAACAGTGATGTAGATCTAGAAGTGATGGGAAGCTTTAAATATTTGCCCACCAAGCTACAGGTCATGGGAAGAAAGCTATGATTAAAGGAACATGGTATTGTGCCCCTACTTGTGTGTGTCTGCGTGAGTGTGCACACAGTTGTTATGTTTATATACACACTTAAATTTCTTTAAGAATACTGAAGAAATTGTAGATTCTAGTTGCCTTGGGGAGGGAGATTGGGGATCTGATTGAGACAAAGACATTTTCACTAATTGATTTTTTTAGTAATTGATTTTTAAAAGCTGTCATATATACTACAATTTTTTTTTTTAAAAGAAACTTTAAATTTTATTTACTTATTTATTTATGGCTGTGTTGGGTCTTCGTTTCTGTGAGAGGGCTTTCTCTAGTTGCGGCGAGCGGGGGCCACTCTTCATCGCGGTGCGCGGGCCTCTCACTATCGCGGCCTCTCTTGTTGCGGAGCACAGGCTCCAGACGCGCAGGCTCAGCAATTGTGGCTCACGGGCCTAGTTGCTCCGTGGCATGTGGGATCTTCCCAGACCGGGGCTCGAACCCGTGTCCCCTGCATTGGCAGGCAGATTCTCAACCACTGCGCCACCAGAGAAGCCCCTATATACTACATTTTGACTTTGAAATATGACTTACAAAAAAGACTCCTTGGTTCCAGAACTTGGGTATCAATTCAGGTTCTGTTATCTCTCAGCCTTGTGATCTTAGCCAAGGCCCTTCATTTCTCTGATCCTCAGTTTCCTCCTGTGAAATGAAGATGATGATGTTTGTCATACAAGATTATGCAGATTAACTGAAAAGTAAAGGTCCATGGAAGTGTTTTCTAAGCTCTCAAGGGCCACCCAATTGCTAGTAAATTTCTATGTTGCAGCATTTTTCTTGATGATAATTTCCTTTTGCTTCCCCGGCCCCCACCCCCACCCCCCCATCCCTGCCCTCCTAGGCCTCGGCCTCAGGGAGGATGACTTTGGCATTGAAGTGTAAATAATCTCCTTAGAGTTTCTGGCCAGCGGGAAGCACTGACTGGGAAGAGAGATGTAGGAATTCAGGAATCAGGGAAAGTCTAAACTGGAGTCTATCAGCCTTTTTTCACAACTTGATGCGCCTTTTAATTATGGCAGCAGGACTTGGTTTTTCTGCATCCTGGCACAGTTGTGGAATTGGGATTGAAAAATCCTCACTTTATTTTCACCCGTCTAGAAAAGATGGAAAAGTCTGACTCCAGTTCATTTATTTGTTCAAGCAGGAGTTTCTGAGCACAGACCGTGTGCTAGGCACTGTGTGATCGGGACAGTCTCCTGTCCCCTGGAGTTTACAGCAGAGCAGAGACTCACCAAATATTGTACACAGTAATCAGCCTTTATTTTAGAGGATAGAGGATAAACATAACACATATCCAATAACTACTATGACTGCAGTTACAATAATACCCATGAACGCCTTTCTAGTTCTTCATTGCTAATACAAAGACAAAGCGCCCACCTGCCTAGAGTTTGTATATACTCATGCACCCATCCTGGACCTATTTTCCGAAGGGCAACGATGGTGGGAGCTGTTAGGAGCCAGATGTGTGGGTTTTCCAAGGGTTTCATCATGCCCTCCAACTTGGGTCTTTAAGTTTGATCCTTGGCAAATCCAGGCAGGAGCCAAGGGCAATGAAAGTTAATGGGAGAAGCAGAACGAGTAGAGATCCCTTGCAGACAAGAAAAACAACTTTTGAGGACTCAGCATTATTGACGAGGAACAATAGATCCTGAACCAGCTTGGGATCTTCTTTCATAGAAAGACCATGATTCATATGCACCAGCTTCCTTTGCTGGCAAACCCTCCCCCACTCTTCCCTACTCACAGCAGCACTTCACATTACAGAGCTCGAATTCAAATAATTCAGGTCTGAAAAAAGAAACCTCTTGTTAGAACACAGACATCGTTGACAATTAGCCAGGATTCCAAGGAGAAAAAAAGGGAGGCCCCGGCAAGGTAAACGCATTTGTGTTTATATAGCGTGTGATGTGTTTTGAAGTCTTCCCCGAGGAGAAAGGCCCTCTCTCCTACTTCAAAAGCCATTTTCATGTTTTTGAAATTACCAGAAATTATGGGCTAAACCCCCTTCACACGTAATTTATTTCACCCCGTATCTCATATTTTGTGATAACATGCAAATACCATATGTCGCACTTTCTCTTTATGGATGGAGGCGGGAAGGAGGGAGACCTGGCAGAATTATCACTAGGCACTGCAAAACCTTCCATTGAAATCCACATTTGCCATCGTGACGTTTACTGGTTATGGCAGAGCTGATCAAGTGCAGATTTTCCTGCTGCTGAGGCTAAATTGCAAGCTGCTCATAATGCCATCAGATGCTGTCAGTCCCAGCCAATGAGAACCTCAGGAAGGCTTCCCTCCGCCCCTGTTCTCTGTGGCAGCAGAGCCCCCATGGCACCGTTGGTCCATGCTCTACCATATTGGAACTCTATTGACCGCACGCAGCGCTTTCCTGGAATAAATGCATCTCCCATCATATCCTGGGTTGCAAATATTCAAACCGGAAATCCTAATGTATTCCCAGGGCCTTTCATTTTTATTTTTCCCAACAGGTATTTATTTTCTTAAGTGAAATGGTCAATATTTAGGAGTATATATTATTCATAAGACTGAGAGAAAACAAATCACATCTTATATTTTACTGTTCTATTTCATCTGAGGCAAAATGTTTTATGCCAGGCCAAGGGAGACAAAAAACACAAAGCCATTATTCAACTCCTAGCTGCTTCCATCACTTCTGTGCCAACAGTGGTGAAAAGATGTGATTTTACAAGCAAACAGGAAGAAAAGGCTTGAACACACCTTGGGAGCATGTTTAAGAAGTTGATTAATGTTTCATGCTGAGTCTTACACCTGCAGTTCAAGCAAAACCCAACTTGGCTGCCCCAAAGAGTCTGGTTTATTAGGTATCAAGGAGTCGCAAGAAGCCATGTAATTAAAACAGTAATTAACTAGAAAAGGAAAGTGCCACCTGAGTTTTGAGAGGCTGTCAATTTTATTTCCATTACAGCTCTCCTGGTTCTCCTCTCGGATTTTTTTTTTTTTCCCTTTTTGCTTGATAAGAAAACAGTGAATACATACCTATGGCGCACATCTATGTTTTTCAATGTATTAAAACATGTATGAATGGCTACTTCTTATGGAAAGTTATTACATGTTTCAGGTTTTCTAGATCAACTTCTTCCTGGGAGAAACATTCTAGAAAGGCGCTACCCAGTAGCGTAGTCTTCAGTCCCATGTGGCTATGGAGCACTTGAACTAGGGCTAGTCTGAATTCAGATGCGTTGTACGTATAAAATACGCATCAGATTTCGAAGATGTAGTACAGAAAAGTGTAAACTATCTCAGTGATACCTTTACTATTGATTACTTGTTGAATGATATTATTTTGGGTGTATTGAGTTGTATAAAATATATTATTTTATTTTTATTTTTTTGTATTGCCGTGCAGTTGATCTACAATGTTGTGTTAGTTCCTGTTGTACAGCACAGTGATTCAGTTACACATATATACATATCTATTCTTTTTCATATTCTTTTCCATTATAATTTATTACAGGATATTGAATATAGTTCCTTGTGCTATACAGTAGGACCTTGTTGTTTATCTATTTTATATATAGTAGTCTGAATGTATTATTGCTTAATTTCACCTGTTGCTTTTTACTTTTTTGAGAGTGGCTACTAGAAAATTTAGAATGACATACGTGGCTCACAGGATATTTCTATGGGCAGCCCTGTTCTGGAGTGTCGTGCTCCCCACTGAACTGTGCAAGGATGCACTGGACATACTTTTTCTTGTCCTTTCCGCCATCTGCAGGGCTGTGAGGGCCAGCTGGAATGGAGACATGGGAGCTCTTGGTGGCAGTGTGCATGGGTGCTAGAACACGTTATTAAGGCACATGTTTGTGATTGCCGAATTGTTCAATTCAATATCTCAATAAAAGGCTCCAAGGGAGATGTCTGAGCCGCACAAATGGAGCTTCAAGGGTCCTTTCTTCTCTAACTGCTCCTTGGCCAACAGAGGTTCAAACACAACATGAAATGTGTTAGCACCAGCACAAGGAGTGCTAGAAACTTCAAATGAAGGTACTGAAAGCCACTTCAAAACCAACACGTGCCTTAATTTGTGAATTAAAGTGCTGATAAAACAATCTTTTGAAAAAGGTCAATCCATTTACATTAGATTCTGTAAATATCCATCTCACATCATTACAACATCAGTCTGAACCGTATCCTCTGAGGGTAATAAAGAGGATTTGTAATAAAGACACAATTATATAACAGTTTTGAAGGTGGCTAGGGAAGGAGGCTTTTTGGTATTTTATATCAGAAATAGGCAAAAATTTAAAATATCTTATTAGCCTTCCTCTTTTCCTTTTTAATGATTTTTCTGTGTAGCAGAGATGCACAGTTTGGATGCATTCAAAAAGAAATGCAGCATCTTATCTCCCTGTTAATAATAAAGTAGTGACACACCTATTGATGAAAACTGCCCGAGGAAGTGGAAGAGACTGAAACCACCTTTCTTTGGGCAGAGGGAGAAAAAATCGGGTCTCTTCCTAGCCTAACTCTTTTCCCACCTCTGCTGCAGTTTTTTTTTAAGTTGCATCTGTTACAAGGTAAGGGTCTCTGGAATCTTCCAGTTCAGAACAGAAATATGTTGGTGCGTAATTTTGGAAGTGAGCCTGAGGTACCCGGAGCAGATGACACACGGGGCTTAGGTCCTGATTCAACTACAAGTCAGCGGGGCACCCTGGGACCATCTGCGTTCTATAAATTACAGTAACGCTGGCACATGTGGCTTGTAAATCACCAGCGAACAGGCTTCACCTTGTGACACACGACATGAACCCTGTTGTATATTCCAATAAACTCCCATAAACCATCGGATATAAACTTCGGATTATGTTTCTTTAGGGGTTGGAATACTTAGATTTTCTTTGCTGGTCTGATTCCCCTTCAACGTGTGAATTGAATACACACAGCGCGCGTTCCCTTCTCTTTCCCCTATACTAGGCATTTTGCTGTTTTTTCAAGACCAGAATTTTACTTAGTGGGCTGACATGTGCAATTCGGTGAACTTTAAAGGACCAATCTTTTTTTCTTTCGCCTTCTTTAATAAACTTGTTTCTTTCAACATGACTGTGAATGTCAAAGTCTTGTGGTTACTACACAAGGAAAATACGATTTATAAACAGCAAATTAATGGCCAAATTGTCAGTAACCCACTTCACTGAATATAAATAAACTTGTATTATAAAGGGTCATATCGTTAATATGGCTTTGCTGGGCTTCTGGCAACCTACACGGCTGCTTTCTACAATAGGTTTTTTGTGTGCAGGAGCGTGAGTAGGAAGAAAAATTGGAGTGGAGATGGCATTCAGTTCCATTTATGGCTCATCCATAAATGGTTCCAAGCAACTGTGTTTGGTCAAAACACACTGTTATCCTATTCGTAGAGTTCTTCATCTTTAGAAATGCTTTCTGAGGACTCACTTCTTAAGGCTCGTGATAGCTGACTTGCTGGCCCACAGGTCAAAAAAAGTGGCAGAGAAATACCCAAACATGAATTCTTCACAAGACACCAAGCTTTACTGCTATTAGGAAAGATGGTGATTTTTTTTCCCTTCTCCTTTTCATACTTTTAAAACAGTAACACCAACAAAAATGAAAATTAGATAAGTTTTCATTTTTCATGATGAAAATATTTTGTCTCTTAAAAAAGTTCTTCCAGTTCAGTATCTTTGCTGTAATATTAAATTATTCCTTTTACATCGCTTTTTATAGATGTTCAGGTATAAAAAAAGAGATAGATCATTACTATTTTGTGTGGAATTTAAACTGAATGTAAAATAATTCCAAAAATTCAATCACTTCTTAAGGAGCTAGAGGATGAGATAATTCAGTCTTTTTTTAAAAATTAAATTAAATTAAATTTTTTTATACAGCAGGTTCTTATTAGTTACCTATTTTATACATATTAGTGTATACATGTCAATCCCGATCTCCCAGTTCATCCCACCCCACCACCCTCCCACTTTCCCTCCCTTGGTGTCCATACGTTTGTTCTCTACATCTGTGTCTCTATTTCTGCCTTGCAAACTGGTTCATCTGTACCATTTTTCTAGATTCCACATATATGCGTTAATATACGATATTTGTTTTTCTCTTTCTGACTTACTTCACTCTATATGACAGTCTCTAGGTCCATCCACGTCTCTATAAATGACCCCATTTCGTTCCTTTTTATGGCTGAGTAATATTCCATTGTATATGTGTACCACATCTTCTTTATCCATTCATCTGTCGATGGGCACTTAGGTTGCTTCCATGACCTGGCTATTGTAAATAGTGCTGCAGTGAACATTAGGGTGCATGTGTCTTTTTGAATTATGGTTTTCTCGGGATATATGCCCAGTAGTGTGATTGATGGATCATATGGTAATTCTATTTTTAGTTTTTTAAGGAACCTCCATACTGTTCTCCATAGTGGCTGTATCAATTTACATTCCCGTCAACGGTGCAAGAGGGTTCCCTTTTCTCCACACCCTCTCCAGCATTTGTTTTTTGTAGATTTTCTGATGATGCTGATTCTAACTGGTGTGAGGTGATACCTCATTGTAGCTTTGATTTGCATTTCTCTAATGATTAGTGATGTTGAGCAGCTTTTCATGTGCTTCTTGCCATCTGTATGTTTTCTTTGGAGAGATGTCTATTTAGGTCTTCTGCACATTTTTGGATTGGGTTGTCTGTTTTTTTAATATTGAGCTGCATGAACTGTTTATATATTTTGGAGATTAACCCTTGGTCCGTTGATTTGTATGCAAGTATTTTCTCCCATTCTGTGGGTTGTCTTTTCGTCTTGTTTATACTTTCCTTTGTTGTGAAAAAGTTTCATTAGGTCCCAGTTGTTTATTTTTGTTTTTATTACCATTACTCTAGGAGGTGGATCAAAAAAGATCTTGCTGTGATTTATGTCAAAGAGTGTTCTTCCTATGTTTTCCTCTAAGTGTTTCATAGTATCTGGTTTTACATTTAGGTCTTTAATCCATTTTGAGTTTATTTTTGTGTATGGTGTCAGGGAGTGTTCTAATTTCATTCTTTTATAGGTAGCTATCCAGTTTTCCCAGCACCACTTATGGAAGAGGCTGTCTTTTCTCCATTGTATATCCTGGCCTCCTTTGTCATAGATCCATAGCTGTGTGGTTTTATTTCTTTGTTTTCTATCCTGTTCCATTGATCTATATTTCTGTTTTTGTGCCAGTACCATATTGTCTTGATTACTGTAGCTTTGTAGTATAGTCTGAAGTCAGGGAGTCTGATTCCTCCAGCTCCATTTTTTTCCCTCAAGAATGCTTTGGCTATTTGGGGTCTTTTGTGTCTCCATACAAATTTTAAGATTTTTTGTTCTAGTTCTGTAAAAAATGCCATTGGTAATTTGATAGGGATTGCATTGAATCTGTAGATTGCTTTGGGTGGTATAGTCATTTTCACAATGTTGATTCTTCCAATCCAAGAACATGGTATATCTCTCCATCTGTTTGTATCATCTTTAATTTCTTTCATCAGTGTCTTATAGTTTTCTGCATACAGGTCTTTTGTCTCCCTAGGTAGGTTTATTCCTAGGTATTTTATTCTTTTTGTTGCAATGGTAAATGGGAGTGTTTCCATAATTTCTCTTTCAGATTTTTCATCAGTAGTGTATAGGAATGCAAGAGATTTCTGTGCATTAATTTTGTATCCTGCAACGTTACCATATTCATTAATTAGCTCTAGCAGTTTTCTGGTGGCAGTTTTAGGATTCTCTATGTATAGTATCATGTCATCCGCAAACAGTGACAGTTTTACTTCTTCTTTCCCAATTTGTATTCCTTTTATTTCTTTTTCTTCTCTGATTGCCGTGGCTAGGACTTCCAGAACTATGTTGAATAATAGTGGTGAGAGTGGACATCCTTGTCTCGTTCCTGATCTTACAGGAAATGCTTTCAGTTTTTCACCATTGAGAATGATGTTTGCTGTGGGTTTGTCATATATGGCCTTTATGATGTTGAGGTAGGTTCCCTCTATGCCCACTTTCTGGAGAGTTTTTATCATAAATGGGTGTTAAATTTTGTCAAAAGCTTTTTCTGCATCTATTGAGATGATCATATGGTTTTTATTCTTCAATTTGTTAATATGGTGTATCACATTGATTGATTTGCGTATATTGAAGAATCTTTGCATCCCTGGGATAAATCCCACTTGATTGTGGTGTATGATCCTTTTAATGTGTTGTTGGATTCTGTTTGCTAGTATTTTGTTGAGGATTTTTGCATCTATATTCATCAGTGATATTGGTCTGTAATTTTCTTTTTTTGTAGTGTCTTTGTCTGGTTTTGGTATCAGGGTGATGGTGGCCTCATAGAATGAGTTTGGGAGTGTTCCTTCCTCTGCAATTTTTTGGAAGAGTTTGAGAAGGATAGGTGTTAGCTCTTCTCTAAATGTTTTATAGAATTCACCTGTGAAGCCATCTGGTCCTGGGCTTTTGTTTGTTGGAAGATTTTTAATCACAGTTTCAATTTCATTATTTGCGACTGGTCTGTTAATATTTTCTACTTCTTCCTGGTTCAGTCTTGGAAGGTTATACCTTCTATGAATTTGTCCATTTCTTCTAGGTTGTCCATTTTATTGGCATAGAGTTGTTTGTAGTAGTCTCTTATGGTGCTTTGTATTTCTGCAGTGTCTGTTGCAACTTCTTTTTCATTTCTAATATTATTGATTTGAGTCCTGTCCCTCTTTTTCTTGATGAGTCTGGCTAAAGGTTTATCAATTTTGTTTATTTTCTCAAAGAACCAGCTTTTATTTTTATTGATCTTTGCTACTGTTGTCTTTGTTTCTATTTCATTTATTTCTGCTCTGATCCTTATGATTTCTTTCCTTCTACTAACTTTGGGTTTTGTTTGTTCTTCTTTCTCTAGTTCCTTTAGGTGTAAGTTTAGATTGTTTATTTGAGATTTTTCTTGTTTCTTGAGGTAGGCTTGTATTGCTATAAACTTTCCTCTTAGAACTGCTTTTCCTGCATCCCATAGATTTTGGATGGTTGTGTTTCCTTTGTCATCAGTCTCTAGGTATTTTTGATTTCCCCTTTGATTTCTTCAGTGATCTCTTGGTTATTTAGTAATGTATTGTTTAGCCTCCATGTGTTTGTGTTTTTCATGTGTTTTTCCCTGTAATTGTTTTCTAATCTCATAGCGTTGTGGTCAGAAAAGATACTTGATATGATTTCAATTTTCTTAAATTTACCGAGGCTTGGTTTGTGACTCAAGATGCGATCTATCCTGGAGAATATTCCGTGTGCAATTGAGAAGAAAGTGTAATCTGCTGTTTTTGGATGGACTGTCCTATAAATATCAGTTAAATCTATCTGGTCTATTGTGTCATTTAAAGCTTGTGTTTCCTTATTAATTTTCTGTCTGGTTGATCTGTCCATTGGTTTAAGTGAGGTGTTAAAGTCCCCCACTATTGTGGTGTTACTGTCAATTTCCTCTTTTATAGCTGTTAGCAGTTGCCTTATGTATTGAGGTGCTCCTATGTTGGGTGCATATATATTTTTAATTGTTATATCTTCTTCTTGGATTGATGCCTTGATCATTATGTAGTGTCCTTCCTTGTCTCTTGTAACATTCTTTATTTTAAAGTCTATTTTATCTGCTATGAGTATTGCCACTCCAGCTTTCTTTTGATTTCAATTTGCATGGAATATCTTTTCCCATCCCCTCACTTTCAGTCTGTATGTGTCCCTAGGTCTGAAGTGGGTCTCTTGTAGACAGCATATATATGGTCTTGTTTTCGTATCCATTTAGCAAGCCTGTGTCTTTTGGTTGGAGCATTTAATCCATTCACATTTAAGATGACTATTGATACGTATTTTCCTTTTACCATTTTCTTAATTGTTATGGGTTTGTTTTTGTAGGTCCTTTTCTTCTCTTGTGTTTCCCACTCAGAGAGGTTCCTTTAGCATTTGTTGTGTTTGGTGGTGCTGAATTCTCTTAGCTTTTGCTTGTCTGTAAAGCTTTTGATTTCTCTGTCGAATCTAATGAGACCCTTGCTGGGTAGAGTAATCTTGGTTGTAGGTTCTTCCCTTTCATCACTTTAAATATATCATGCCACTCCCTTCTGGTTTGTAGAGTTTCTGCTTAGAAATCAGCTGTTAACCTTGTGGGAATTCCATTGTATGTTATTTGTCTTTTTTCCCTTGTTGCTCTTAATAATTTTTCTTTGTCTTTAATTTTTGTCAATTTGATTACTATGTGTCTTGGTGTGTTTCTCCTTGGGTTTATCCTGCCTGGGACTCTCTGCACTTCCTGGACTTGGGTGGCTATCTCCTTTCCCATGTTAGGGAAATTTCTGACTATAATCTCTTCAAATATTTTCTCAGGTCCTTTCTCTCTCTCTTCTCCTTCTGGGTCCCCATAATGCGAATGTTGTTGTGTTTAATGCTGTCCCAGAGGTCTTTTAGGCTGTCTTCATTTCTTTCCTTTCTATTTTGTTTATTCTGTTCTGTGGCAGTGAATTCCACCATTCTGTCTTCCAGGTCACTTATCCGTTTTTCTGCCTCAGTTATTCTGCTATTGATTCCTTCTAGTGTATTTTTCATTTCAGTTATTGTATTGTTCATCTCTGTTTGTTTGTTCTTTAATGTTTCTAGGTCTTTGTTAACCTTTTTTTGCATCTTCTTGATCTTTGCCTCCATTCTTTTTCTGAGGTCCTGGATCATCTTCACTATCATTATTCTGAATTCTTTTTCTGGAAGGTTGCCTATCTCCACTTCATTTAATTGTTTTTCTGGGGTTTTATCTTGTTCCTTCATCTGATGCATAGTCCTCTGCCTTTTCACTTTGTCTATCTTTCTGTGAATGTGGTTCTTGTTCCACAGGCTGCAGGATTGCAGTTCTTCTTGCTTCTGCTGTCTGGCCTCTGGTGGATGAAGCTATCTCAGAGGCTTGTGCAAGCTTCCTGATAGGAGGGACTGTTGGTGGGTAGAGTTGGGTGTTGCTCTGTTGGACAGAGCTCAGTAAAACTTTAATCTGCTTGTCTGCTGATGGGTGGGGCTGAGTTCCCTCCCTGTTGCTTGTTTGGCCTGAGGTGACCCAGCACTGGAGGCTACAGACTCTTTGGTGGAGCTAATGACAGACTCCAGGAGGGCTCACACCAAGGAGTACTTCCCAGAACTTCTGCTGCCAGTATCCTTGTTCCTGCAGTGAGCCACAGCCACCCTCGCCTCTGCAGGAGACCCTCCAACACTAGCAGGTAGGTCTGGTTCAGTCTCCTATGGGGTCACTCCTCCTTCCCCCTGGGTCCTGATGTGCACACTTCTTTGTGTGTGACCTCCAAGAGTGGAGTCTCTGTTTCCCCCAGTCCTGTCAGAGTCCTGCAATCAATTCCCAGTAGGCTTCAAAGTCTGATTCTCTGGGAATTGCTCCTCCCGTTGCTGGACCCCCAGGTTGGGAAGCCTGACGTGGGGCTCAGAACCTTCACTCCAGTGGGTGAACTTCTGTGGTATAATTGTTCTCCAGTTTGTGAGTCACCCATCCAGCAGCTATGGGATTTGATTTTATTGTGATTGCGCCCCTCCTACTGTCTCATTGTGGTTTCTCCTTTGTCTTTGAATGTGGGTATCTTTTTTGGTGAGTTCCAGTGTCTTCCTGTTGATGATTTTTCAGCAGTTAGTTGTGATTTCGGTGCTCTTGCAAGAGAGAGTGAGTGCACATCCTTCTACTCTGCTATCTTGAACCAATCGCCTAGCTCAGTTAGAGAAAATTCAGTCTTAAGTTTACTGGTCTGATGTATCCTACTCAAATTTAGCTGAAAGTTATGTGAAATTTCCATATTCATTGTCTGAAAATATGTTAACTATTACTTTCTATAGTAACCTTCAAGCCTACATGAAGAAAACACAGTATATAGCAATAAATGCTTACCTCAAGAAACAAGAAAAGTCTCAAATAAAAACCTAACTTTACACCTCAAGGAACTAGAAAAAGAACAACAAATGAAGCCTAAAGTTAGTCAAAGGAAGGGAATAACAAAGATTAGAGCAGAAATAAATGAACTAGAGACTAAAAAGAAAATAGGAAAAAATCAATGAAACTAAGAGCTGGTTCTTAGAAAATATAAACAAAATTGACAAATCTTTAGCTAGACTCCCAAGAAAAAAGAGAGCGGACTCAAGTAAATATAATCAGAAAATGAAGAGGAGAGATTACAGCTGATAACACAGAAATGCAACGGGTCATAAGGGACCACTATGAACAATTATATGCTAAAATATGGACAACCGAGAATAAACTGTTAAATTCCTAGGAACACACAACCTACCAAGACTGAATCATGATGAAAAAGAAAGTCTGAACAGATTGATTACTAGAAGGAGGTTGAATCAGTAATCAAAAACCCCCCAATAAACAAAAATCTAGGTCCAGTTGGGTTCACTGGTGAATCCTACCAAACATTCAAAGAATTAATATCAATCCTTCTCAAACTCTTCCAAAAAATAGAAGAAGAAGGAGTTCTTATAAACTCATTTTACAAGACCTACACTACCCTGATACCAAAACCAGATAAAGACAATATGAAAAAATAAAATTGCAGGCTATTATCTCTGATGAACATAGATGCAAAAATCCTCAACAAATATTAGCAAACCAAATTCAACAATATGTTAAAAGGATCATGCACCATGAGCAAGTGGGATTTATCCCAGGGATTCAAGGATGGTTTAACACCCAAAGACCAGTCAGTGTGATACACCACTTTAATAAAATGAAGATAAAAATCAAATAATCATCTCAATAGATGCATAGAAAACATTTGAGAAAATTAATATCCATTTATGATAAAAACTCTCAACAAGGAAGTTATAGTGGGTATGTACCTCAACATTATAAAGGTCATATATAACAAGCTCACACCTAACATCATACTCAATGGTGAAAAGCTAAAAGCTTTTCTTCTAAGATCAGGAACAAGACAAGGATGCTCATTCCCACCACTTTTATTCAACTTAGTCTTGGAAGCCCTAGCCAGAACAATTAGGCAAGAAAAAGAAACAAAAGGAATCTAAATTGGAAAGAAAGAAGTAAAACTGTCACTATTTGCAGATGACATGATATTATATATAGCAAACCCTAAACACTCCATTGGAAAACTGATAGAAATAATAAACAAATTCAGTAAAGTTACCAGGTACAAAATACACAAAAAATCTGTTGTGTTTCCATATACTAATAATGAATTATCAGAAAGATAAGTTAGAAAACCATCCCATTTACAATTGCATCAAAAGAATAAAATACCTAGGAATAAATTTAACCAAGGAAGTGAAAGTCCTCTATATTGAAAACTATAAGAGTTTAATAAACGAAATTGAAGACAATACAAATAAATGGAAAGATCTTCTGTGCTCATGAATTAGAAGAAATAATATTGTTAAAATGTCCATACTACCTAAAGCAAATTATAGATGGAATCCCTAGCAAAATTCCAATGGCATTTTTCACAGAACTAGTACAAACAGTTCTAAAATGTGCATGGAATCACAAAAGACCCCAAATAGCCAAAGCAATCTTGAGAAAGAAGAACGAAGTTGGAGCAATTCTACTCCCTAATTACAAACAATATTTCAAAGCTATAGTAATTAAAACAGTGTGGTATTGGCATATAAATAGACAGATCAATGGGACAGAATAGAGAGTCCAGAAATAAACCCACAGATATATGGTCAATTAATTTATGAAAAAGAATGTACAGTGTGGAAAAGACAGTCTCTTTAATAAATGGTGTTGGGAATATTGGACAGCCACATGCAAAAGTATGAAACTGACCACTACTTCCAAATGATACCCTAAATTAACTCAAAATGGATTAAAGAATTGAATGTAAGACCTAAATCCATGAAACTCCTTTAAGAAAACTTGGGCAGAAAGCTCCTTGACATAAGTCTTAGAGATGAATTTTTGAATCTGACACCAAAAACAAAAGGAACAAAAGCAAAAATAAACAAGTGGGACTACATCACACTGAAAAGCTTCTGCACAGCAAAGGAAACCATTAACAGAATGAAAAGGCAAGATACTAAATGGGAGAAAATATTTACAAATCTTATATCTGATAAGGGGTTAATACCCAAAGTATATAAAGGACACATACAACTCAATAGGAAAAATCCAGACAATCTGATAAAAAATGGACAGAAGATATGAATAGACATTTTTCCAAAGAAGACTTATGGATTGCCAACAAGTACATGAAAAGATACTCTACTTCATTAATCATCAGGGAGATGCAAATCAAAACTGCAATGAGGGGCTTCCCCGATGGCGCAGTGGTTGAGAATCCGCCTGCCAATGCAGGGGACACGGGTTCGAGCCCTGGCCTGGGAAGATCCCACATGCCACGGAGCAGCTGGGTCCGTGAGCCACAACTACTGAGCCTGCGCATCTGGAGCCTGTGCTCCGCAACAAGAGAGGCCGCGATAGTGAGAGGCCCGCGCACCGCGATGAAGAGTGGCCCCCGCTTGCCGCAACTAGAGAAAGCCCTCGCACAGGAATGAAGACCCAACACAGCCAAAAAAAAAATAAATAAATAATAAATAAATAATTAAAAAAAAAAAAAAAAAAAAAAAAAAAAAAAAACTGCAATGAGAGGGACTTCCCAGGTGGCCCAGCAGTTAAGACTCCGTGTTCCCAATGCAGGGAGCCTGGGTTCGATCCCTGGTCAGGGAACTAGATTCTGCACGCTGCAACAAAAAGTTCCCCCATGCCGCAACTAAAGATCCCACATGCCGAAACTAAGATCCCCGCAACTACGACTGAGCGGGGCCAAATAAATAAATATTTAAAACAAACAAACAAAAACATAAAAAACACAGTGAGATATTGCCTCACACCTGTTAGAAAGGCTATTATCAAAAAGACTAGAAATAACAAGTGTTGGCGAGAATGTGGAGAAAAGGGAACCCTTGTACACCGTTGGTGGGAATGTAAATTGGTGCAGCCACTGTGGAAAACAGTATGGAGGTTCCTCAAAAAATTAAGAATAGAACTACCATATGATCTAGCAATTCCACTTCTGGGTATTTATCCAAAGAAAATGAAAACACTAATTCAAAAAGAAATATGCACCACTGTGTTCATTGCAGCATTATTTACAATAGCCAAGACATGAAAACAACCTAAGGGTCCATCAATGGATGAATGAATAAAGAAATTGTGGCATATGTATATATTATTTAACCATAAAACGAATGAAATCTTGCCATTTGCAACAACATGGATGGACTTCAAGGGCATTATGCTAAGTGAAGTAAGTCAGACAGGGAAAGGAAAATACTGTATAATCTCTCTTATATGTGAAATCTAAAAAATATATATATGTTAAAAAAAAACAGGCTTGTAGATACAAAGAACATATTGGTGGTTGTGGGGGTGGGATGAGGGGGTGAGAGAAATGGGCAAAATATTTGTGTTGTTTTTCAGTTTAAATAAATTGAATAATAATAAAAAAGAAAATAGTGCCATCTTTTTAATTTTTAATTTTTATTATTTTATTATTGGCTGCGTTGGGTCTTTGTTGCTGTGTGCGGGCTTTCTCTAGTTGCGACGAGCAGGGGCTACTCTTCATTGTGGTGCACGGGCTTCTCATTGTGGTGGCTTCTCTTGTTGCAGAGCACGGGCTCTAGGTGCGCGGGCTTCAGTAATTGTGGCACGCGGGCTCAGTAGTTGTGGCTCATGGGCTCTAGAGCGCAGGCTCAGTAGTTGTGGCACACGGGCTTAGTTGCTCCGCAACATGTGGGATCTTCCTGGACCAGGGCTTGAACCCATGTCCCCTGCATTGGCAGGCGAATTCTTAACCACTGTGCCGCCAGGGAAGCCCAACAGTGCCATTTTTATTTGTGATTGATTCAAGATTTGTAGAGGGTTCATATGCTCAATAGAAATTAAAGTTCTTCAAAGTCAGGGGAGTTCCTTGAGATATAAACATAATAAAATGTACATAACGTTTAAATGTTCAGGTTCTGCTGAGAAAATGTCCCTGTAGCTGAATGTAATTGCCTTAGTGGAAAAATTAATTTTTAGAAGTAAAATTAATTTTTGCTAAGATACACAGCAGCACCATTGTGAATTCAAAAACACAACTTCCAGGAAGGTCTAAATACATAGTGCCGTTCTTTAATTAATGGAGTTTATCCTGTAATTTTAGGGGTTTATTGATACTGGCAGAAATATTTGCAAATAACTTAGAAAATTTCATGACATATTATGTATCTCAAAATATTTCATTCAGTTTTCTTTTTCAAGTGCAATCAATAATTTCTTTCAAAACTCTTAATATGCTAAGATAGAGTATAGTTAAAAGATTCTTGGATATTCCCAGAAGAAGGATTTAAGAAAACAAATATGAACAAAGATGAACTTTGTAGCATTAATGTTATTTTCTTTCATTCACATAATTTTTGAACAAGTTCTGCCTCTGTTTTCCATTACACCTA
Source organism: Balaenoptera musculus (assembly GCF_009873245.2). Taxonomy (NCBI): domain Eukaryota; kingdom Metazoa; phylum Chordata; class Mammalia; order Artiodactyla; family Balaenopteridae; genus Balaenoptera; species Balaenoptera musculus. The sequence goes on along the minus strand of NC_045797.1, from coordinate 33,518,761 downwards.
AATAGTTCTCATTTTTATTCAACATCAAGAGATATTAATGTAGGTGCATCAAATCAGAGTTTGGGTTCTTTGAACCTATCAAACTATTTTTTCCTGAATATTTGGGGTTTGATAAAACCCCAAATGCATGCTAGAAGCACTTTTTCCATTAATTATTAGACCATGTGCATTTTGAGGAAAATTTGATCCATATGGGTTCTGGTTCATTTATGCTTTACTCATCAAAATACTTTTTCTTAAAGTCCATGTCCAAGAAATCTTTTGAGCCCTGTTAAGTTTTTCGAGCTTTGCCAAGAACAAACAAAGTTGAACACCAAAAGATTCAAGTTGGTTTGTAACCCTATACCTACAGAGCATTAGTGAGTTATGAACTTGGATTAAACACGTGCTCTCATCTCTAATAGGTAGTTGGATGTACCTCCAGAGGGAAGCTTGAGGCCTGGTACAGAAAGCAAAAGTCAGACATATGTCAACAAAGGCACCAGATAATCCCGGAAGGCATCATGATTCATTAAAAGATTACTTTTATTATATTTTTTGAGTACATATATACAGAGATGTTCCATAGATTTTGAGCTGGAAGGTTAAGAGTCACTCCAAGTAGCTAACAAATAAAATGTGCTATTATCTAAAATGTGAAATCCTAGTATTTGCATCACAATTTTTAAATTTTGGGACTTGGTTAAAAATAACTATGGGAAACATGTAATAGCTGTTTGATAGCAAAAAATGGGAGTGTGACCAATGATTTTTTTTTTCTCTATCTCTTCCTTTTCAAGTGTCTGATTAAGAGGTGAGGTTTTTTTGTTTGTTTTGGTATTTTTGTTTTGTTGTTGTTGTTGTGGGTTTTTGTGTCTTTTGCCTTTTGTCTTTTTCTCCCCCTGGAACCAATAGGTCCAGTCAAACTAAGGTCATAAGTAAATACAGATTAGATTTTAAGGCACCAGTCTTTGATTAGATTGGATTGTTAGTCTCAAAAATTCCAGAGGAGGATATAATTGAAAGATGATTATAAATAAAATAATATACATTTTTTGAGAGGTCAGAAAAAATAAAATCTTCTAAGGTTGCCATGATTGGTGTTATGTTAAAAAGAGTCCTCATCTTTTAGAGATTCCCTACTGAAATATGTGTAGATGTTATGACATGATCTCTGGGGTTTACTTCAAAATTCAATGGGAGTTAAGATGAATGAATAAAGATGTGGTATATATACATACAAAGGAATACTACTCAGCCATAAAAAAGAATGAAATTTTGCCATTTGCAGCAACAGGGATGGACTTGGAGGGCATGATGCTAATTGAAATAAGTCAGACAGAGAAAGACAAAGACTGTACGATATCACTTATACATGGAATCTAAAAAATATGACAGGGCTTCCCTGGTGGCGCAGTGATGAAGAATCCACCTGTCAATGCAGGGGACCCGGATTTGAGCCCTGGTCCGGGAAGATCCCACATGCTGTGGAGCAACTAGGCCCGTGAGCCACAACTACTGAGCCTGTGCTCTAAAGCCCGTGAGCCACAACTACTGGGTGTGGCCTGTGTGCCACAACTACTGAAGCCCGTGAGCCTAGAGCCCATGCTCTGCAACAAAAAAGCCACTGCAATGACTGGCACACCACAAATAAGTGTAGCCCCTGCTCGCCACAACTAGAGAAAGCCCACATAACAACCAAGACCCAATGCAGCCAAAAATAAATAAATAAATAAATTTATAAAAAATAATATGACAAACTAGTGAATAAAACAAAAAAGAAGCAGACTCACAGATATAGAGAACAAACTAGTGGTTACCAGTGCGGAGAGAGGATGGGGGAGAGGCAATATAGGGGTAGGGGATTAAAAAGGGGTTATTATAGGATTATATGAAATCATGTGTGTGAAACTTTTGAAAATTGTAAAGCACTATAGAACTTAAAGAATCTTTCATTCAATTAAAAAATTAAAAAAATTAAAAAAATGGGAGATAAGGATATGGTTGGTGGTACAGATAAAAGCAAGATAATTGTCAACGCTGGATGCTGGATGTATTGGTGTTCATTATAGCATTCTGTTTCCTTTAGTTTATACATTGGGCATCTCCTATGCCTACCATACACGCTTTGGATCCACCCTTGCCACTGTAGTAGCAACCCCTGGAGCAGTACCTGGCCTCAGTTGCACCATGAATCTTTCCTGTCATGTGGAACTTCTGCAGGAACCTCTGGTGTCATCCTGAGGCATGAACAAATTTGAAAATGGGAAGTTAACACTCCATGGGACAATCCTTTCTGCAGGAACCTCTGGTGTCATCCTGAGGCACGAACAAATTTGAAAATGGGAAGTTAACACTCCATGGGACAATCCTTTACAAGTGAAGGGCAGAAGCTCTTGACAATTCTGAAGTACAGCTTACCTGGCTGCTCTGAGTCGTAGAGTGGAACGTCCAGTGTGATCAACTCGATAATATACCCTTGGATGGGTCTTTCCTCCTTCCCTGTTACCTTATTTTTGTTCTCTCTGTCCTGTTCTTTAGGATTACTTCCTGAAAGAAACTATCAGCATGGAGTCCTTATGATAATTTCTAAACATGCACTGTCTTAGCCCAACCCTTTTCTCAGGCTAAGGCTATTTATGTTTGGAATATTTTTATAATAAAAAGTTTTTTTAAAATAAATTTTTACTCTATGTCTATACATATAATAAAATCTAGATTTTATTTTAAAATACACAAATAAGCTCTTCTTTAACAGTTGGAATTTTATATTGTTACTGCTTTATGATTTAAAGCCTTTTATTGATTATTCACTCATAATTCTCTGTCACAAAAATAATCATATACATTGAAGTTTCATTATTATTTTAAAAATTTCCTATAACCTTTGGGTTTGAAGCATTAAAGTATTTATTCTGGTTTGAGTTAACATTACAAATACCTATTGCACTCAATTGATCAAAAACAATTAAAATATATTTCAAAGTTTGAAGTATTATTAAACATAAAGAGTAAAATTTATTGGAAACACGTCTCTTAATGAAATGGATAGAGCTTTTTTACAATTAGTTCATGTATTTTGGAAGAATATTATTACTAGAATGAGGAAGATTTCAACACCAATTTTATTCCTACTTTTCATTGTCATAAATGTAAGTTCTGAGAAAATTTGTTCACATAAATAAGTAGGTGCAAATAGAAGGAATTTTGTAATAGTGTTACTCAATTTCTTGAAATCATTCCGAGTTATGTTAAAAATCGTATTGTAATTTCTCACCAAAAGTCATTTTTATTGATGTACCATCTAACAGCTTGATTAGTTCTTCCTGCAATTTTCAATGATAGCAAAAAATTGGAAACCAACTTTCTTACAAAAGGACCAGTTATGGTCATTCACTTTATCGAGACACCAGCATTTTTTTTTTTAAAGAAATTCACGTTCTTTTATTTATTTATGACTGTGTTGAGTCTTCGTTTCTGTGCGAGGGCTTTCTCTAGTTGCGGCAAGTGGGGACCACTCTTCATCGCGGTACGCGGGCCTCTCACCATCGCGGCCTCTCTTGTTGCGCAGCACAGGCTCCAGACACGCAGGCTCAGTAGTTGTGGCTCACGGGCCCAGTTGCTCCGCGGCATGTGGGATCTTCCCAGACCAGGGCTCGAACCCGTGTCCCCTGCATTGGCAGGCAGATTCTCAACCACTGTGCCACCAGGGAAGCCCGACACCAGCATTTTTAATCCTTCTTTTTTGTCAGTGAATCTCAGGAAATGCACCATAAAAGAATAGAATGGATGAGAGAGATGCCATTTTTTATAATGTAGGAGAGAAGGGGAAGTTGTTAATTTTTTTCCTTACAAGTTTTATTTAAATAGAGATATAATTCATATACCACAAAATTCACCCTCTTATTTATTTTTTTAAAAAAATTTTTATCGAAGTATAGTTGATTCACAATGTTGTATCAATTTCTGCTGTACAGCAAAGTGACCCAGTTATAGATATACATAGTCTTTAAAATTCACCCTTTTAAAGTGTACAATTTAGTGGGTTTTTGCATATTCACAAAGTTGTGCAAACAATATCACTCTAAAATTCCAGAATATTCTCATCACCCCCAAAAGAACTCTGTAACCATTAGCAGCTGCACCCATTCCCTCCTCTACCAAGTCCCTGGAAACCACTAATCTACCTTCTGTCTCTATGGGTTGTTTATTCTAGACATTTCATGTAAATGGAATCATAAAATATGTGGTCTTTTGTGTTTGGCTTCTTCCACTTAGCACAAAGTTTTCAAGGTTCGTCTATGTTGTGGCATGGATCAGTATTTCATTTATTTTTATGGTTAAATTATATTCCACTGTATGTATATACAATATTTTCTTTATTCATTCTTCAGCTGAGGGGTATTTGGGTTATTCCCACTTTTTGGCTATAATAAAAAAATGCTTCTACGAATATCCATGTGTAAGCTGTAGGCTTTGTGTGGACATGTTTTTAATTCCCTTGAGTATATGGCTGGGAGTGAAATTGCTGGGTCATATGATAACACTACGCTTAACTTTTGGCAGTACTGACGAGCTATTTTTCCAAGGTGGCAGTAGCATTTTACATTCCCACCAGCCACGTGTGAGGGTGCCAAGTTTCCACATCCTTGTTAACACTTGTTATTTTCTGTTTTTTGTTTGTTTATTTTGATTATAGCTATCCTATTAAGTGAGAAGTGTTATCTCATTGTAATTTTGATTTGCATTTGGCTGATGCTTGGTGATGTTGAACATCTTCTTATGTGCTTATTGGCCATTTGCATATCATCTTTGGAAAATTGTCTATTCAAATCCTTTGCCCATTTTTTTAAACTGTGCTATTTGTATTTTTATCATTGAGTTGTAAATGTTTTTTATATATTATGGATACTAGTCTTTTATCAGATATATGATTTGCAAATATTTTCTCTGTTTTTTTTCATTTTCTTGATAGTGTCCTTTGATGCACACAAGTTTTAAAGTATGAAGTCTAATTTATCTATTATTTTTGTATTGTGTGCCTTGTGTTTTTGGTGTCATGTCTAGGAGACTATTGCATAATTCAGGGTCATAAAGACTTACACCTATATTTTCTTCTAAGTTAAATAGTTTTAGATCTTATATTTAGGTTTTTGATCTATTTTGGTGTATATGGTGTGATGTAGGGGTCCAGCTTCATTCTTTTGCAAATAGATATCCAGTTTTCCCAGAGTCATTTGTTGAAAAGGCTATTTTTCCCCCATTAAATTGTCTTGGCAACAATCAGCTGACCATAAATGTATAGGTTTATTTCTAGCCGTCCAATTCTATTCCATTGATCTAGATGTCTAAACTTATTCCACTACCACATAATTTTGATTATTGTAGCATTATAGGAAGCTTTAAAATTGGGAAGAAATCTAACTTTGTCCTTCTTTTTTTTTTTTTAAATAAATAAATAAATTAATTAATTTATTTTTGGCTCTGTTAGGTCTTCGTTGCTGCACGCGAGCTTTCTCTAGTTGCTGTGAGCGGGGTCTACTCTTCCTTGCAGTGTGCAGACTTCTCATTGCAGTGGCTTCTCTTGTTGTGGAGCATGGGCTCTAGGCGCACGGGCTTCAGTAGTTGTGGCACATGGGCTTCAGTGGTTGTGGCTTGTGGGCTCAGTAGTTGTGCCTCACAGGCTCTAGAGCACAGGCTCAGTAGCTGTGGTGCATGGGCTTTGTTGCTCCGTGGCATGTGGGATCTTCCCGGACCATGGATCAAACCCGTCTCCCCTGCATTGGCAGGCGGATTCTTAACCACTGCGCCACCAGGGAAGCCCTGTCCTTCTTTTTAAGGATTTAGTTATTTTAGTTCCCTTGCATTTCTATATGAATTTTTTGTTCAGCTTGTCAATTTCTGTAAAAAAAAAAAAAGGTAGCTGAGATTTGATAAGGATTGTTGGAATCTCTAGATGAATTTGGAGAGCATTGTCATCTTAACAATATTAGGTCTTCCAATTCATGAACACAGGATGTCTTTCCATTTATTTAGGTCTTTAATTTCTTTCATCATGTTTGTAGTTTTCAGTGTAAGTGTTGCATTTTTCTTGTTAAATTTATCCCTAAGTATGTTATTTGTTGATGTTATTTTAAATGGAATAGTTTTCTTAATTCCATTTTCAGATTGTTCATTAATAGTGTATAGAAACACAGTTTATTTTTATAAATTGAACTTGTATCATGCAATCTTGCTGAACTTGTTTATTAGTTCTAACAGTTGTTTAGTGGATTCCTTAGGATTTTCAATAAATAAGATCATGTTATTTGTAAATGCAGTTTTCTTTCTTTCCAATCTGGATGTTTCTTATATTTTTTCTTTTTCTTTCTTTCTTCCTTTCCTCTCCTCTCCTTTCCTCTCCTCTCCTCTCCTCTCCTCTCCTTCCCTCTCCTCCCCTCCCCTCCCCTTCCCTTCCTTTCCCGTCCTTTCCCTTCCCTTTTCACCTAATTGCCCTGGCTTGAATCTCCACTACAATGATAAATAGAAGTGGTGAGATTGAACATTCTTGTCTTGTTCCTGGTCTTAGGCAGAAATATTTCTGTCTTTTACATTTAAGTATGATATTAGCTATAGGTTTTTTGCAGATGCCCTTTATCAGGTTGAGGAAGTTCCCTTCTATTCTTAGTTTGTTGAACGTTTTTATCACAAAAGGATGTTGGATTTTGTCACATGCGTTTTTCTACATTAATTGAGTTGATCATGTGGTTTTTGTCCTTTATTTAGTATTATGGCACATTACATTGATTGGTTTTCATCTGTTGAACCAATCTTGTATTCTTGGAATAAATCCCATTTGGTCATGCCATATAATCTTTTTTACATGTTGATGGCTTTGGTTTGCTTGCACTATATTGTGGATTTTGAGTATATATTTATAAGGTATATTGGTCTTATTTTTCATTTCTTGGGGTGTCCTTGCCTGGTTTTGGTATCAGAAGAACACCGGTTTCATAGAATGAGGTATGATGTGTTCCCTCCTCTTCTGTTTTTTGGAAGAGTTTGTGAAGAATTGGTTCAGCTCTTTTTTAGGCAGATCAGCTTTAGAGAAGTAGAGGAAAGTCTGAACAATGTGGTTGTATGGCACTTATTCTTTATGCCAGGCTTTTAGATATTTGTATATGAATCCTATTTTTTCTACCATATTGTAAAGTCATCCATCTATTGAACACGTATTTATTGAGCATCAGTACGTGCTAGGCATTGTGGAAGGAGTTGCAGGAATAACAGGGAACAACAGGATCTCTGCCTTGTTGGAGTTTACAGTCCAGTGATGGTGAAGGACAAAAAACAAGTACGTAAAAAACAAAGAAATAATTATTGTTGGCAGGGATGATGCCTTCTCTGTAACACCATCTCCCTAATATCTGGTATAATATCTTAAATGTATTCACTATACAATAAACGTGGAATAATTTATTTTGGTAAAATGGTTACCAAATTGTTGCTGCCTTATAACTTGGTTGGGAAGATTAGGTTATCCACACAGAGTAATGTGAGAATTACATAAGGCAAAAAATAATTTTATAGTTCTCCTATTATAGTAAGGGAAAGGAATATATGAAAGTCTGAAAACCTAGCCCTCAAAGCCTGATGTATAAAACAGGGAAAAAAACCTAAACAATGCATCTTATTCACAAAGCTGCCCATTTTACATACGTATGTCTCTTATGCCAGCATTTCTCAAACTGTCACATGTAGAAAAATCATCTGAGGGTCTTTTTTTTAAATACAGATTTTGATTCCACATAAAATCCTCCATTTCTAGTAGAGTTCCAGGTAATGCCTATGTTGCAAGGGATTACCTGGAAGTTTAGTTGGAATGGCAAGGCTCTACACCTTGTCCTCTTTGTGCAAAAGCAAAGAACCAAGAGATATCTGGTGAATTAGATAGAAAAAATTTCCTTCAGATTTTCAGAGGTAACTGAGTTGCTGCAGAACTGTCTTCTCATCAGAAGGCCTAGAAAAATCATCAAAGTCTGCATACACCCCCCCACCCCACCCCAGTATCCTATGAGAAAACCAGCAGAGAGGGAATAAGGGAACTCTTATCTTCCAGAATGATGTCATTTATGCTGAAACTTAATTATCAGTGAACATCCATCTTTCCTGTCAAACAATGCAGTATACATAGGCCAAATCATTTTTAATGTAAATATAAATGGTTCTTGTGTGTAGCCGCTGGGGAGGTGGTTAATGCAGGGATGGAGGAGGAGGAGGAGGATGGAAAGCTAACTCTACTTTATAAAGGGAAAATTGCCTCAGTGCCTTGAGATTCTGTACATATTAGAAAAAACAAACAAACAAAAAAACCTCGTAAACGTTGGTGATGGGGAATTGGCTTGCTGGCGTCCAACATGCAGAAATTTACCTTGAACAATTTTACCTTATTTCTGCTTTCCAGTCAAATATTCAACCTAGAAATATGTGCTTTTTCTATCAGCATGATGGTGTTTGTACTATTATTATTTTTTTTAGATTTATATGGTTGAGTTTTCTGGCACATTTCAGGTCCCACAAAACAGTTCTCTAGAGTTTTAGATATAAAGAAGCTTTAAATAAAAGACCAACTTGGTAAAAACCAAAAATTACTCATTGAAACTGGTATACTATGTTGTGAAACCAGAAAATATAGAAACTGTAAGCTCCTCTTATTGGTACATAAACTCATGTATCTGGTACTGTTACACTACTGAAATCGTTCCATTTCAAATGCTTGTAAAGGACCAGATCACTCTGTGACCCTCAATGAGAAAAAATAGACAACCAGAGTCACACGGTGTATGGGGCATGGGTCTAGCAGGGAGGTGATTCCAGGAAGTAAGAGGAAGACTAGTAACCAACTAGTGCAATTGGGATGAAAATTATCTGTAGTCTCTATATATACATGTACATGGTACACTTTTTACATATTATAGGCAAAAATAGACTAGATAATTTTGGAACAGAGTTCTAAAATCAATATTTATTGACATGCATTTTTATGCCTGCTAATGTGCTTGGGACTGTAATAGGTAATGTGAAGACTATCAAAAGGTACAAGGCATTGTTCCTACATTCAGGAAACTACACGCAAGCCCTGGTAGGCATGTTCATCCATATTCCCTAAACTATCACTATCATTGTACAGTGGTGTTCATCTCATAGGGGGATGGGAAGAAAAAGAGAGAATTCACTTTTATCTGTGATGCCCAGGAGACTTTCTAGAGGATATGTGTTTAGGAGGTTAGAGATTAGAGTTGAATTGTTCTCCTTAAATCAGGGCAGGACAGCTTCTGCCCTGGGCCCCAGGCTTCAGAGGGCTTCACTCTGACTGTCTTCTCTTATGTCTTGCCCATGGGGCAAGGATCTGTAGGGCCAAGTGACTATGCCACATAGATCCTGTGTCCTCTCTTCTAGACCACGATCTGTGTACTTGGGAGTATGGCATTGCCCACTCCAATGACCCTGGGCTGGCGTCCAGGCCTGTCTGTGTGTGGACACCTCGCTGACGCTGTGCACAGTTAGGCCACCACACTGTCCTCCATCTTCAGGGCCAACAATCATGAGCCTGTAAAGCGACCCTAGACTGAGTGCTCCCAAGATGCTTTCTGATGAGTGCTGTGAGGCTACATGAGAGAAGCTTTGTGCTCATGACAAAATGGGATATTGTGTTGCTCGGGGCATCCTTAGGCTTTTATTTTATTATTATTATTTTTTAATATCAACCTACTTCTAAGTTCTGATGGAAAATTGGAATTGGAACTCAAACTTGGTATCTTTCCCCTGTTTCACACTCTCTTCACTTGATATTTTCATTTCCCCCAACATTCAATTTTTAGGTTTCTCTTGGAACGGGCACTAAAGTAGGAAAAAGAACTGAAGTAATTGTTTTTCCACCAGCTCTAGCCATTTCTGTCAAACCCTTAATATCATTTCTTCTTCTCCTCTTTTAGTTTAGAGAGAATCAGAGAGGGCAGACGAGAGGAGGGAAAGGGAAGGGGAGAAAGAGGGGGCAAACAGAACAGTTTCCCCTAGAGTTGGTTGTACCTGCCCCAAGGAATAGGAGTAGAATTGCTTGATGGAACAGAAAAGGCAGAAAGATATGCCTATGTCTATTATATATCCATATAGGTATAAGGATTATCTATCTATCTATCTATCTATCTATCTATCTATCTATCTATCTATCTATCTATCTATCTATCTATCCATCTATCTATCCATCTATCTATCTATCCATCTATCTATCTATCTATCTATCCATCTATCTGTCTATCTATCCATCTATCTATCTATCTATCCATCTATCTATCTATCCATCTATCTATCTATCTATCTATCCATCTATCTATCTATCTATCCATCTATCTATCTATCCATCTATCTATCCATCTATCTGTCTATCTATCCATCTATCTGTCTATCTATCCATCTATCTATCTATCCATCTATCTATCTATCCATCTATCTATCCATCTATCTATCTATCCATCTATCTATCTATCTATCTATCTATCCATATATCTATCTAACTATCTGTCATCTATTATTTCTTCATCCTTGCTTCCTTCAGAGCTGGCCTAGAATTAAGATAGTTTCCTTCTTAATCCAGTGCCTGGAGCAGAAACTGGTGGCAGGAGGCCATACTTTATGCTGGGTACAGGTTGTCTGACTCAGTCTTGTGGTTTGGAAAAAACCCTTCTTCTTCACTGACTTTCTAGATGTGACTTTCTGAAAGAAAAAGCTTCATTTGTTTCCACTGTGGCCCTGTTGCTGGCACCCGTGCCTACACCACCGCCAGAGGCTAATGAGTGTGGTGAGCATGTTGAGGAGGTGGTGGAGGTCAGCTTCCTTGGTGTTCTATTTGTTATGTCTTCAGGAGTATGTGCGGGGTGTCAGAAGCTACTGTTTTGGTTTTTATTACTCTACTTTTGTCTCTGTTGGGTTTCTTGTTGAAAATGTCTTTCTTTTTCTTTTGTTATGAATCCACAAAATTTGAACTTAGTAGCCTCTCCATAGGGATGGGCTTTCTCCAGCATTGTCAAGGTGGCCTTGTGATAGGAGACATATTTTAAATCAAATGACCCAGGTACCATTCAAGAATTCATGAGTCCAGACCTCTTAGACCCTAGAGTAGCATAATATTAACAGAAAATTTTAAAAGAAGGAAGATAAAGCCTATATTTTCAATGCATCCATTCTAAGGGAAATCTCAACAGCAAATGAATTATACAAATCAGCCATTCAAAACTGACCACTTCCAGCGGTCCAGTGGTTAGTACTTGGCGCTTTCACTGCCATGGCCCGGGTTCAATCCCTGGTCAGGGAACTAAGATTCTGCAAACCATGTAGCATGGCCAAAAAAAAAAAAAAAAAAAAAAGAAACTACTCTCCCCCCACAAAAAAAACAAACAAAAAACCCCCCACAAAAACCAAAACCAAAACCAAAATTGACCACTTTTAAAAGGCTGCTTAGGCTTGAGTTGAATTATGAAAGATACATAGGATGTGGTCACTGCCCACAATGGGGTGGGAGGTATAGGAAGAGCTGTCAGAGATAAACAACCAAAAAAGAAAGTGTGTTTTTCAGGTGGAGAAATAAAATGCCTGTATGTTAGAGGAGTTCTGGGAGATTTTGAAGGCAAACATGTGATTTATTCAAATATAACATTTCCTGAGCTGATGTTCTTCAAAACATAGTTTTGAGAACTGTTTATATATGTGTGCTATGGAAAAAATCTTGGTGGCAGAATGAATGGAAAGGAAGCATGTATTTCACAGAATCTCAGAAACCTTTGATCGTAAGATGCACCATTATTTTACGTACTACTAAGGAAGAAAAAGCAGTACAAATTAAATTATGTCATCCCATTGATTGGAAGACGCAGACCGATTTCACAGATATTAAAGTATAAAAAACATAAGTGAGTCTTAGACTTGATGATACTTGGTTTATCTTCTCTTTGAAAGTTTTACAACACATGTTATTAGCTCGGAGAGGTCTCACAGAAAAGAAATCTGTTTAATTCAGCTTTCCCCCAATTTTGTAACTTGAAATGTTCTTATTGGGTAAATATCTCTATGAACTCATGCATAAAAACATATTTGATAGATTTCAATTCATCTCAATTTTAATAATATTGAACTTCAACTTGTTGCATCTTTAGCCATGACAGCCTCTTCCAACTGTGTCCTGAGTCCTTTTAACATGAGTCTACAAATTTCTGAGAGCCTTCTTGTTTTCTGGTATATCAAGAATTTCTGATCTCATAGTTTATATTTCCTGTCCCATTCCCGGAATCAGCCATCTTAAATATAATTTAGTTTTCATGATTAAAAAAATTCTAATTTTTTCTTGAGTTCTATCATCTCATTTCTGAGTTTTTACCTTGGTTTATGTCTTCTTTCATGTCTTGTATCATTTCCTTAATGTCTTTTAGCTCATTTTGGAATAGGATGCTACAGTTCTGAATATTTTTTGAATATGCTTTTCTGGCATGATTTTATTTCTGCAGCAATAATATTCTTCTCATTCTCTTTTTCTCCTATGCTAACTTTGCATAGAGTACTTTTCTGTGGATCTTGTTAATGTGAAATTAGTTTTCTTGAACTTTTATAAAGAGGCTTGATTCAGATAGATTTTCTAACTTCACAAATCTCCCTCTTTTGTTGCTTTTGTGGAGTGTTAAGAAAATATGGTGGCTAGTTTTCAAAGATTCCTGACTCTGGTTCCCTCCCCACTTTTATCTGGACATTCTTTTCTTCATCTCTGTCATCCCTAACAAGTTCAAATTTCATTACATTCCTAGTACTTTCTCTTCAGTGTGGGACTCTATATGAGATTTGTGGGACTCTATATGAGATTTGTGGGAATATTTATTACCTAGTTTTGTTCTAACTATTGTCTGTGAGTTTTTGCTTTTGCTATCTAATTGGTCTGCCAATTTTTATGCAGGGATTCTGGAAGGTTTAACAATTATGCTGCCACCATTGCCATATTTCCAGACTCCCTTGGAAGACGTTTTTAATGGCATCACTATGAAAATCTTACAGAGTAGTCGTCTGCAAAACCTTGGTTTGATAAATGCTATCTTAATCTATTAGGAGCATTAATACTGGCTTAGAGCTATTCTGCTTAGTTCTTGAAACAAACATGTTATCATCTAGTTTGGTTAAAATCTGTAATGTCAATTGTTATAGTAATTATGACCTTGTAATATTGTAAACAGCTTTACCATTTACAGAACAACTCATATAACCATTATCTTAGTTAATCCTAATAACAATCCTGTAAAATGGGTAGAGCAAGTAATAATGCTCATTTTGGAGATGAGGAATCAGAAAATTAGGAAAGTTCATGACTTACTCCAAGGTCACGTAGCTGGAAGATGGTGTGGCTGAGAGTTCTCCTGATCAGTTCAGGGTCCTAACTGCACTGCCATATCATTAACCTGATTAAGCAAACATGCTGAGGTTTTCTTCCTTGGGTATAAACACATCTGTGTGAAACAGGGATCTTTAATGTTTGCACTGTCTCTGAGAGAAAAAGGTAGAAACTCCTGCTCAAGGGAGATGTTTTGGGGAAGATTCTAGGCAAAACTCAGCATTTCAATATGGCCTTAGTCCTTTTGGGCTGCTATAACAAAAATGCCATAGACTGGGTGGCTTAACCAACAAATATTTATTCTGAAGACTGGGAAGTCCAAGATCAAGGTGCTGGCAAATTCAGTGTCTGGTGAGGGCCTGTTTCCTGTTTCAGAGACAGCCATCGTCTCCTTGTGTTCTCACATGGCAGAAAGAGAGTGAGAGAACTCTATGAGGTCTCTTTTATAAGGGCACTAATCACCTCCCAAAGAGCCCACCTCCAAGTGACATCATTTTGGGGATCAGGCTTCAGCATATGAATTTGGGGGGGCGTGGGGGCATAAACAATCCAGAGCAGATATAGAAGCCTTTGACTGAAACCAAACCCTGCCTGGAATGTCTAGTCTTGGTGTGTTAGATGCTCCTTTGGTGTCGAGTAAGGCAGACTATGTCCTGACCAGTGCCTCTCTTTTCCTGGATCCTAATCTGAACAGAGGTTAGAGATGCCTCCTTGAATGTGGAAGAAATTCTATGCCCTTTACATCACATTGACCTCACGGGGAGAAGACAGAGAGGCCCAAAGAGAAGTAGCCAGATGTGGGATTTTCAAGACAATGTACCACAGGCCCCTATGAGATGTAAACATTCTCCCCAGTCACACTGGGAGTCTCTCCACCCCATCCCTACCCTCACTCCCACCCTCTGCTTGGTGGTAGGACACAGTATTCTGGGTCCACATCAGGATTTTTTGTCTTTGGAGTTGAGAGGGGGAGTAGAGTGGGAGGGTGGGAGACAGTGGATGGAGGGAAATCTAAGTTGACCTTTGCCTATTATCAAAAGGAAATCAAACTAATTGGAAAATAATTCAGCAGCAGGAAGGGGCCACGTCCTCTTCTCTTTCAGGTGTCTGTGCTTCCTTCTCCATATGAATCTTCTCCCCAGGCTCTCCAGTGACCTTACAGCCTTTGGACTTTCCTACTGCTCTGAGTTCTAAGAATTGTGGGTGTGGTTCTCTAACTCAGACACCTTTTTGTCATCTGTCTTTTGTCACCTGTTCTTATACACATAATCATGTTCCTGTCACAGAAATGCAAAGTTACGTCTTCTCGTGACACTTCCAATAACAGTATTACCTGCTTGAGGCAAATGCTGATTGCTGCTTCCTTTTTTAGTGCCCTTAAGAACTAGTATAGAGTATTCCACACCCACACATTACTAGCTAATAAGTGGTGTTGGTTAACGGGATTTACAGGTAAATATGCATCAATTTCTAGACAGTAAGAAGGAAAACTTTTTTTCCCTGATATTTTACCTACGTCAATAGTAATCTTAGTTCTGAAAAGAAAGAACTATTTGAAGGGAGAAACAAGGTACAGATTTGATTGAAAAGAAAAAAGAAAAGGTAACAGTGTGGACATAAAAGAACATGAGAAGCCAGACAGACTGATGGCCACATCTAAGATTCAAGCACTAGGCTGTATTTCTTCCTGAGAGCAGGGATCAGCAAACTATAAACCATGGGTCAAATATTGCCGGTCTCCAGTTTTTATAAACAAAGTTTTATTGAAACAAAACCATGCTCATTTGTTTACATATTGTTTATGGCTGTTTTCATGCTACAATGGCAGAATTGAATAGTTGCAACAGAGACCTCATGGCCTGTACAGACAAATAAATGAACCGTCTGGCTGTTTACAAAGTTTGCTGATCCCTGCCCTTGAGCTAGTGCACTTGCTTAGTATTAAAGCTGGAGGGAGTATTCACTGTCTTCAGTTTACCTCTTTTCTCTTCCTGCTGCCTACTTTCAATGCCAAGTAGAGGTTATAATGATACTTCATGGGTCCTAGCGCTCTCCCTTCTTTCCTGGAAAATCAAGTATTTTGTAAAAGAAAGAAGAAGGCAGGGGAGAAAGCAGAAGCTTCATGGCAGAAACTTCACGTTCCTTGGGAACTCACCTAGACTATTGGCTCTAATTCCATGGCAAGTGGAACGTGAAGGTGATGGTAGAATAATACATTAAATATATCTTCCTTTTCTAGGGAAAAAGATGCTTAGGTATATTGCTGCTCATACCCATGGTACCTATATCTCATTAAAGTTTATACTGCTTTAAATGAGCTTCTGGTTTAGATAATAGTATTGGATCAAGATTAAGTTTATATTGAAATGGTTTGATTGGAATATCATAGTATGAGGAAGCAAGGAAAAGGCCAAAAGTGCTTATATTAGATGTAATTTAGTAAAAATGGAAATTTCAGGTGTTTCTGACATATAGAGAACATTTATAGCATTTTGGCTTTTCACATTCATCTTTTCAAGTTCCCAGTTACAACATTTTCTTTTCTTAACCCCTTAAAAATAATGAATAATTTTGTTGTGTACCCAAAGCTTGAAATAGTTTGGTATATGTTAATTCAGAAGATAAAATTCTTTTGGAAATGCTCACTTTAGTCTACATATGAGAAATGAAAAGTCTACTAGCTAGAATTCTAAAATTACCAGTATCATTGGGTTTATACCATTAAATTATTTTGAGAATCTTATTCAGGGGTCTGGAATTAATAACCATCCATTCATAATATCAACTCCAGAGTTGGCTTCTGGTTTAGTGAGTCTGTCCATCTGCCCCACACTTTTTCATCAGCAGTAAACATAGGCTTTAGAAAGCATTAAAAGATAACCTGTTTGAAGACTCACACCCACTCTCCATCTTGGGAGGATTACATTTCTGGGGACGGTTAAGATCTATTTCAATTATCTATTCACTAAATATTTGTCTTTTGCTATCTCCAGATAATTGGTAGAGTATTACTTTGCTTCCTTTATGTTAAGTATGGCCTTTGCTCTGATCACTGAAATATGAGAGAAAAGTCTTGAGGACCACTTCTGGTTATAAGCTTTAAGAGCCTACATGTGAATCACCACTATCACTTCCTTTTTTCTTCAATCAGCAACATTTCATATAGTGTGGGCTCTGCACATCTGGGTTCCAGAGTGGGGTGATGTGGGCGTGAGCTCTCAGTCAACCTGTGCACAATACATAGAGCAAGAAATACACCTTTGTGTCTTAGGCCACTGGGATCTGTGGTGTCTTTTGTTACTGTGTCATAACCTGGCCCTTCCTGATTGATTCAGTGTGGTTAGCATGGCTTTAAAAAAATGATTTGAATTCTCCATAGTGGGAGAAACAGTCAGTTATTTTCCAAAGAGACTTATATGAATGTTTGGCCTGGTCTTTTAGTCAATGACTTTATATTAGTATGCCTCTGGGATTCAATACACACTTTTTTCTGTCTTTTCACTTTTGTTGTTGTCGTTGTTCCCTATTTATGTTATTCCCCAGGAAGAAGACATTTGAAGGAATACTTTAGAAATTGAATGTGTGAAAGCCAGTCCAGCTCTCCATCAGCATCTCTTGGAGAAAGCAACCCTCAGAAAGAATTGAATGGTATTAGGCCTGGGGGAAATGCAGCTAGAGAGTAACAAGCTATTAGCAAATTGGGTTGCTTTCAGCATAACGTAACATAACAGGATAATATAAATATGGATTAGTGCTCCAGTCCAAGTTTTCATTGCAAGAAGTACAGATGATGTGAGTGGAGGAGGAGCTAAGACAAAGATTTAGCCAGAAAAACACATTTTTGTATACGCCAGGCCACTTAATCCATTTCTGCACTCATTTTTAAGCCCAGGCATTATCATTGATAACAATCTGTCGCCTTTTAAAACTCAGAGTGACTAAGGCTCTTCCTATACTCTGACAAATCATGTACTTGGACAGTTTTAGTTGTAGTGGCCTTAGGTAGCAATAGCTTTCTTTTCTCTTCTCTTTATGAGCAAGAGTGTCTTCCAGAGTCCCCAGTTAGGCCCAGGCACTTTCAGACCTTTAGAAAGCAGCTGCCAAAGGAAAGAAGCCACTTAAACTGGCCCGTGTAGGTTTATGTTTTCATAGAACAAAGCAATGTTCCTTGCCTATTGTTCTATCTCTAGCCACATGTGCGTATTAGCAGCAATAATAAAATATTGCTGCATTATCCCCAAAGCATAGGACTCTGATAAGATAAAAGCTTTTTTTCCCAGAAGGGTTGGTTAGTGTCTGGGGGGTGGGAGATTGGAAAGGAAGAAATACATTAACCTCATGGTGCTGATAGAAACGGCCTCCTCTGTTATGAAGAAAATACACACGTTAAACACGTGTGACTCGCAAAATCATAAGATATCGGTTACCTTCTCACTCTACTTATCTCAGTTTATAGGGCTAGTAAGTGGTTAAAATGTTACAGACTGTTCAGTGAGAAGTGGTCCATGAAAGACATACAAAGAGTCAGCTCTAAAAACAAAAGGAGGGACTTCCCTGGAGGTGCAGTGGTTAAGAATCCACCTGCCAATGCAGGGAACATGGGTTTGAGCCCTGGTCCGGGAAGATCCACGTGCTGCAGAGCAACTAAGCCCGCGAGCCACAACTACTGAGCCCACGTGCCACAACTACTGAAGCCCACGTGCCTAGAGCCCATGCTCCACAGCAAGAGAAGCCACCTGCAATGAGAAGCCTGAGCACCGCAACGAAGAGTAGCCCCCACTCGCCGCAACTAGAGAAAACCCGCGTGCAGCAACGAAGAGCCAACGCAGCCAAAAATAAATAGATAAATAAGTAAATTAATTTAAAAATTTTTTTAAAAAGGAGAAAGGTCACAGCAAGAGAGGTTACTGAGTTATTAGTAAGTGGAAACTCAGAGTATATTCCAGTCATCTACAGTGTTCCTTGTGAAGTTTGTGCACTAATCTCTTCTTCTGTCCTTGGATGAAGCTATTACTTCTTATTGGCTTATTTTTCTTTATTCTTCAATGTAAGACTATACATAACATATATATAACTGATGAAGCAGAATAATAAAATGAACAGTTGTGAACTCACCACTCAATTTTAGGACCACAAACATCACTGTAATTTCTTATGCAATTATCCCACATCACAAAACTCTGCCTTTTCCCAGCCTGATGGTGAACTTTGTGCTGAACGTTGCTTGCTTTATTAAAAATTATTTTCACATGTGTATATACATACACATACACGTGGGTATATCCATATAGTGTGTTGCTTGGCTTTGATGGATTTTTGAGCTTTAAAAAAATAATACACCTTGTGTAGTTTGTTGGGACTTGCTGTTTTTACTCAATATTCTAAGATGCACTCATGTTGTTTGTAAAATTTAGTCTATTTATTTTTCCTGCTCTATAATTTTTCATTACCTGACTAAACTAGAGTTTGTTCATCCACTTTTTCTGTTGATGGGCATTTGAGTTGTTTCTCGGGGTTTTTTTTGTTTGTTTTGTTTGTTTTTTGTTTTTGTTTTGTTTTGCTGCTGTGAACAGAACTGCAATGATTTCTTTTTTTTTTTTTTTTTGCTGCTGTGAATAAAACTGCAGTAAATATTTTTGTTCATGTCTCCTGGGACACAAGGGCAAAAGTTTCCCTACGTATTACCCTGGATTTTATTGTAGGTAGATATTCAACTTTACATACTTTAGAACATACTGCCACATTTTTTCCAAAGTAGTTGTACCAATTTGCTTTCCTTTCACCAATGTACATGAATAAAAGTTCCCACAGATCCACCTCTTTCAGTCTTTGATATTATAAGATGTCTTAATTTGTGCTAATCTAGTGTATAAATGGTATTTCATTGTGGTCTGATTTTCATCTCCATGATTGCTAATGAGTTTGAGCACCTTTGCAAATATTTATTGGCAATTTGTGTCACCCTTGGCTTTTTTTTCAACTAGCAAGGTAACTATGTATTCAGTTCTCATTAGAAGGGAAAGAGAAGCCAGTTGATTAAAGCCCTTAGGAATTAAGTCCACAATTGGTAGCTGATAGATGACCAGAACTAAGATGAGCAATAACTCCTGTCTGTGAAAGCAGAACAGTGTGTGAGAGTACCCTTAGGAATCGCTTAAATCTTAAACTTTTAAAATAATTGTACCTAATAATGAATTATATCTATAAATAATGGTGCATGATAATTGCGAACTTTCTGTATTCCTACATAAATCTGTTAATATTGTGTGGTCGTAAGCAACAAAACTCACTTTGACTAACTTAAGCTCAAAAAGATTATTCAGAGCCATTCTGTTCACAATAGCAAAAGAATGGAAAAACTCGAAGTACATCCATAGGAGAATGGATGAGTCAATTGTTGGCATCATGGCATCTTGTATGATGGCCCCACTGAGACTGCATATGGACCCCAAAGGAAATCTGGCTACTGTTACCAAAAGAAAAAGGAACATGGGGGCTGGGAGGAAAAAACAGGCTCCAAAACCTGACTCACTGGACTCTTTCTTAGGTAGAAAGACTGAAAGGAATTGCTGGTTTCCAAAGAAGACAAGTGGAGTTTGAATGAAAAATGCATGTTTTTAACATCATGAGAAAATATTACTAGATTATTTTTCTAACTACTCTGATCCTCTTTTTGGCTGAGGTTTTCTAGGTTAAGCTAATAGCCAATAAGGAGTTAGTTTGTGCTAAGATGTGAGGATGGCGATGACTTGGCTCAGGGAAGGAGTATGCCCCAACTCCAGTGCCAGCTTGAACCTGTTGGTGTTGTTGGCTTTGGTGTTCATGAGCTCATGCATATCCCCTTCCTAGTAATTGTGAACCTTTGGGAGAGGAACTAAATCTGCACTCACTAAGGGAAAGGCTGGCTGCTAGGGTTTCTGTGGGTCCTGTCACTGGCAGGAGACATCTCCAAATCTCTCTCTCTATCAAAGTTTGACATTAGTACTAATTTAAGTAGATAGTAAATTCACTATTTAAGCAAGTCAGATACAGTGTGCCTTGGTTCCAGAAAGGCCCCAAGAAGGCTGT
Organism: Balaenoptera musculus; assembly: GCF_009873245.2. Classification (NCBI taxonomy): domain Eukaryota; kingdom Metazoa; phylum Chordata; class Mammalia; order Artiodactyla; family Balaenopteridae; genus Balaenoptera; species Balaenoptera musculus. The sequence goes on along the minus strand of NC_045797.1, from coordinate 33,498,309 downwards.
GAGGTAGGAGGGACTAAGATTGTGAACTCCAGGTACTTATACACATAACAGTGGAGGGAAGGGTGGCACCATTTTGAAATTCAAAAGAAGGGTGATCTACAACAAGGTGATATGTGGTTAGAATCATTTTGCTTTAACTTTTTTATTTAGAAGGAAACTTATTGAAGCATACGACAAAAATAAATGTATATAAGCAATGACAGAATTTCAAGTATGAGCAGTGTCAATAATAATAATAATAGTTACCATTTATTGATTTTTCTCCTCTGTGTCTCTCAAAGTGCCTATGTGTCTTAATTCTGACCCTTCTAACAACGCTTTCAGTAGTTTTCTTATTCCTGTTTTACAGGTAAGAAAGCTGAAATTCAGATCAGTTAAGTAACATATAAAGTAACAAGTGATATTGCTGGGATGATGTTATGTTTGGAATTAGAATAATGACTAATTCTAATGAGTGCACATTTGACTTTTTCCTGCAAAAAGATATACAGTATTTGATAAAGATGACTGATATTTCTGTGCAGAATTATAACAATATAATGATATACATGAGGCAGTTAGGATTGGAACACTTTATTCTGAATGGGTGAAGAAAAATTATGGAACATTGGATGCTTTCTCTCCATGGTAAATACCTTTTGACATTAACATCCCACTTGTGAAATGCCTTTAGCAAACTCCTCTTTCCTTTTCTTTAACAGGTACGGAGGAGTAAGGGGCAGCTCAGATGAGGCCTCCCCTTTTGACTGGATAAAAAAAAGAGGGGCTAGAAAATGTCAAATTCTTTGGTGGAAGAGAGTCTTATGTTTGGTTCTGCTGTGATCTCTGATGTTGGGGCAGTAGAAAATTTGACCCATTTAGAAAATAACACCATAACATTGTATTACGACTGTTTTTCACTTAAGCAATATATCTCAATTGAATAAATTTTTCATACTTTTATAAAGGAGAGAGTCTTATAATGCTCAACAGAACCACAATTCTTTTTTCCTCCTTAATTTATTATTTGTTGGCCAACACTCCCATCTGAGTCAACAAGCTTGGGTGTGATGCTCCTCTGGTCCATCCCTTGTGGACCGGAGCTCAGCATTTAGTGCAGCCATTATCTTTCAGCTCTCACTCGGGTCAGCAATCTCGCACAGCTTGATCCCCCCTTTAATTTAGAATTTGTCTTCTTCCTTGGCTGCTGGCTGCCTTCAGAAAGGAATGAGCATTCTCAGTGAGTAAATGTAACTAACTCCCCAGCCCTCACCCTCTTCCCACCCCAGAAATCATTAGTCGGAACATGTGTTCACCCTGTGTTTGGAACATGATAGAGCTCACACTGGGATTTTTGGTTAGGATTTTTTCAACATCAATTATTTACTAGACTGAAAGCTCTATAAAGAAAGAACTGTGTCCTAAACTCAACTGTAATTCTAAGCGTGAGCATAAAGCCTGGTATTTATTAGGGCCAAAGAAATATTTGTTCAACTGCATTGAATATTTATATCTGAGACATTAACTCAAGATGGTTGATAGAAGAGGAGAACCAGAAAGCCACATTTTGTCATAGAGATTTATGTTATGACTTATCCTCCATTGGAATAGACCCATGTTAATGACCTTATTCTTATTGCATCATTCTTCTTACACATTTGTCTTTTTAACTCTGAGAGGCAGTAGTAAGAGTTAGGCTCTTGAATCAGAAAGATTTGGGCTAGATCCCAACATTGCTGCTTCCTAGCTTGGTACCCTCCGGCAAATTACCTAAACATTCCAAGCCTCAATGTTTTTATCTCTAAAATGGGAATAAATAATCACAACTACCTAAGTGTAGTATTTTGAGATAATATTTGTAAGGTCTATGTAGTAAGTGCTCAGTGAATGGTAGCTACCATGATTATTTTACAACCAAGAGCAAAACTGGTATTTACACCACAGTGAAACTGCAGACAACTTTTCCATTCAGTTTCAAAGATATAAAATTTTGTACCATTTAAGATAGTTATTCAGAAAAATCATTATTTCCTTTCCTTACATGTACCAAAAATAGATATTCAGTGATGGTTACAATACCATGATTATCTTGTAGCATAAAATGAATCTTTCACCCTAGCACCCCACTTCAAAAAATATTTTTAATTGGCCATAAGAAGTAGGTTTTCAAACCAGTGTTTCTCTACTTTTTCTTGTTTACTCGATACCATGTCTTGCAGTGTATATCGGTCAGCTACTGCTGTATAACAAACCATTCCAAACACACAGTGGCTTAAAACTCACCCACACAATTGTGGGTTGGGTGGGATTTGGCTAATCTAGGCTGGGCTTGGCTGAGTGATTCTGATTCAAGCTGTGGGTCTGGCCAGGCCCAGTTCCTTGTTGCAGGCTGGGTTCAGGTCTTCTCCATATGTGTTCATTCATTCTAGGCACAAGCTCTTCTCGTGTTTGTGGAATTTAGAGGCACAAGAGGAAAGCTCATCTGTATAAGCACATTTTAAGCCTTTGCTTGTATCATATCTGCTAATATCCCATAGGCAAAGCAAGTCACATGACTGAGACTAAAGTCAGGGAAATATATTTCTCCTATGGATCTAGGCAATTGGGAGTAAATATTTTTGAGCAATAATCAATCTACATTAAATATAACAACACAATAAATTCTAAATTGAGGCCAGCAGTTTTGTGAATAATTTCTTCCCCAGTGTTTCACATAGCAATAGCGACTGATAAAGGGATTCATTTTTCTAAGGGTACATTTTCAACCAACCTGTACCACTAAGTGCTCAGAATTTAGAATGTTCAGTTCAGCATGCCTAAGAGGCAGGTATGCAACAGAGCTTTAAAAATACAGCACTTAGGAAAATATACTGACGTGAGTCCTAGGGGATATAGCTAAAGAGATTGCTATTATTTCTAGCAATACAATTTATGCTTCCTGTAGGAATAGTATTTGGGGTCTTTTTTTCTTTTCTGAGAAAGAAAAACTAAGTTGTGCTTGTGCTGCGTCTGATAACTGGTTTCTGAAATATCAGATAAGAATTTGTATGTTTGGCTTAGGAGAAATTTTAATTAGTTATTTCAGTCTCAAAGTTATAAGGAAAAAGAAAACAATACGTTCTAGATCCTAGATTTCTAAGTGTATGTATGGGGATGGGTGAGCTGGGGAGGGCAATGTACTTACTCCCACCTTTGCTTACTTTCAGCGAAGCCATATAAAGACATATGGTCTTGAGGCCCGCTCTTGGCCTTAGCATGGGAGGTTTATTCAACAAAATATGGTGACCGAAGACAGGTCCTTTAGACGTTTACCACCTGCACGGAAAGGAATGTATTTGAACAAGGAATTTGCATTTTTTTGGAGTGCGATTGTACTACACCAAACACTTCTGGAGCCTGTTTTTCCCTTCATCCTTCCCACTTCCATCCCCAAGGTAAGCAAGCTGAGAGTTCCTCATCTTCCACACTTTGGAAAAAACAAACACCTTCATCTAAAGCAGGGGTTCCCAACCTTAGCTGCCCATTGGAATCATCTGGGGAACTTGAAAAATACTGATGCCTGGGTGTCTTAGAGAGGCTGATTGAACTGGTCTGTGCATAAGAATATTTAAAGCTCCTCTGGTGAATTAACTGTGGAGCCAGGGTTGTGAATCTCTAATCTAAAGCCTTGCTAACTTCATCTTTGTCATCAGAATAGCTCGCTGCTTAGAGATCTGAATTCAGTGCTATGCAAAATGGGATGTTGCATATTAACTAATGGAGTGTTATCAGTGTGTCTGGAGCTTAGCATGTTATTTCATTGAATTTAATCTTCATGAAAATCCCATGAGATAGATATTACTGTCCTAAATCTATAGATGAGGAAACAGAGCCTCAGAGAAGGACATGGCTTGCCCTCAAACACACAGTTTTTAATCACAAGGCTAGGATTCCAATGCCAACTATCTGCTTCAATGCCTTGGGCCCTTTCCTACTCCAAAATAAAGCTGAGTATACACTGTTTTTGTCATCCTGTAACATGTAAAAGCTTCAAAGATGGAGAGCAGTTTTTCATAATGTAAGCAGACAGCGTAGGAAGCCCCAGAGAAAAAGAACCAGGCATGGCTTTCTTGACATAAGAGAAGCCATTTTTGGCCTAAGCCATTTTGTGATCTAAGCCTGGTCATAATGTTTGTCCTTGAATAGGTCTCAGTAATCAGTGATTTTAAGGGAAGTGAGGGAATGCAGGAACAAAGGGAAAGCAGTCAAGAAACAATAGTTCAGTAATAAAACAGAGTCCTAGTTTCTCCTCAAGGGATATACATCACAATCTAAATGTCCATCGATGGATGAACAGATGAAGAAGATGTGGTACATATATACAATGGAATATTACTCAGCCTTAAAAAAAGAATGAAATAATGCCATTTGCAGCAACATGGATGGACCTAGAGTTTGTCTTACTGAATGAAGTAAGTCAGAGAAAGACAAATATCATTTGATATCGCTTATACGTGGAATCTATAAAAATGGTACTAATGAACTTATTTACAAAACAGAAATAGAGTCACAGATGTAGAAAACAAACTTATGGTTACCAAGGGGTAAAGTTGGGGGGAGGGGGAGGGATAAATTGGGAGATTGGGATTGACATATACACACTACTGTATATAAAATAGATAACTAATAAGAATCTACTGCATAGCACAGGGAACTCTACTCAGTACTCTGTGATGACCTATATGGGAAAGGAATCTAAAAAAGAGTGAATATATGTATATGTATAACTGATTCTCTTTGCTGTATAGCAGAAACTAACACAACATTGCAAATCAACTATACTCCAATAAAAATTAATTTAAAAAAATGCGCCTCAAAAAAATACATCACAGTCTGATCCAGTCTTTGAGTTCTGCGGGGACTAAGGCCCCCGCCCAGGTAGAGGACAGAATGATGCTGTTGACCCTCGTGAAATTCAATCAACTAAAGCTTGGACTCTGTCGACCTTGGCCCCAATTCTATGCTGAATTCACCTCTTCTCAAGCCCCTAAATGAATATGCATGTGCTCTTAGCTTAAAACTTTCCCCGGTTTTTGGGGAGACACTGCTTTGGGAAATGTTCCCAGTGTTCTCCTTACTTGCTGCAAGTAATGGATCCCTTCTTCTCCCAGTCTTTGGCTTGGTTGTGTCTTTTGGTTCAACACCCATCAAGAGGCAAACCCAGTGTTCAGGTAACAGTGCACGTGCTGTGGTGGGACACATAAAAAGCAGAGTGAATAGTATGCCAAGACATGAACAGGCAACAATAGTTTGATTTCAAAGGCAATTGAAACTAAGTATGCTAAAGGATATGCAAGAGCAAAAGGCAGTGAGATTGGAGCTGGGTAGCTTAAGACTATATTATGTGTATATCAGCTAAAGGAAACTTGTCAGATGTTTCTTTGGTTGATTACAGAAGGGTGGATGGAAAAATATGGGAATTTCTAAAAATGTTTTAAAATTGGAAAGGAGGGAATTGTAGAAGGTGCTTGAGATCAAGAGAAAAGTGGGCTTTGAGCTGGGGAAGCCCAGGGGCACGAGGGAGAGCAGGACTTTCAGACTGAACAAATCGGCTGGATCCCCAGATTAGGAGTGTTGTACTTTGGCTGCTGTCTGTCCAGTCAAGTCGTTTTGCAGACAGACCCTCTCTGTGGGCCCTTGGGTGACGTGCTGATGGTGTGTGGTGTGGAGATCGTCCTCACGAGGTGCATCCTGTCCCTCCTCAGGGAGGCCTGGCCTCAGCGGACATCTCGGAGAGGAAGTTTCAGAGCCAGGTCTGTTTCCAACTCTTCTATGTCCTAAAACCTTAAAACAAAACATGAACCTCAGAAGATCATAGAGCAACTGAGAGGGATGTGAAGTGAAGAGAAGGAAGATCCTAGGCAATAGAGCTCATAGGCAATGAGCAATAATTATAAGAGAGGATTTTCAATAATTTTCTCCAAAATTTTATTAGGTCCTGACAACATGAAAAATTAAGACTGTAGGTTTTACTCTGATGTTTTAGTTTAAAAGTGGATCTATCCCTTGTGGACAAATATATGTCACCTGGCATATCAGTAAATAAAGGATGGTGTGTCCATCAAGCCATCAGTCATGGCAGCTGCCCCCGACTGTGCAACCTGAGGGGCTTTAGGATGGAGAACAGGATGCTGACCCTAGATAGATAAGGTGCATATCACAGGAATGATTTCAAGGAGCCCAGACTTTTGCATCTTCCCATACACAGAAAAGTGCGAAATTCATTATCTTGAGATATCTGTTTTTTCTTTAATTAACAGTAAACTTTGGATGTTCAGCTACCTGATTTTTGTTGCAAAAAATCCTATATATCTTGGTTCCTCCCTTAACTCTTTGGAACAGTCCCTCAAAGCCATCTGAGAAGCTGCCTCCTGGGCTTAAGTCCTCAGTATGTCTGCGGAATAAAACATCATTCTCAACTTTTAGGTTGTGCATTTTTCTTTTCAGTCAATACCCTCTTAGCTGAAAGTGCTTCCAGGAGCTGAGCTTTACTGCTCTTGTCATTGGCTTCTTGTCAATGTTTCTGAATTAGACCTGGGGTTACAACCTGATCAGCTGAGGGACACTGAGGTCCCTCTTCTGATTTCTCAAAGCTGAAGACTGATTTTTACTTTCTCATGAACCAATTAGAAAGCTCCATTTACATGCTCAATCTATGAATAATAAAACCTTATAGTTTTATAGTAAAGTGTGTTTTTTATTGATTATAAAGTATATGTCATCCTTTTTTATTCTTACAAAATCCTGCTGAAATAGTCAGAATAGTCTTTTTTTATCCCCATTTCACAGATAGAGAAACTGAGGAGGTTCAGAGTGGTTGTGTGAACTGGCTTCCATGGAGGAAGCCACAGTACTGCCACAGTGCCGTGCATCATACTCTTCAAAACCTGTTCCCACCTGGAGCCACGTTTGGCTCACAGGAAGCTGAAGTCAGGTGAGGCAGGTATTCCTACCGCTTCCTGGGTGAAGAAGCTGAGACCTGAGAGGAGAGCTCATTTTCTCCAGGTCTTTGGGTAACGCACAGCTAAGGTCACCAAGGCCTTTCACTTTCACATTTGGATCCTTATCTTTCATGATGATTAAACAATACTTGTGAAAATTCACTTTTTGAAGGAAAAGAAATAGAGGAGGAATAGGACTGCTGCCACTGGTGATGAGATATTCCTATATATGCTTTCATGATTCTAATAGAATGGGCAGAATGCATTGATTCTGATTCTTTTGGAATAAAATTCCCACTTCCAATTTAATGCTGTGTTATTATTATTTTTTTATTTTTTAAAATTGAAGTATATTTGATTTATAATGTTGTGCTGGTTTCTGGTGTACAGTGAAGTAATTCAGATATATATATATATATTCTTTTTCATATTCTTTTCCATTATTGTTTATTTATTACAGGATATTGAATATAGATAGCTCCCTGTGCTACACAGTAGAACCTTGTTGTTTATCTACTTTATATATAGGAGTTTGTATCTGCTAATCCCAAACTCCTAATTTATCTCTCCCCCCACTGTCTCCTTTGGTAACCATAAGTTTCTTTTCTATGTCTCTGAGTATATTTCTTTTTTGTAAATAAGTTCATTTGTATCATACTTTAGATCCCACATATGAGTGATATCATATGATATTTGTCTTTGACTTACTTCACTCAGTATGACAATCTCTAGATCCATCCATGTTGCTGCAAATGGCATTATTTCATTCTTTTTTATGGCTAATATTCCATTGTGTGTACCCACATCTTCTTTATCGATTCATCTGTCCATCTGTCAGTGAACACTTAGGTTGCTTTCATGTCTTGGCTATTGTAAATAGTGCTGCTATTAACATTGGGGTGCATGTATCTTTTTGAATTAGAGTTTTCTCCGGATATATGCCCAGGAGTAAAGGTGGGTTATTTTAATGATGATGAACTTAGAATGTGCATTTAACCACAAACTCTTCAATTTTGTTTCAGTCCAGAGCTTTCAATTTTGGTCACCTTTCTTCTCTTTCTTTAATGATTTATTTTTCCTTCTTCTGCCACATAGAGTTAAATTCATTCCCTTCACATTAGTCAGGAAGTGGTTTTCAAAAAACAGAAAAACAAGATGATCCAAGGAGAGTGAGGGAAGTATGTACTATCACTTCTAATCTCTTTATATTTCTCATCATTTAAAAAATTTCTATTTTTGTGCTTGCTTTATAATAAACATGGCATATTAGTAAGCTAGTCTATTACTTATGTATAATATACATATTTATGTACATAACTATCACACAAACACATGCAGACATACTGAGGTGTGTGCACAAGATATTTTAATTTCTAGGGATATAGGTCCATAAAAGTTTGGAGACCCCTAATGTTATGGTTGAATTGTGTCCACCTCCCCCCAAAAAAGATGTTGACCCTAGCCCCTAGTACCTTAAAAAGTGATCTGATTTGAAAATCAGACCATTGCAGATATAATATATTATATTATAGATGAGGTCATACTGCAGTAGGGTAGGCCTCTAACCCAATATGACAGGTGCCTTTATAAGAAGACAGCCATGTGAAAACAGAGAGACACAGGAGAACTCCATGTGAAGATGGAGGAAGAGATTGGAGTGATGCATCTATGGGCCAAGGAATGCCAAGGATTGCCAGCCGTCACAAGAAGCTAGGAGAGAGGCATGGAACAAATGTTCTCCAGGGCCCCTCAGAAGGCACCATTTCTGCCAATACCTTGGCTTCAGACTCCTAGTCTCCAGAACTGTTAGACAACACATTTCTGTTGTTTAAAGCCACCCAGTTTGTGGTACTTTGTTATGTCAGCCCTCAGAAAGTAATAAACTTAGTATATATTGACAAAAAAATCATCTGAACTATTTTAAGAAAACTTGACAAATTTACACTATTTTCAAGTGGTACAATCTATCAACATGATGCTTTCATTGGGAAATCTAAGTAGACATTTGAAGTCTGAGGAGGGTGCTGAGAGTCAGGGAGAGAAAAAACCCAGTGCTTTTGGACCTCTCATTACCAGGAGGAAGCCATGAATGTCTCCACAGAGATAATGGGTCCAAGAACACGCTTGGGAGACTGGGAAAGGCCACTGGGCTTTCAGAGCAAAAAGCTGAGTGGTTGAAAAAAGACAGTGGGAGCGTAGAAGAAATCAGAGAGGCCTGGGGCTAATTTTTGCTGGTTTATTTTTTTTTTTCCATTTGTTTATTTGCTACAAGTCAGATTTTGGAGCAATTAGCAAAATATCATGCAAATATTCCCAGTGTGACAACACATGAATAACTTTAATTCTGCTGAACATTTGTCTTGTTGCTACAAAATACATCTGCTATTTGCATTAACTTAGTCTGTTAAGATATTGTGAACTAAACCACAGACTTCCAGAGACATTGAGGAATCAACGTCCCATTTTTACTGGACACTTTTGACTAGCAAAATCTGCTTTCGTGATCACATGATCCCACCCCAGGAGCACCTCTTTTCCCAGGGCTGTATCAGACAGTAGAAGAAGAAGCATAATGGAGCATTAAAGAGGGAAGTGTTGGTGGAGCAGGAGGTATGCTTATCAGTAACAGAAGCAAGCAGTGAAATAAATAATTGAAGGAAATGTTGTAACACATGGATATGCGTTCTGTGCATTTGACAGACGGACAGAAATGCATTGAACTCTTGACATGTGCAAAGTACTGTGTTACATAATTCACATAATTTGTATCATGGAAATGATCTCATGACCCCTCTAGAGGGTAGATTTTAGGGAGGCAAATCATTTGCCCCACTTTATACAGAGAATAAGGAGCAGAGTGACTATTCCATTCATGCAGCAGATGTTTATTCGGCCCCTACCCTGTGCCAGGTACTGTTCTAGTTACTGGGTGTAAAGAGGTAAATAAAAAAAGAAGAAGAAGAAAGGCCACTGTTTTTAGAGAGTTTAGCTCTAGATGAAAGACTCAGACATATGGAAGTAAACAGACAAATAAAGAAGACACATTCAGGTAGGGATGAAAGTGATGCAGAAAGTAAGACTGTGTGATGTGATAACAGGTACTTGGCAGGTGACTTCATCAGACAAAGTGGTCATGGGAAGCCTCTCTGAGGATGCGACAGTCACTGAGACTTGACAGATGAGAAGTCATTTATGCAAAGAAGAACATTCCAGGGAGTGAAAAGACCAAATGCCATTGATCAGGACCAAGAGAAGTAAGAGCTGCCACTGGATGCTTTTAAGCAAAGAATGATGGGAGTTATGACAATTTTTAGAAGATATACACATTACTATATGTAAAATAGATAACTAATAAGGACCTACTCTATAGCACCGGGAACTCTTTTCAATACTCTGTAATGACCTATATGGGAAAAGAACTTAAAAAGGAGTGGATATATGTACATGTATAACTGATGTACTTTGCTGTACAGCAGAGACTAACACAACATTGTAAATCAACTATACTCCAATAAAAATTAATTTAAAAAAAAAAGGAGATTGCTTTGGGTGCTACATCAAGAATAGACTGTACAGGGCAAGAAACAGGGCTATCTATCTGGAGGTGGTTGGTGTTGACCAGGTGAGAGCTGATGGTTCCTGAGTCCAGAGTGGAGGCAAAGGAGATGGAGAGGAGAGGGTAGATGGAGATGTATTTGGAGGAGGGGCTTGGTGGTTAGGATGGGAGAGGGGTAGAGTTAATAAAGGAATGAATGATGACTGTAATTTTTTTTTTTCGCTTCAACACTTGGTGGATTATGGTGGCATATATTCAGATGGGGCAGGCTGGGAAGGAGTGAGTTTGGGGTGTTGAAGAAGTTGAGAGTTCTCTTTTATAGATATTAAGTTTGATATGTCCATGAGGCATTCAAGAGGCAGTACTGTATCACGGTAGAGAGCCTTCATTCTGGAGGGAGGTTGCCTGTCCCACAAGTCTCGCCTCCACCATTTACCAGCTGTGTGACTATGGGCCAGTCTCCAAAGCTCTCTGTAGAATAGAAAAGCACAGGCCTCTTCTTGAGTTGTGGTACAGGTCAAAAGGAAACCACATGTAACAAACAAGAGTGTCTGGCTTGTACTGAGTTATGAAGGTAGATACATTACTCAAGTGGATATCCAGTATCTGAGCCCATGCTCATTATGAATAAGTCTCAAGGAAAGGATAAAGCAATAGAAGTTAAGTGCTAATGACACCTGCCCTGTCCCTTGTCAGTGAGCTTCCTACTGTTTTTCTGCTTCCCCAATACTCCCGGGCTAAGGACTATGTAAACTCACTAAACCCTGAAGAGCAGGCCACTCTCTTGGCCTGGAGCTTGCATAGCCTCCACATTGCCTGTAACATATCAAGTCCAAACACCTTAACTTTGCACTTAATGAATGTCCTCCATGATCTGACTCCAAACTCCATTTTTGGTCTTTTCTTCTCATGTTACTTTCCTGTGCCCAAATTAGTTTTCTCAGTATAACATGAATGTGGCATCTACTTGCTGGAGGTCAGGATCTGCAAAAAGATTGAATGATATGATGATGAAAGCCAGCACCAGCGCCCAAGAAGACGGGGGCAGCCTCCGCCAATATGCCTTCCTGAGGACACTCACCCCAGTGCACGTCATCACTGCACACCTCCGTGCTCAGACCTGTGCAGGTGACACCACTGACAGAATCATGGGGAGGAGGAGCTCTTTTTCTCAGCCTTGGGATGCACCTTGAACTTCAGTGGGTGCCTAGCCCGTGAGCAGGTGATCCGTAGATCCATCCGTAGTGTATGGGTCGGCTTCCCAGGGTGCCGAGAACTTGGCAGTGGCCAGGAGGATACATTCACCTGTGCTGCCTTTCCTCGCCCCAATCCTATCTATCTCCGCTGGTCTAACCCAAAGCAATAAACCTGGCTTTGTCATTCAAAACCAAACCAAACCGAAACTTCTCATATCCTTATAGTCATTCTTTAATTCATTTGTTTTATAGATGCGTATTAGGTGTTAGCACTGTGCTAAAAGCTGGGCGATTATACCCGATTAATCTCTCTATTGTTTCTGCTCTTGAGATGTTCTCAATCTACTGGCAAAGACATGTAAAGCACACTTTATAATCCAACGTATTGTAACAGAAGTATTGCAGATGCAAGATGACAAGCACCTACAGGAGGAAGGGGCATAAGGTAAAGACCCCACTTGCAAGATGAAAGCTGGAGTGGGATAAAGAAAGAAGGAAGGGTTTTCCAGCAGAGAAATCAACCTTCACAGTGTCAGGGAGCCATGATGGTTATGTTGCATTTAGAGGAATCATGGATTCATTGTCCTGCCTTCATACCAATCTCTCACCTAGTCATGTGACCTTTTCTTCACTTACTGCTACTCCTCCAGCCCCCCTGCAACCCAAGGTCTCCTAGGTTCACAGAGGGGTAATGATTGAAAGCATGGATTTTGGAGCTGGATTAAAATGTGATCTGATCTTGGCCCCAACCAATGAATATCTGCTTGACTTTGGGTGAGTTCTTTATCCTCTCTGAGACTTGGTTTCCTCACCTGTAAAATGGGGATGACAAAAGAACCTACTTTACAGTGGTGTTGGAAGAACTGAATGGGGCATTGCATGCAAGTCACTTAGTACAGTGTTTTCCTGGTATAACTGCCCCTTTACATATTTCTATTCCCCACCCTACAAGCTCAGCACCTCCCTAGGTGTGGCATGCACCATGATACAGTTGTTCAGTGAATTAGTAGATGAATACATGTGTCTGACATTGTTAGTTTCCTGACGTCCTAGTTTCCATCAATGGCTAAGATTTTAATTCCATTTTAGTAAATGATAAACTATTGAAATATAGTTTCCTGCTTTTGAAACATTTTAATTAAATTATTATTATTTTTTAACCTCTAAATCCTTATTCCCAGGAAATGTCCACCCTGAAGTTCATTTCTTTTCCCAGAAGAGAGCAGTTCATCAGCTTTGAGAAGATTATGGTTCAGCAGGGAGCCTGTTCAAGTCCATTTGAGACATAGATTCCTTTGAGGCTTTAATACAAGGAAGGCACATTGAAGGCCTTGTTAACGCAAGTATTAATATTCATAGTACACCCCAGTCTGTTTTGTATCTCAGACTCATTCCTCTTCCATAACGCTGTGATCTGTATCACTTTATCAGCTGCCCCCCAAGGGAATGTGCTGATAATTGACAAAACAAATACATCTGCTTCTTGGCCCCTCTGCCCCATCAGTCTCCCAGTGTATCCAGCTCTGATTTCTCAGTGCAAGGGGCATGTGATGAAACCTCAAGGCCTGGTCATCCAGCGTGGTGCCACTGATATAATCTTCCCGAGAACTGGTCCCACTTCAGGCCGGCCCCGTGCAATGGCATTCAGGGGAGGACACCTTTTCCTGCCTCCTCACAACGGGCAATGCCTTGTGGAGTGCCATTTAATAAAAGAATCATTTGGGTTTGTTTCTTATGCTACGATGTCACAAACATCAGTTCATTGTACTAAGCTGGAGTGGCTGGGGATTACTGGCCCGAAGCACCAAACAAATGTATAAAAGTAGAACAAAGGGCTTGACTGGATGTGTAATTGGAAATACAAATTGACATTTGAGAAATAATATCTGATTTCACTAGTTAATTTTCCTTTTATTGGGGTGGGGTGGGAATGGGAGAGGGGTTCTATAAAATGAGTCTGTAGCTATGTGAAAAATATATATATAAAGTCAGCTATGTGTGTATTGCCTTTGTGACATTTTTAGCCACACATTGACTTTTCCCCTTATCTGTTTAGTGAGTATGGAAGTAGCCTATTATATATTTCTTCAGTCAAATCAATTGTAGCCTTGGGCTTTCTTTATATTTGGCATTTGAGACACCCACTGTCCCTTTCACTCCCCAAACATCTGAAATGCATTGAGATAGCTCAACTAGATTGCTTTCTCACAATTTGAATCACATTTGCATAAAATCTCTGGTTCTCACTTTGAGTTCCCTTTTAATCTCCTTCCCCAGGAATTCTTGTTTACATCCCTTATCAGAGCTGAGGAACTGGGAAAAGACCGAGTTGTGGCCTTTAATTTGAGATCTTGAGGTTGTCTGCTTCAGAAATAAGACGGTTTCACACATGGTGTTCTAGGAATCATGCTACCCCCTTTCAAGAAGACCTGAGATGTGTGTGTGTGTGTGTGTGTGTGTGTGTGTGTGTGTGTGTGTGTGCAGCTGAAATCTGCTCTGCTTCTTTCTCCTCAGTAAGGACAAGAAATACCACATCATGGTTTTCCATGAAGCTGACAAGACTGATGGTAATCCATGACCTTGAACTTTAAAATCAACAAGCAGCCCCCCTAAAAGAGTTCACAACCACATGAAGAGGCAGGTGCACTGGCTAGGATCTATTACAAGAACGAACAGGACTTACAGAGCAGAATCCTATAGGCAACTTTATTTTTGTCCTGACTTCTCCTTTTAAACCTGCTCAATGAGGAAAGGTTTTTCCCTACCATTGGATAAAATTTCAGAGTCTATGGCCTTTCTGCTTACTTTCAGATGATAAATGTCCAGTGGCCACCTAAAGGAAAAAAAAAAAACCCAAAGCACAGTCTTGAATAAGAAGTCAGGATGGCCAGTCCACATCAAGTGTTCAATGTTCATGCAGCAGTAAGTCTTCACCTCCATCTCCAACCTGCCCACCTTCTTTCTTCCTTGTGCACCTGGACCTCCACTCTCTAGCTGCCATCTCACACCCCTCTGGGGTTGTAGAGATCAGTAAGAGAAACAGTAAAGTTCTTTCATGACTTGTACTATTGTAAGCTGGCTCTGCTTTCTCTGGGCTGGAATTTCTAAAAGATGATTAAAGACCATTCTGTCTCCTGTGTGAAAAGTGTAAGGTTATTCAGACATCACCTGCTGGACAATCCATCTACCGTTCTCTTGACATAGTGCTGTTGATTTCTTGACCTGCCCTCCTAATACTCAGCCTTTAGCTCCACCCCCTCCCCTCCAGCTTCTTACAGTTAAGGTCCCTTATACCACCAAGTCAAGCCCTTTCTAGGGCACAGTTCGTGTTGAAAATTTGGACAGCCATTACCAAAATATTCTTCCACAATTCTAACTCCCTTAATTCCTTCATATTCTCGTTGTGGGAAAGAAGTCTGTTGACTTAGGAAACCTGTTCATAGTTATTTATTTTGAAAATTTGTGCCTGGAACTTCACGTTGGAGTTTCCTAGGTACTGAATTTTTGTGCATTTTAAACTTTTGTGTGATCCCCCTGCTACATGTGTTATATAGATGATTCAGATCCTAAGAGTTTGTTATCCCCTGTTTTTTATGTGTTTGTGCTCCACCGTGATTAGGACTCTGAGGGCAGAGAGTTGAGAGAAACTGAGAACTGTAAGCCTTCTCCGCATGTGGGTAGCAGTCTTCGGGAAGCTGTAGAGAGGAGGGGCCTGTCTTTGGCTGAAGGATGGAGAAACTTTGGACCGAGGATGAGGACAGTAAAGAATGTGTTGTATGAGTAGAGCTACGAGAGGAGCTAGAGCTTGTGTGTGGACATAGAAGGCAGAGTGGCCTCCTGTGGTAGGTAGGATTCCAAGAGGACCCCCAATGACTCATACCTTTACATAATCCCCTCCCCTTTAGTGTGGCCAGGACCTGTGCCATGATGGAATGTCATTTTTCTGACTATGCTATATTAGATGCAAAGGTGCAGGGAGTTTTGCAGATGTAATTAGGGTCCCTAATCAGCTGACTTTCAGTTAAGCCAGAGGAAGATTCTTCTGGGTGGCCCTGACCTAGTTAGGTGGGCCTTTAGATGGGACAGACTTTCCTGCTGGCCTGGAAGAAATCACACACTGTGAACTGCCCAAGGCAAAGAGGGGCCTTCAGGAGTTGAGGGTCTTAGTCTTACAGCTACAAAACATGGAATTCTGTCAACACCCTGGATGAGCTTGGAGGAGGACCCTAATCCTCAGGAGAGACCACAGCTCTGACTAACATCAACACCACTGTTGTCTCAAGCCCCTCGATGTGTGGTAAATTAGAAACACAGCAAATAGAAAATGAATGAGCCTCCCTTCATTAGACTGTTTCCTGTTGGAGCGTGTTGAGAGACAAGGATACAAAAGTTAATGAGAGACCTAGTTAGGTAGGATTTAGGATGCTGAATTTGATGGGAGCGTATAGTTCAGTATAGATCCAGATATATTGCGTAAAAAATTAACTCTGGTTGGCTCATGTTCTATATTCTTTACAAGTGGACTGAGGATGCTTCTCTGCATTATCCTCACCCCAGGACCCAGGCTAATGAACACCTCTTTCTTTTATTTATTTATTTATTTATTTATTTATTTATTTTTGGCTGTGTTGGGTCTTCGTTTCTCTGCCAGGGCTTTCTCTAGTTGTGGCAAGCAGGGGCCACTCTTCATCGCGGTGCACGGGCCTCTCACTGTCGTGGCCTCTCTTGTTGCGGAGCACAGGCTCCAGACGCGCAGGCTCAGTAGTTGTGGCTCACGGGCTTAGTTGCTCCGCGGATGTGGGATCCTCCCAGACCAGGGCTCGAACCCGTGTCCCCTGCATTGGCAGGCAGATTCTCAGCCACTGCGCCACAAGGGAAGCCCAACACCTCTTTCTTAATGTTGCCAATGGCAATAGCAATATACAAATAGAAGAATATAATGAATTGCATAAACGTGTTTACAGCTTCAGCCCAAAGGTGTCACTTTTCACTTTTACTCATATTTCATTGGCTAAAGCAAGTCACCTGGATACACCTAACTTCAAGGGTAGAAAGAACAAACCAGAACTATTTGGTGAATTTCATCAGTCAGTGTTCAATTGTCATTTTAGATTCTAAAACAAGAAGGTGACTTAATGACAGCCAGCCTCTTAATTTATACCCAAGCACCTTCCTTCTCATCCCAAATTCTGGGAAGGTGTGCACGTGTTCACTGCAAGCACACAGCTTATTTTGTATTGGATGTTTGACACTACACAGAACTATAAACAACATTAAGAAACAAGTGTCTTTTCTTATATGAATGCTTTCTGCCCTGCTATTCCTGATGGATATAAAATAAATTTTGAGGCCTTTTAATAGTAGGAATTTCCATTTTCCTTCCTCTTCTATGCCTTCATAGACACTTTCCTACCGCCCCTGAGACTCAGTTTGTTAGTGAATTCAGGGTCAGGCACGGTAGACTCACCAGCTTTTCAAAGACAGATGCTGGGAGAAATTTTGAGAGGTATTCTAATTAAAATTGTGTTAAGCCTCACAAAAGAGTGGAAGTATGAGAGGTCTAAAGCTTTCCCAAAATAAAAACCAATTGTACCCATGCCAGTTAGTAATAATATTACTCCAGTTTTAAAATTCTCAGGGCACTTTCAACTCTATTATGGCTGATGTAAGAAGGACAACTGTTTTTATCCTACTTGTGATAAGTGAAAAATCGAGGGATAGAGAATGTTTGACTTGCCTCTCTTCTTCTCCCATCAAAATGATCACTTAGGAGAGAATTTGCAGGTATTTCACTTCTCCAAGGATTATCTGCATTTTAATCTTCAGAGAGAAATGGAATCTATGTCCCCCTGGGAAAATTATTTCAGGCATCATCAAAGATGTGGTAGAGGCTGGTTTGGGATGGTAAAGTTACAGATGGGAAATGCCATCCTGTCAATCATTGTGGAAGCCAGACACAGAGGAGGGAGCCAGGAGAGCAGGAGGAGAAGATACATGAACGTGCAGAGCATAACACGCCCGTGAAGGTGCCGGGCGGTAGAAGAGT
The DNA here is from genome assembly GCF_009873245.2 of Balaenoptera musculus. NCBI lineage: Eukaryota > Metazoa > Chordata > Mammalia > Artiodactyla > Balaenopteridae > Balaenoptera > Balaenoptera musculus. The sequence continues at coordinate 33,480,552 of NC_045797.1, read as the reverse complement.
CAGACACAGGAGCTGGGCACAAGCAACCAGAGAAATAGAAGGAGGAATAGGAGAGAAGGCCTGTGGGACCCAGAGGAGGAGAGAGTTTCCAAAAGGAAGGAAGGGGAAAGTGTCGAACTCCACAGAGAAGGCAGCTGAAAGGATGAAGGGAAGATTTCTGTGGATGCCGTAAGTCAAGGCTATTACTGACCTGAGAGAGGACCCCGTTCGTAGAGGGAGAATGAAGCCAGATTGTTGTGAGACAGTCTACTTTCCAAGAAGCTGCAGAGGGAGTGGTGAGCAGAGCAATAGCTACTGTAAGGGATACCACCTCAGGGAATTAAAAAAACATTGTTAGGAGCGGAGAGATCTGCATTATCAGTAGATTCATATTATATTTAGAGGGGAAAGTGCTCCCAAAGAGAGAAAGTTTCATGGTGCGGGTGAGAGATGTACTGTTGCTGGAGCGAGGTGTCCGCTAAGGCTGCATCTCCGGAGGAAGCATTGGTCTCTGACAGGAAGAGGGCGCTCTCCTCCTTGAAGCAGGGGCAAAGGAGGGGAGGATGGGGCCTCATAGAGATGGGTGAGATGGGGCTGGAGGGTGAGGTCCACTTCTGGAAGCCTCACTTTGCTTTCTAACCACACAAGAAAGTGTCCTACCTGCAGGGGGAAGGACAGATGGAGAGGACCCAGGACACAAGGAGTTTTGCCAAAAATGCCATTGTACCCATTTGGGGTCAGTCGTGCAGCATCTGGGGAGAGCTTTGCCCAGCATTGTCCTGCTTTTGGAGAAGGCAGGAGGGAAATGAAGTCCAGGAAGTTCCTTTGAGCCAGCTCTCCCTTCACACACCTTGATGCACCCCCAGCCAATCTTGAAAGACCGTGTCCAAGTTGGGCGAGCAGGTAAGAGATGAGTTTATTTGATTGGGTCTGAATGGAGCTTAACTTTGAACAGGGACCCTGACCCTGGAACTCACTTTTGTGAGTGTTTTTGGGGCATGAATAAAAAATTTGTGAGTTGACCTGACTAATTTTGGGACATCTAAATCGCGAGGAATACAATTTTGAGGTCTCTTTTTCCTATTCGCATCTGTGAGAAAGATATTTTCAACCTTGTGAGGGTTTTGCGGCTCAAGTTGAGTGCTTTTGTTTTGTGAGAAATGTGTTTTATGTTTGGGGGGATTTGTCATGTGTTCGTTGAAGAGCGTCTCATAAAAGACACTTGTTTTGGGGGGCAGCTGTTTTCAGTAGAACTGGAGGAGGGGTTTCTGTGTGCAGGGATTAGGTTACCTAAAAAGAGATTACCAATCTCTTTATTCTCCAGGGTTTTTCAGGAATCTTCCATGATTGGCTGAGCAGGAGGAATCTTCCCGTGACAGCTCTATAAAGAAAGAAAGACAATAAAGACAATCTCATAGGCAGTCAGTCGATGAAGATTTTTGTCTGGAATAAATTTAGCACATCTCATAAAGTTTTTATAGATGCTACCTTTCAGATGCTTAGAATATTATTACCTAGCCCAACATTTCTCTGTTCCTGATTTTTCTTCTTTTTGCCTGAAAAAAAAAAAAGCACTTTTCAGATGTTCTTTGGTGTCTATTTTAAACTCTTAGCAGAGTTGTTTAAATGACTGATTTTTCTTTTTCAACTGCTTGGCGTTCTTTTCCTACTGGATTTAATTAGAGTCTTTCACAAAAATCTGACAATTAGTGGATTTTGCGATGGAATTCATGATTTGTATCTTTACTTTGTTTCAACATAGAAGCCTCAACAAGTCCTTCTTAACCATAAGGTTTTGGTGCTTTTGGGCCAAAATAGAAGAAAAATAGAATTCAGATGGGGATAAAATAACCGATCACTCCCAAATAATAGAACAGAAACTGACCCCAAACCTAGCCTGCAGCAACAAAATTCAAGTTATTTAAAAATTCTCCTAAAAAGTGAAAATGAAACAAAACAAAACAAAAAATAGTTAGGAGCTATATTATTAAGAATTCTACATGCTGTTTCATGCTGGGTTCTTTGCAGATATTATGTCTCTCTTTTTCTCTAATCTTCAATGAAATTCTCAATTTCTCTCTCCCCCTCCCCCATGTGTTTTAGGAAGGAGTGTGTGGGAGCAGGGGTTCTGAGGCAGCTGCAAAGGAACTATGTCTGTGCCAGGTAAAAATATATTCATATCTTTCCACATGGATGGTGCTTGATGAGCCTGCTTTAATGTCCCTTGGGTCTGCAGGGTTGTGCAACTCTACGGCATATTTTATTATTTAATGGGAAAGAAAATGTATCACTATGGTGAGGGACCCAAGATGTCCACAATCCTGCCTGATACCCCCTTATTGAGAAAATAAACTGTTTTCTTCATTTTGTGGAAAAAAAGAAAGGCGTGTGTGTGGGGGGCAGGGGGGCGAAAGGGATTTGAATCAAGAGAGAATTATCCCCTGATAACCCTCCTCTGCCCTTGATTTTTGTAAGTTGAGCGCTCTGATTTCTGCTAGTGAAGCTCCCCTTTTGCGTAAGGAAAGGACAGTGAAAAGATAACATGTTAAAATTTCTTTTTTTCCCCTTTCCACAGAGAAAGGCCTATATAGGGCCATGAAATCAATGTTTTTTTTGTGGTGCTACCATCGATCCTATACCTCAGTAAGGAGACATTGGGTATTCTAGGATTTGAGATTTGTTTCCCTGATAACATATATATATATATAATATAATATTTATGTAATATATGTTTCAGAAAATACTCAGATAGGGAATACAAATCCTAAACCCATCGCTGTGACTCCCTTTGCCTCCTGGCTTATAAGGCAGAATGCTGGGCGGTGGAGGAAGGCAGGGTCCATGGAGAGGTGGGCAGGGCATCCCAGAAAATGTGGTCCTGAGATGCCCTGGGCAGCCACACGGGGACCAGGTCCTGGAGACTAATCTCAGGCGCTCCTGGCTCACCTTGGTCTCCAGATGGGTGTGAAACACCAGGTGGGAACTCTAGACTTGGCGTTTTATTTTGGGAGCAGAGGGAGGTAACAGAAAAAAAAAGGACCAGTTTTGCTCTGGGAGCTAGAAACTTTGAGCTGTCCTACCAGAGACATCACTTGCTCACGGCGATGTCCTTGGGCAGGTGAAGCTACTTAAACTGGCTGCATCTGTGTTCTTCTGGAAAGCGGGGGTAATAGTCTCTGCCTTGCTTATCTCAGGGGTGTGGCTAGTGTCAGGTAGCACAGGGAACGTGGCTGCTTTAAATCTGGACGTGAACGTGCTTTGCAAGCTGCAGATGCCTATGATGGAGTGCTTTCTGTGTGCCTGGCCCAGCGCTGGGCTCCCAGGGGTATGGCCGAGGGCTGTGGACCACATTCCCCAGCTCTCAGTGGGCTGAGAGGATAATTCAAGCAGGAATAAGCAGCGGTGGGATCAGGTACCTCTGCGGGGCCATCCTGGTCAACAGTAGGCAGATGCTTGATTTAACACAGCAGCCTTCAAACTCCCTGAGGGCTATGTGGGCAGTGTGGGCAGTTGTACAAAGGACAAAGAATCACCATATTCCATAGTCTCTGAGGCACACATTCCCCACTCCCACCCCATATTTTAACATCTCTAAAACCAGAATATGTCTTACAGTGAGTGGTTGGTTTTCATTAAAATAGCAGCTCTTTCTTGTTATCGGTACACAAAGTAACAGTGCATCTTGCAGTCTACAAAGTCTTACATTGAATAAAATACTCTATGAAAAGAAAAACACCATATCCTTGATATCCAACACCACTAAGTCCAATGTTGAGAAGAAGAATTTTAAATTAGTGAGTCTCTCATCATCAAAGCAACTCAGTCTGTCATTGAAATCGTTTTACAAAGTGGGACAGAGGAGATGTTTCCCATGGATGGCTCCGTGCAGAGCATTGGATTTTGACCTTCAGAGCATCAACATGCTTTTTTTCTTCTTAGAAATTAGTTGATTTCTATATTTTTTTCAAATCTTAGAAACAGGATCTTATCTGGGGGGAAAAACTGACGCGAGAGATTCAGTCAGACAGGAAGGGAAACCATTGGGTTTGCAGCCATGAACTGTATCGTGAAAGTTGCTTTCAACTCCAGGCTGTCTGTTCTCAGTCAACCTTTAGCTGCTTCCAATTTTTTTGGACTGACATGGCCCACTTTCTTCTTTATGCCCCCTTCACTGTGCTGGAAAAGTCATATTAGAGACATTGTCCCTTGGGAATCAAATGGAGGCAGGGGTAGGCAATGGAGGGAAATGAGAGAAAGAGGTTGCTCAGGTCCTTCCACTTTCTCGGAAGAAATTGGATCTACTTACCATTTAAAAATGCTCTTTTGATTTCAACATGAACTAGTGTCCTAGAGCCCTGACATATGGTAGCTGCCTTGGCGTACTCCAATGCCTGGTCCGATTCCCCTTTATTTCTGGCTTTGGGGTCCCGGTCTTCTTCCTGGCATTTTTTGCTTCTTTGGTGCCTTCACCTCTTTGGCTGTGGTCATTAACCAACCCAACCTCCATCTTGACTCCCTCCCTCCACCGGGTTGGTCCAGCAGGTGGTGGAGTCCCTCAGCCTGACAGCTCCCTAACACTACCCGCCTTGGCATCTGTCACAGTATAGTGGATTTCTTTTGTCTCCTGGCAGTTATGAGTCAGACAGGATCTGGGCTCAAATTTGACTTTGCCAGTTAACCCGTCTAATCAGCATCTCTTCAGTTGTCAAATGGGATAATAATAATAATGTCCACCTCATACTGCTGTCGTGTTGTTTAAATGAGCAGATGAGTTTTAAGTATTCAGTATAGTGACTGGTCGGCCCATGGAAGCTATTCTTTATCTTCTTACCACTAGTGGGACTAGTTATTTTTGTAGTGGTAGTCATGCTAGTAATATTTGGGGACATGGAGAAACTTGCAGCATTATGCAAATCAGTTTGTGATGCCATGTCTATGCTCTTTAAAAGAACTAGCAGCCCTTCTCTAAGATTTGCTAGAGAATTTTAAGTCCTAATGCCCTAAGGCATATATTGTATGTTAATGAATGAACTTATTTCCTCTGCATTCTAGAGCAGTGCTAGCTAAGTACCTTCTTTGAGAAAATTGAGAAAACAGTCACTGGAATCATTTTCTGTGGGGCTAAATTCTTTCAAGGAACCTCAGTTGGGAAAAGCTGATAAAGAATAGATTTCCATAATTCACGAAGTGGAGTTTGTATTTGAAAGCCATTTGATTTAGAAGAATGAGTGTGACTCAAAGGGAAACGAAGCTAATACATAAATTCCAAGTATAGCCTGCTTATAAGGGATTCTGAAGACTGTCTCCAAGAGGAATTTTTCTGTTGTTTAAAGTTATCCTCTGTAGACCTGATCCTGAAACCTATTTCCCAGCTAATAATTTTCATTTCTACATTATTATTATTTTTATGTTCTGCCCACTTACTTTGGCAAGCGTACTTTCATTTATTTATTTATTTATTTATTTATTTATTTATTTATTTATGGCTGTGTTGAGTCTTCGTTTCTGTGCGAGGGCTTTCTCTAGTTGTGGCAAGCGGGGGCCACTCTTCATCTTGGTGCGCGGGCCTCTCACCATCGCGGCCTCTCCTGTTGCGGAGCACAGGCTCCAGACGCGCAGGCTCAGTAATTGTGGCGCACGGGCCCAGTTGCTCCGCGGCATGTGAGATCCTCCCAGACCAGGGCTCGAACCCGTGTCCCCTGCATTGGCAGGCAGACTCTCAACCACTGCGCCACCAGGGAAGCCCCCATTTCTACATTATTGAACCTGCACACTGACCCTAGACTTTTCTTGCAGGTGGTGCTAAATAAGAATGTGGATGTATTTATTTTGGAAGCTGCTGGGGACTGCTGTCTGGAATTTTAGCTGATCTCATTTGTGATGCACACTTCTTATTGCAAAACAAAAATGTGCTTTTGGTTGACATTCAAAAAGAAGACAAGGAAAGATATTATTATCTGGAATAATACAGCCACATCAAGCCTTCCATTGCATTTGCGTGGTGGGGACATTTGGCTCAGAATTACCAGTTAGACTGGAGGGAAAATGTGGCGGGGACGCTTTCTCTTTGACATCTAGATCTAGGTCATATCTGGGTAGGAACAGAGTGATGAAATCAGAAGGAACTCCAAAGCGTCTACTTGGCTCGAATACATTAGTGTTAGGAAATAGAATGGTGTTTCCCTTCGTCTTTTTGGAAGCTGTGAAACATCAGTAGTTTTTCCGTCCTCTTTTTTTTATGGTCTTTCATTCTGAAATTCTTCTTTTTTCTTTTTTTTTTAAAATTTTTATTGGAGTATAGTTGATTTACAGTGTTGTGTTAGTTTCTGTTGTACGGCAAAGTGAATCAGTTATACATACACATATATCCTGTTCTCTTACTGTATTACCAAGGGCTCATTTTGACTCAGGGCAGTTATAAGAAGAGTGAACATGAATGGGACCCGTTGCCATCAAAAAAGCAATGGTGACCTTGGGACAGTGAGACCTTACTTACAGCTAGAAATTGGCACAGTCATTCTACATTTTGCAATCTTGTTTTTAGCCTCTTTCAATGGGCGTTCATATTTAAGCTATATAACAAAATGAACATTCTTTTTAGGGAAAGGTTAAACTATGTAGACACTGGTATTAGAGGGATATTTTGCTTTTCCTGTAGAGATTTATTTTCACTTTAAAGATTAAATGTGAAATAAAAGAAAAAAGAAAAAGAAAAAGCCGAATGGTAGATCAGGAGAATTTCACTTTCAACATCTCCTTCTAATGAGCCTACAATTAGACAACGATTGTCAACAGAGCATTTGCCAAAACCCAGACAATTTTTTTTTTTTTTTTTCAGGTGGAGGTAGGGATGTTAGGGGAAGAGAAAGTTAGAAAAGAAATTCTGTGCTGGAAAACCTAGCTGTTTCTGTGTGTTTCTGAACAAACTAAAGTAAACTGATGGTCCTCTGACCATCCAGGTGGGCTCATCTGTGGAAAACCCTTGTCTCCTTTCAGTGTACTTTAAACAGCTCAACTCGCAGAAACAGGGCTGCCGAGGTGATATTTTTCATTCCTAGTAAACTTGTAATGCAGGCTACAACGAAAGTGTTTTCTAACTCTTTTCAACTGTTTATTGCTAGGTAGTGTCCACCCAACTGCTTCCTCATCTTCCCCCAACCTCCTCTACATAATAGCAACCACATAGGTTGGGAAAAACTTCACAATGAAGAGCACGCCAGTATTATGGAGCCTTCTGTGATTCATAGGCTTTGAAACAACTTCTTGAAGTCACAGTAAAATGGGGAAAGTTAGTGCCTCCAATAAATGAAGTTGTGCCCGTGTCACCTAAGGAGAGAGGTAAAGGAGGAGGGGGTGTGCCATCACAAGAAGTGAAAACTCAGGGAGAGAGACACCCTTGATTTCAATCCAGAGCAAGAACAATGGGCTTTGTGCTTCAAAAAAACTTGACCTTGACCTGCACATGTTGTAATGAGATGTTCTGAGCATCCTATTCTGAGTCTTTGATCAAAGGGCAGGTCCTGATGGCTGGTTTGGTTTAAAAATACCCTATTAGGGGTGTTCCTTCTACATGTATGTAAACTCTGGGTGGGAGAGACCTTATACCATCAGCCTTACCCTGAGGGTGTGACTAGAAATTCAGCCTCACAGTGAACCCAGAAAACTGTGCCCGGGGCATTTTGAGGGCTGCTAATGAGAACCATAAAATAACACTAAAGAAAGATCTGAATGAACATGCCAGATGACTACATTTGTACTCCCTGAATTGGGCGGAAGATTTATGCATCAAGTTTGGGGCTGCCTTCGCATCTAGCCTCTCATAAAATTTGGCTGCTGCCCTGTTTAAATAGAACGGAAGATAAAAGTGGTTTCAAGAGTGTGATGAAACGATTGTGTTATTGAAATGCTAATTTAGATGTGGCAACTGCCTAAGAAAAGGTCCTGCTTGTGCAACATGCCCAGTGAAAGCTCCTTTTCTCCAGTGTTGTGCGTGTGTGTATGCACGTACATATTTTACTGTTTGACAAGCCCTTTATGAGTGTCAGTCTTGGTATGTTTCTACCCAGGGGCTTTCTCTGTGGCTGCTTTAACACACATTTTAAATGATCATTTGTTGAACACATGAGCTCTCCTTTTCAAATACCACTGCATGCTTGACAAGATTTGGAAACTTCTAGAAAAGGGTCCCTGGCTCAGTGGCTTTGATCATGGGCTAAGTAATTTGCTTGACTAGAGGATTCACCTCAGGCCAGGGGAAGCAAGTGGATTGTCACCAACTCAGGGCCAGTTTAGTGAAGAGGCCATTCCCAGAGGCCTTGGACCTGGAACCCCTCAGGTAAAATTGCTTCATCCAATCTCCTCAGCCTCAGGAGAATGATAGGCTTTTGGAAACTGAGCAGTACCCCAGGCACTGTTGTCACTGTGGATAAACAAATGGACAAATAGCTGGACGATGGGCTCTCCCTGCAGCAATGCAAATCGAAAAGTAAATGCATTTTGAAACAAACGAAGCCATAGGTTTTTAAAAGTCAGCCTGGTGATAAAAATGTCCAGCAAACCTGTCATTTGTCTGTGACATTTGAGGGAGAATTCATCACGTCTTGAGTCTACTTCTAAAGAGGGTAACTATGAAAAATTGGCACTATAACACTAATTGTGGGGAATATTTATTCTATTCAAGTTGCTTTCTCCACTAACGCAATCTCTAAAATGCGCCATCCAGCCTCTGGAGTATTTATGCTTTCCTTTCCATAATTAGAAATGCGGAGGCCGTTGATGCATAATACCTGGGAAGTAGAAAGGATCCAGAGAGAAATGGAAAAAGCCCATGACAGAGATGAAAAATACCATGTTGGAGCTCGCAACCCTTGGCCCAGCGAGGGTTTCAGGTCATCCATCTTGCCTTTGATTTGTCTGCCTTTTCACTTCAAATAGGTTTACAGGTTTTTAGCTGAAACCAATTAAAGAGAGCCAATTGGCAGCGTTAGCACTTGTGGTGTTTATGGTGTGCATTGTATTGATTTATGTTGCTCAGCAGCTACAGTGAAAAGCAAACTATATGGAGAGGAAGGGAAACCTCATCCTGGGGAGACATTACAGTGTGCAGGATTAATGCGAGGACGGTAATGAACAATGCTATAAAGAAAACTGCTGACTAGGCAAGATCCAGCAAGAAGAGATTTCTTTCTTTCTTTTTCTCTTTTCTTCTTTTCTTTTTTTTTTAAGAAAGACATACCAACAGTAACAGTTCAGTGACAAATAATTAGGCAAGATGCTTAGTATCCGTTGACAGTGCAGCACTCTTTCGCTTGAAGTAGCAGAAAAGGATGCAGGGAAGGGGACCACCTTTGTTGGTTGTGTTGTTGGCCTTTAGGTTTAACATGCTGGACAAAGACCTAATATGGAAGCCCTAAGGGAATGTGTTGCAGGAGAATATTGTATGGAAGTTCTTTAGTAATGGGGCAAGATAACTATTTCTTTAGATCTTACAGTATTGGGAACATCTGGTCAATCCCTTAAGCCTGGCAGGGTGAAAATATTGAATGGGATATCCTGGAAAATGGGAAGCCTTGGGGGGAATACCCATAAATTGAGGGTGGTGGAGAAGGACCCAGAACAACTTCTGAGGTCTCTTTATGCCTTCCAGCTGTGCAGCTCTTAGAATGCTCAGTGATGCTTTTGGTCTTGATAGTTTACACATTTAATTACCCAAAGCTATCCTCATTGGCAGGAACTAGAGGGTGGGCAAAATACTGGCATCTGTGAACATAAGATTAAACAACTCTACCTTGGGGTGGGGGGTAGGGGGATAACTGTAGCCTTTTGTTTGCAGCCCTTTATTGCACAGGCTTATGAAATTCAGGAGAGGTTACCAGACACTCTTTGGACAATTCTTATAAATGCTTGGAGACAAAGAGCTTTGATTATTGCAGGAAAAAAAACCGTTAAAGCAAGTAAATGGTTTGGAAAATAACTCAGGCTGGATCGTCATGTAAGACTTCTATGATTTTGTGTTAAACTTCATAAAGACAGGTGAGTCAGGCTCAGCCTTGAGTATTTGTGATGCTAATAATAATTATTATTATGGTGCTAATATTCTTGCCTTGTCTTTGTTTAATAACTTATCCTCTTTTTTAATAAATATGATAGCATACATTGGCTCTTTGATTATTAAAACAGTCCTGTGAGTTGGTAAGCTTAGCCATCATTATCCCCATCTGCAAGATGAAGAAGTAACCTCAGAGAGATTAAGTGATTTATTATGGCAACTGATAAGAGGAAAAGGGAAAGGAACTAACAATTATTGAAGACTTATGACTCACCAGATCACTCATTCACTGAACTGAACAAAAATATATATGTGTATATATATATAAGCTCAAAACAACATATCAATATCTCTTTTTTATAGAAGAGGAAGCTGGAGTCAGACAGGTGGAGTAAATTTCCCACAGGTTATAACAAACAAGAGGGGATGTTGGGTTTTGAACTCAGGTCTCAAGCTCTGGCTACTTATACAATACTCTCTCTATTTGACCACAATGGTAATTTTGTTAAAAAGTAAGCTCCCTAGTCTAGTATGTAAGGGGCTTAGAAGTCATTACTCCATCCTAACAACAGGTAAAAAGTTGAACAAACTGAAAAATCAACAACTCTTCTTTTTCTATTTTATTTTATTTATTTGTTTTTTTTTTGGCTATGTTGGGTCTTCCCTGCTGTGCGCAGGCTTTCTCTAGTTGCCACGAGCGGGGGCTACTCTTTGTTGCGGTGCTTGGGCTTCTCATTGCAGTGGCTTCTCTTGTTGCAGAGCACAGGCTCTAGGCGCGTGGGCTTCAGCAGTTGCAGCACAGGGGCTCTAGAGCGCAGGCTCAGTAGTTGTGGCACATGGGCTTAGATGCTCCGCGGCATGTGGAATCTTCCCAGACTAGGGCTCCAACACGTGTCCCCTGCATTGGCAGGTGGATTCTTAACCACCGCGCCACCAGGAAGTCCCTCAACAACTCTTCTTAGATCTTTCATAGAAGTGAGGTCACAGGGCCAACTTCTGCCCCTAAATTTGGTGGATACAGAGAACCACAACTTAGAGGAGCAGAAACTTAGGAGCAGAAAATTCTGTGGGAATCAGTACTGGGATAAGAAAACTAAGCTGCTGTTGATGAATTGCTGAGGCTAAGTGTGGACAAGTCTAAGAGGTCAAAATTCCAGGGGCCTCAGACATTGAGTGGCCTTCACACTTTTGTGAGTTTTACCTTCAGGAGCTCAACCAGGTTCTCACAGTGAAGGTCAGAGAAAAAAAAAAAATCCCCTTGGGCTTCTGGCAGAGAGAGAGAGAAAAAAGTAACCATTTTGAAATATATACCAGAGCCCTCTGTTCTTCTTAAGAGAGTCTGCCCTCACTATGGGTATTATCAGAACCTAGCCTGCCTGGGGGAAGGAAAAACCCAACTCCAGCCAGCTCTAGCCATCCTGTACCATGAAGGGGGTTAAAGACAACCAAACAAACAAAAAACCCCAAAACAAAAAACTAAGAAGCACTTCAGTTATGAAGTTCACAGCCCAGAGAAATAGGCTTACTAAAAAACTGAGATCCATTTATAGGACTATAGAATGCTTTCCCTCCTACCACACCTTACCACTGAATTATTAAAGACCTATTTATTGCAGTTCTTTTTAACCCATACATCATGTCCACTATTCAAAAAACTACTACAAGACTCACTAAAAGACAAAAAACCCAGTTTGAAGAGATAGAGCAAAGATCAGAACCAGACCCAGATATGGCTGGGATGTTGGAATTATCAGATCATGTATTTAAAACAATTATAATTTAAATGCTAGGGGTCTAATGGAAAAGGTAAACAATATGCAAGAACAGATAGGTAATGTAAGCAGAGAGATGGGAATTCTAAAAGCATAAAAAAAAAATCCTGGAGATTAAAACATTGTAATAGAAATGAAAAATGCCTTTGTTGGGCTCATTAGTAGAATGGACATGGGTGAAGAAAAATTTCTGAGCCTGAGGATATGTTAATAAAACTTTCAGAATTGAAAAGCAAAGAGAAAAAAAGACAGGAATATATAGAACAAAATATCCGAGAACTGTAAGACAATTACAAAAGGTGTAACATACATACGTGTGTGTGTGTGTGTGTGTATATATATATATATATATGTCAGGGATAAAAAGGGGCATATACGTATATACGTTATATATATATAATGGGAATGCTGGAAGGAGAAGAAAGAGAGAGAGGAACAGAAGCAACATGTGAAATAATAATGACTGAAAATTTCCCCCAAATTGATGTCATTCACCAGACCAGAAATCCCAGAAGCTCAGAGAACACCAAACAGGATAAATGTCAAAGACAGCAACAACAACAATAACACACAAAAACCCTACACATACACATATTATATGCAAAATTGTGAAAATCAAAGATAAAGAAAAAAATCTTGAAGGAAACCAGAGGTACAAAAACAGCTTACCTATACAGCAGCAAAGATAATAATTATATCCAACTTTTCCTCAGAAGCCATGAAGGCGAGAAGAGAGTAGCACTTAAAGGGCTGAGAAAAAAAGCTCCACCAACCTAGAATACTGTAACCTGAAAAATTATTCCTCAGAAGTGAAAGAGAAATAGACTTTCTCAGACAAACAGAAATTGAGGGACTTTGTTGCCAGAAAACCTGTTTTGCAAGAAATGTTAAAAGTTCTTCAGAGAGAAGGAAAATGATTAGGTCAGAAACTCAGATCTACATAAGAAAGGAAGAGAATTAAAGAAAGAATAAGTGAAGGTAGAATAATTTTTTTTCTTACTCTTAATTGGTCTGACAGGTAACAGTTTGTTCAAAATAATAGTAACAACATTGTATTTAATGGTTATAGATTATGTATACATGAAGTGAATGACAGCAATAATACAAGAGATAGGAGGGAAGAGTTAGTTATAGTTTTGTTATAGTAATGTACTTACACTACCTATGAATTGTCATAGTGTTGTTTGGAAGTGAACGTGGATTAATTGTAAATGTATATGGCAAACTCTAGGCAACCACTTAAAAAAGTAATAAAAAAAAGTATAACTGATATTTCAAGAAAGGAGAGAAAATGCAATCATATAAGATGCTCAGTTAAAACTACAGGAGACAGAAAAAGGGTGGAAGACAAAAATTAGAATCAAGAAGAAAAACAATGAAAACAGTAACAAATATTGTAGGTATTAACCCAACTATATCCATAATCATTTTAAACGTCATGGTCTAAAAGATAAAGATTTTCAGAATGGATCAAAATATTAAAACTGGAGATTACCAGAATGAACTGAAAACAAGACCAAACTATATGTTGTCTATCAGAAATCCACTTTAAATATAGAGACACATATAGATAGAAAGTAAATGCATGGAGAAAACCTACCATGCTAATATTGATTGAATTAAAGCTGAGACAGCCATATTAATTTCACATAGAGTAGACTTCACAGCAAGGAAAATTGTCAAGGATAAAAAGGGGCATTACATAATGGTAAAGGAGTCAATTCTCCAAGAAGACATAACTATCCTTACCATGATTGTGCCTTCCTTATTACAGAATTCAATCAATAATTAATAACCTTCCAAATTAGAAAACACCAGGCCCACATGGGTTCACTGGTGAATACTACCAAAAATTTAAGAAGAAATGATACCAATTCTTTTTTCATTTTCAAAAGATAGAAGTAGAGGGAATACTTCTTAACTCATTCTATGAGGCCAGCAGTACCCTAATACCAAACCAGACAAAGACATTATAAGAAAAGAAACCTACAGACCAAAATCTCACATGAACACATAGGCAAAGATCCTCAACAAAATATTAACGAATCAACTGTAACAATGTGTAAAATAATTATACACCATAACCAAGTAGGATTTATCTCAGGTATGTGAAGCTAGTTCAACATTCGAAAATCAATTAATGTAATGCATCACATCTACAGGCTAAAGAAGAAAAATCACATAATCATATCAATGAATGTATAAAAAACATTTGACAAAATTTAATACCCTTTTAAGATAAAAACTCTCACAAATGAGAAATAGATGGGAAATCCCTCAGCTCAATAAAGAACATCTACAAAAAAACCTACAGCTAATATCATACTTAATAGGGAAGAAACTAGAAACGTTCCTGCTAAAATCATGAATAAGGCAAGGATGTTCCCGCTCCCCACTTCTTTTTAACATTGTGCTGCAAGTCCTAGCTAATGCAATATGAAAAAAAGGAAATAAGAGATATACAGATTGGGAAGAAGAAATAAAACTGTCTTTTTTTCAAATGACATGATTGTCTACATACAGTACTTGAAAGAACAGACTAATAAGCAATTATAACAAGGTTGCAGGATACAAGGTTAATATACAAAATTCAATCACTTTCCTATATATCAGTAGTAACGAGTAGAATTTAAAATTTAAAACACAATACATTTACGTTAGCACCTAAAAATAAATACTCAAGAATAAACATAACAAAACATGTACAAGATGTATATGAGGAAAACTACAAAACTCTAATAAGAGAAATTAAACAAGAACTAAGTAAATGGAGAGCTATTCCATGTTTATGAATAGGAAGACTAAATATGGTTTATAATTTACTCTATTGATTCAACACATCCCAATCAAAATCCTAGCAAGTTATTTAGTGGATATTGACAATCTGATTCTAAAGTTTATGTACAGAGGCAAAAGACCCAGAATAGCCAATTCAATATTAAAGGCAAAAGAATAAAGTAGAGAACTGACAATACCTGACTTCAAGACTTACTCTTAAGCTACAGTAATCAAGACAGTGTGTGACTGCCATAAAAACTGACAAATAGATCAATAGAATAGAATAGAGAGTCCAGAAAAAATCCACATAAATATATCTACTCCTTTTTGATAAAGGAGCAAAAGTAATATAACAGAGAAAACAGCCTTTTCAATAAAAAGAACTGAACATTCACATGCAAAAACATGAATTTAGACACAGACTTCACATCATTTACAAAAATTAACTCAAAATGAATTATACACTGAAATGTAAATCTATAAAACTAGAAGATACCATAGGAGAAAACCGAGATGGCCATAAATATAATGATGAGTTTTAAATACAAAGGAAATATCCATGAAAGAAATAATTGATAACCTAGACTTCATTACAGTTAAAATCTTCTGCTCTGCAAAGACACTGTCAAGAGAATGAGAAGATAAGCCACAGACTGGGAGAAGATTTTTGCATTAGACATACTGAATGAAGGACTGTTATTGAATATATAGAAAGAACTCTTAAAACTCACCAGTAAGAAAATGAACAACTTGATTTAAAAAAATGGGCAAAAGACATGAACTGTTACCTCATTAAAGGAGATATAAAGATGGCAAATAAGCATATGAAAAGATGCTCAACATCATATGTGATTAGGGATTTATAGATTAAAACGACAGTGAGATACCACTATACACCTATTAGAATGGCCAAAATCCAAAACACTGATACCACCAAATGGTGGTGAGTATGGAGAACAACAAGAGCTCTCATTCATTACTGGTGGGAATGAAAATGGTACAGTCACTTTGGAAGGTGGCGTGGCAGTTTCTTACAAAACTTAATACTCTTACCATATGACCCTTCAATCATTCTCCTGGGTATTTACTAAAATGAGTAATGTCCACACAAATGATTTTATGCCCACACAAAAACTTGCACACAGATGTTTATTGCAGCTTTATGTATAATTGCCAAAACTTGTAAGCAATCAAGATGTCCCTCAGTAGGTGAATGGATAAATAAGCAATGATACATCTAGACATCTAGACTCTGCTAAAAAGAAATGAGCTATCGAGCCACGAAAAGACATGGAGGAACATTAAACGTGTATCACTATGTGAAAGAAGCCAATCTGAAAAGGCTATATACTATGCTTCCAACTCTATGACACTCTGGAAAAGGCAAACTATGGAAACAGTAAAAAAATCAATGGTTGCTCAATGATTGCCTGGGGTTAGGTGGAACACAGGGGATTTTTAAGGCAGTGAAACTATTCTGTATGATACTATAATGGTGGATACATGTCATTGTACATTTGTCAAAGCCCATAGAATATATAACACCAAGAGTGAACCCTAATGTAAACGAACTAATGTAAATCCTAATGTAAAATATCATTCATTATTTTATTGGTTAAGTCTGGCAACTCTTCTCAATGTATATTAGCAGAATAAATGTTTGGAACATCTGCCATGTGCCAGGCAATCCACATCTTTTTATTAAATTATTTGTGCAGTTGCTTGTTTTAATGGCTGTCTCCCACGCTAGACGTTAAACTCTTAAAGGGCAAGGACTAAGCCTGTCCTTGACTGATAATGATGTGCCAGTGTAGGTTCATCATTTGTAACAGATGTACGGCTCTGGGTGGGGGAAGTTGACAGTGGAAGAGGTTGTGCTTGTTGGGGTGGGGGTAGGGGGTATGTGAGATCTCTTTGCACTCATCTCAATTTTGCTGTGAACCTAAAACTTCTCTTACAAATCAAGCCTATTTTTTTTTTAAAAGGAAGTCTACAAAAGTCTCAGTATTTACTTAGGTTAAACTGGAGAAGCACTGTGGTCTGTTTATTGTCCTTGTTTTCATCCAGTTTAGATGAGCTCTTTTTCAGTTCACACATCCCTTCTTCTGAATAACATTTCCCCAAGTTCCCTAATACATAGAATTCATAGCCTTTCTTGGCTCCAAAGATCTATGGCAGTTTCCTTTATCATAGAACATGGAAGTAATATTGCCACATAATTTATCATCCAAAGCAGGACAATTTAGAAGGGAAAGGAGGCACGATTAATAATTATACCAAGACAACAGGCACATACTTTTTAAAAAAAAATTGTATTGGAGTATAGTTGATTTACAATGTTAGTTTCAGGTGTACAGCAAAGTGAATCAGTTATACATATCCATATATCCACTCTTTTTTAGATTCTTTTCCCATATAGTCCACTGCAGAGTACTGAATAGAGTTCCCTGGGCTATACAGTAGGTTCTTATTAGTTATCTGTTTTGTACATAGTAATGTGTATATGTCAATCCCAATCTCCCAATTTATCCCTCCCCCACTTCCCCCCGGTAACCATAAGTTTGCTTTCTATATCTGAGATTCTATTTCTGTTTTGTAAGTAAGTCCATTTGTACCATATTTTTAGATTCCACATATAAGGGATATCATACGATATTTGTCTTTCTCTGTCTGACTTACTTCACTCAGTATGACAGTCTTCTAGGTCCATCCTTGTTGCTGCAAATGGCATTATTTCATTCTTTTTTATGGCTGAGTCATATTCCATTGTATATATATATATATACCACATCTTCTTTATCCATTCCTCCATTGATGGACATTTAGGTTGCTTCTATGTCCTGGCAGCTGTAAATAGTGCTGCAATGAACATAGGGGTGGATGTATCTTTTTGAATTATGGTTTTCTCTGGGTATAAGCCCAGGAGTGGGATTGCTGGATCATATGGTAGCTCTGTTTTTACTTTTTTAAGGAACCTCCATACTGTAAATTGGTACAGCCACTATGGAGGACAACAGGCATACACTTGGACTGCCCAGGACAAAACAGAAAGAATGTTCACCCTACCCACTGTGCCAAGCCTTCCAAGGAGAGCTGAGCCAGGTGGCCATGTGTGCGTATGTGAGTAGTGGACTAAATTCATTTTAGTAGCAACTCTATTTACTTTTCCCCTTAAGTAGTGATCTTCTTGGGTACAGGCTGTGTTTTATTCTTCTATGTACCTCCTTTACTTTTCCTGGGCCTGACATGTTTCATTACTTAGCGAGTGTTCAATGAATAAATGAATGGGCTGAAGGCTTAGCTACATTTCTTCTTTTTACCTTCTGTGTCAACTCCCTCAATTAGAATTTCTGATTTCATTTATGAGTTCCTTCAGCATCCTTCATTCCATCTTAGTTGATATCATTCCTCTTTGACACAACAAACTCTAGCATTTATCTCTCACAGTGACGTTTCTTTCAGATTTCCTGCTTTGCTGGCTAACGCCACACTAACCAGGTAATTAGAGCAACTTTGTATGTCAGGATTTGGAGGTTGGGTTGGGGAAGTTTTGTAGAGGAAGGCTTACAAAATAGTGCATTTTGGGGCAAAGACCAAAACACTCCTGTCAACTGGTAAGAATGACAGACTGGAAAGTTACAAAAGATTTTGAGATTACTATGGTTATTTCAGTATGCATACTAAAAGAGAAAATAAGAAGTGGCACCGATTTAGAGGCCTATTGCAGAATTGATAGAAAAAAAAAGTGTGATGAGGTCTTGATAACACAAGATATTTTTAACCAACCAACCAAATAAAAAATAAAATACAGCATCCTATTCTTGTTACATGGGTTAGATATAATTTTAAGCCTGGATAAAGCTAAGCATAGGCAAGCTATGATAAGACTAACTTAGAATCTGAAGAAAGTACCCTGGGTTGCAAGTTAGGAAACCAAAATTCTAGCCTTGGCTGGGAAGAGTGGCTCTGTGACATAACCTCCAGGGGCCTAATTCACATTTATCTGTGATGTGAGGGCGTTCAGACCATGTACACTTTAGGACCCCTTGTAGATTTAGCAGTCTCTTTTCATGTTTTTTTTTGTACGTACTTAGGCTGGAAGCCCCCAGAAGCAGAAGAGGTAGCTCATACTGTACCCTGAATGCTAAGAGTCATCGGCTCCCCAGACCTGTACAACTCTATTCTCACAGTTGGTAACCCTGGAAATTTTATGTCATTTTTATTTTTTTTTTTTTGGTTACTGGAAGGGACCAATTACTCTTAGAAACGGGGCTCAGAAAAACAAATATTGTATGCTAACGCATATATATGGAATCTAAAAAAAAAAAAAGGTTCTGAAGAACCTAGGGGCAGGACAGGAATAAAGACGCAGACGTAGAGAATGGATTGGAGACACGGGGAGGGGGAAGGGTAAGCCGGGACAAAGTGAGAGAGTAGCATTGACATATATACACTACCAAATGTAAAATAGATAGCTAGTGGGAAGCAGCCACATAGCACAGGGAGATCAGCTCGGTGCTTTGTGTCCACCTAGAGGCGTGGGATAGGGAGGGTAGGAGGGAGATGCAAGAGGGAGGGGATAAGGGGATATATGTATACATATAGCTGATTCACTTTGTTATACAGCAGAAATTAACACACCATTGTAAAGCAATTATATTCCTATAAAGATGTTAAAAAAAACATAAATATTAAATAAATGAGTAAATAAGTTACAGGATATATTGTACAGCACAGGGAATATAGTCAATATTTTACAATAACTATAAACAGATTATAACCTTTAATAATTAGGAATCACTATGTTGTGCACCTGAAACTCACATGATATTGTAAATCAACTATGCCTCAATAAAACAAACAAATTAAAAAAAAAGAAAAGAAATGGGGCTCAGAATTCCCACCTTGGAAACATTTAGTCCAACCCTGTAATTTCACAGGAGAGAAGCTGATGCTCATATTTAAATCCACGGGTCATGTCATAGAAGAATATTTGTAAATCCTATGTCTCCTGACATGGCTCAAGTCTTCTAACCCCTTCACCTATTCATTCATTCATTCAGTACTTTCTAAGTACCTACTATCCAGTCAACATCTTTTTCACCAGTCAGGAGTCAAAAAGACATAGGGAATATGACCCCTGTTTAGAAACATGGTTTCTAAAACAATGCCTCCTGTCCCACCATCCCCTGCCAAATATAATGGCTTAGAGAATAAGAATTTCATTTATTCTTCATTTAACAGGCGAACAGGCCTGTTCCCTATAGTTTTTCAAGGATTCAGACTGATGGAGGCTGTGCCATCTTCAGTACATCCTTACACGGTTACCCTGGGTACCAATATCTGGCCAAATGAAGGGAAAGGGCACAGATGACTACATACAGGTTTTTATGGGCCAGGCCTTGCCACAGCACTGAACACTGTTGCTCACATTCTATTGGCTAGAACTCAGTCACATGACCACTTGTAAAGGAAAGATAGGCTGGAAAATGTAGTCTATCTCCTTGCCAGGAAGAGGAAAACACTGCCAACAGTCTTTGCCACATGGTTTTATGCTCAACCAAGTGGTGAAAAGTATCCCCAAACCTCACCTTTCATTCAACCATTGTGTGAATTCCAATTCAGATTTAGTTCAACTTTGTGGAGGATGATTTGCTTCAAGTATTAAAGAGTGTATGAGTTCATCCTGGTTGAAAATCAGCTTCCTTGCTTTTTTTCTGTGGCCCATACCAGATGCTTTTAGAATTCTGCCAATAAATTAAAGGTTCAATTAAAAAAAATAATCAAACACAGAACACGAATTGTAAACTTTTGTCTCTATGTCTTTCAATTTCTTTTTTACCGTGGACAACACAATTACGTAATATCTCAAACAACCTACATAATACTCTTTATTAGAACAAAAAAAATAAACAAACAAAAACAACAACAAAAACCCTGCTTTACCTTAGAGATATTCCTGAGGGATTAAAGAAAGAGAGCCTTAACCACACATATTTTAAAAAATCGAGTACAAGACTACTATAGAAATAACTTCTATTTCACAAGAGGAATACATTTGTATAATCATGGAGATATGATTTTGCCTGCCATTAACAACTCAACATTGGAAAATCCTTCAACCTACCAGAAATATTTTTCTGTAACTTACATGACTAACAATTAAATTTAAAATGTGGAGATTGGATAATGGCATAGGTACGAGGGCTGGCAAGATTACTAAATCACCTCAAAAAGGTGCAAAGGGAAAACTGGACTGAGGTCTTCATGGGGGGGTAACTTAAATATAACTTTAATTTAAAATGTCCCATTAGACAGTTAGTACTATTTCCCTAGATTTCCAGATGGCTCACTCCTATACTTTAGTTTCTGCTCAAATCTTTTTTTTCAGTGAGTCTGTCTCCGACTACTTTATGAAATATAGCATTTCCCATTTACTCTGTCTCCTTTCTTAGCTTTATTTTTATTTTATAGCACTTTTTTTCTATTGCACATCATATTATATATTTACTTGTTTATTTGTCATTGTCTCTATGAATCACTGAAATACAAGCTCAAGGAGGGCAGGAACTTCATCTGTCTTGCTCATGATAGTATTCCCAGTACCTTGAACAAACAGTACATGAATTAGATTAGGTGCTCAATAAACTTACATTGAATGAATGACTTGCTGATTTCATATAGAAAAAAGGTTGCCCCGTGCACATGACCTAGACATTGGTCATTGGTTATGACCTACTGTGATATCATACACTTGTGTCAGTTAGCATTTGCTGCTGAAATAACTGCCCCCAAACGTAGTGGCTCAAAACAACAATTATTTATTTAGCTTACGATTTTGTGGGTCTCAGTTTGGGCTGGGCTTTCAGCTGGGTGGCTTTCTTGGTCTTAGCTGTGCTCGCTTATGCATCTGTGGCCAGCTTAGAGTCAGCTAGGTGATTCTACTTTGGCAGGGTTGGCTGGCTGTCCACCTGTGGTGATGGGAGTGACGAGGCATGTGTCTCATCATCTAGCAGAACAGCCCGGGCTATCTGCATGACAGATGCTCAGGGTTTCATGAGTGAGAGGAGAAGGTGAAAAGCCTTTTGAGGCATATATTCAAGACCAGTACGAAGAACCTCTGCTACAATCTATTGGTCAAAGCACGTCATCATGGCAGCCCAGATTCAAGGGTTGGAGGAATAAAGTCCACCTCTACCAGGATGGAGCTGCAAAGCCTGCTTTTAAGAACATGGATTTAGGAAAGGGAAGATTTTGTGGCCACTTTAGGAATCTATCACCAAGCCATCAGTGTTTTGGCCTGGAGGACCTACTGATCCCCGAATCCGGACAAGTGCCTCTTCTACTAAAGCATCGTCGCATCAAAGCAACCTAATATAGAAAGGTCAAATGCACATCTAGCGCTAACATTCTTAATCAGCATATTCAAAAAGCCTTCCCTGTGAGGGAGGACTGATTGTCAGCTATCTAACAGCCATCTCCTTTCTTTTCTCCCCCACAATATTAATTATGTTCCACGCTGCATGCATCTCTGTTCAGCTATGTATGTTACCTCTCAATAAAAAGAGATGTTGTTTCAAAATAAATAGCCTGATACACTGTAAAGAAGCTGCAGATACTTAGAAACAATATTTTCTAAATATTTATAAGCTATATTTCAAACTCTGTTACATTCAGTGAATTGTGTAAATAAATATCAGACCTGCAAGTCACCATCCCACAGCACCAGTGAAGCTCGGCCAATTATTCATCTATAAACAGACAAGTCATCATCTCAAACTCTGTCCTCTGTCTTACAGCTCTGTCTTTGGATTCTATCCAGTAAACAAACCCAAAGTGCGAAATTTGTTTTTACTTACTAAAAGGAAAAAAGTGTACCTTCATTATGAGGAGGAATGGCAAGTGTTGGTGTTACTTATTTTTTAATTGTTATTTTTTAATTGCTATAAGGGAAGCCATCGAGTTAAACTGATCCAAGTCTCAACTGGAACAGAGTAAAGGGACATGGGGGAGGGAACAGAAGGTGGGAAGTGGATAGAAGAAGCAGAGAGTCTTTTTGCTTAATTCCTTTGAAAAGCTCCAGGCTTGCAGTGCTGCAGTCTGGAAGGACAGGTCAACCAGATGTGAATACGTAGGTTACACTTCTGGAACAGTGTTCTGGTTCTCTCGGCTGCAGGTTGAGGATGAGAGGGAAGCAGGAAGAACCACAAGTAATTCATATAGTGTGACTGTACGGAGCGTCTACACTGTACATTTTCTCTCTGTCCCAGGGATGCTCATCTTCCAAGAGACTGGATCCAGATCTAGACACAGAGATGAGAAGTGTGCTATCAAAGCTTGGATATACTGAAACTAATATATGGAGTTTCAACACAAATCTGCAAGGGTTTGAAGAAGGGGTTGGTTGTTCAGTGTGGTGTGGAATTATGGGGGTCTTCAATGTAATCTTGAAGAGTAGGTTGCAGATGAATCTAGAAAAAGTATCTCTGGCAAAATGGGAAACATTGAAAAGAGAGGAATGAATTAGGGTATTTATAGACAGTGAGAAGGTGGTACTGAATGGTGAGAAATTTGGTCTGAATGTAGACGGGTTTGTGTTGGGGAGTGATGAGAGCTGCAAAGGCAGAGACTACCAGGTAAGGAAACTGGGACTTATTCCAGTGGTCACTGGAAGCCACTGAAGACTTTGAAACCATTATTCTAAAAGTGAATGTGTGAGACGGTGTGGACAGATATGCTGGGTTACACATCTTAGCAAAATATAGAGTCCAAGAACAAGGATCCTCATCCCCAGTATGAGTGTTAGCAAAGGTAGATGGAATAAAACAAGCCTAGTGACCACCTATAACCCACCAGGTTGATCAGAAGTTTCTGTATCAATGATAGATACTCACTAACAAGGGAAAGGAGTTGAGTCAGTCTCTCTCTGCTCTCGTTCGTATTCTCTTTCTCTCTCTGTCTCACCTGAGAGGTTGTATTTTAAGGCACGGTCAGATGCACTGCATTCCCTAGGAATAACACTTAATTTTAAGGCTTTGTGTCCGTTACTGCAGAGAATGACCCTTCTCTGTACTTCAAGTACTGGAAACTCACAGTACTTGAAAACTTGAAATAATCTCTCTCTCTAGTCTCTCTACTTCCTTCAGTGTTTGATGTTGGTATTGTACTAAAATTATCTATATGTGCACGTTCTTCAAACGAATAAATGAGCAAACAAGCAAACCTCCTGAACTAATGAAAGATCCTTGCCATCATTCCTCACGCTAGCCTTTTTCTGACAGTATGTTCAGATCAATCTTTTTCTAATTATTTATATTGGTTCTCTCTTTTCCAACTTTTCAAAGGCAGATTACTGCCTGGTACAGATCCCTACTGATCTTTTATTTTCATGTTTTAACTTTTACCAGATTACCCCATCTGTTCCCACTGTCTCCAACGCAGACACAAGTTCTCGAAGAAATGTAATACTTTCTATTTTTCAGAGACTGAAAAATATCCCTTTAACTTCATTTGCAAATTGTCTTAGAAAGTTAGAACCAATATTTGAAAGCATTAATAACTTTATTTATTAGAAAATAAAAATCATTTATCATAAATATTTAAATTCCAAGAAAGCAGGAAATAATAAAATTATTGAGAATTCTAATTTGCAGAGATAAGTGCTATTCATATACGGATCATGACATCTCCTCTCTTGTTCTATATATTTATAGGCACAGGCATACCCATATACACACAGATTTTCATCTAGGAATCAGAGAAAGAGAAAAAAATATATAGTTGTTCGTTTTTTTTTTTTTTTAATAAAAAAACCCCTGAGTTACAGTCGTCATTACTCCAGATGAGGGGAAAATAGATGGCATGAATATTTATATAGAGCCCATCATGCGTAACTTAAAATATCAGCATTTTCCTGGTTTACTCAAGCTTGGCAAAGCTTACAACTTCTTTACCAAATTCAATAATACTACATTTACAAAAAATCAAGGTCATGATAAGTGCTACTGCAGAGGGAAAAGAAAACAACAAGCACGCTGGTCATTATAGTGGAGCCAGCCACCAGAAAGTGTTAGGAGTCTCAATAAGTCTGTTAGCATTTGTAACACTGTCTACCCCCTTCCTACTCTGAGATTTTACAGCTTCCACATAAATATTTTTAAAGACCCAAATTGGTTCTTCAAGGTGTGACTGATAGAGGTAGTTTCCTTTATTAAAAAAGTAGTCCCATTGTTTAGAAGCAGCTGAATGCTTAGCCTTAAAGATGCAGTTTATGCAAAGAAGAGAAACTTTGATCAGTATAACATAATTTTATTGATAGCATTCTCTGCAAACATTTAGGAGTTGGTGGAAGCACCTATCCAGAAAAATAAACTACTTAAAATGCCATAAATCCATCGTCTTATTTCTCAAACGGTTTATTCTGAGTAAAAGATGTCTCTGGAGTGTCAAAGGAAAACACTTTGGAAATTAATATAAACCAGGAAAAAAGCTGGTAGCTGTAATTAGTCTCTACTCTCAACAAAAAGAGCAAAATATCAATATGGGGTGGGATATATTTTTGTCTGAGCTTAGTTCTGATTGAATAAAAGAGTTTTTGTTTTTCGGTTTTTGAGGGTTTTTTTTTGTTTTTTTTGGCAACAAGTCACAATAATGTAACTTAAAAAGTTCCTGGAAATATTTATTGTATATAGCCTAGAAGATGAAAAGAATGTAACTGTTACTCTTGGTTGGTTTTGAGGTTATTTACTTAGGGTTAAGCACCTCATTTTTCTTGTGTACAAAAAGTAATTATGCAGTCAAAAGAAATATAGCTCATATACTTCAAAACATATGAAAAATGTAAAACTTTATTACACACATTAATTTCTAACAAAGGCCATCTCTAACATCAGTGTAACTGGGGCAAGCCGGATAACTGATGTATATATATGGATGCTTCACCCAAATGGGTTTTGTAAAGGCAAACAAACAAATAAACAATTTCTTCTTGTATGTCTGCCTCTCTTTTATAAATTTTTACTTCCCAATATAGGCAATAGTTTTGAGGAGTTTTTTTTTTTTTTTTGGTGTTTGTGTGTATGTTAGTGTATTCTGTTCAAGCTAGTCTCTCTAGCCCCCTACTCTACCCCCTCCTCATTTTAAATTTTATTGTTTCAAGCTACTCAAGTTGAACCCATTTCTACGTGTAGCAAAACAAAGACATGAAAACCTACAAATTATAAAGTAAATAGGTTGATGGATTTTCCAACTTGGATTTTGCTCCCATTCTGACCTTCTAAAAATGTCAGCATATTCTTGGAAAGCCACTTTTACTGTGAGCCAGGCCTGTTCTGTTTGCCCTCATTTTTTTCATTCCCGGAGAAGCAGCTCCTAGATAACAAGATCTGGATTCTTGCCACCCTAGGCAGGACGATTTGTGGGTTGACTTCAATTGTCTTGGGGCCCAAGACAACTTAGATGGCTGATGTACTAGAGGTATCATGCTGGACAATATGGTACACAGCTAATGTAAAGAATGGAGGGGCAGGTGTGGTTCTCACCTTGTATGCACTAACTAGTAACTGGAAAAATCATTTTATCAATGAAAAGAAAAATAACTATAATAAAAGCAAAATCACAAACCTTATCTCACATGGGGTAGAGAACCTGACATTTTAAACTGTCAAGCCAGAAGGTCAATGGAATCTTCTCATTCTGGTAAAATATGCAAACATTGTCTTGATGTTTGAAGCTACTTTTTAAAACTAATTGAATAGAAATTTGTGAGAGGTCTGGGTGTCTATGTTTGGAGGTTGGTGAAGGATCAGAGAGTGGCTTACAGTCATGAGAACTATCACAAGGAAAAGGAATAAATAGTTCCCTCAGGATACAATAATCTATGATAATACAGAATTTTTCAGAAATAAAAAGCATAGCACTTATGAGTTCAGTCAAGCAACATGAACATCCAAACAAAATAAAGCCTATAGTTCAGCTTCATGAGTAAGTGATATGATAATGCAATGATTAACTTTAGCAAACCAGAATTTTTGAAGAAAATAACTGATAGAGAAGTCACACATTACTGAACTACAATATATATCCCCATCTTTATTCGTTCTTTGTTTTTTCTCTACAGTAGTGCTTAGAGGGGAAAATCTTCAAAGAGATTATTGGCTATGAATAGTGTTCAGGAATTTTTCAAATGAGACTTTTGAAAATTTCAATTAGACTCTGAACTGGATGTCAGTACCCCAACATGAACTTGCCAGAGAATAATCATCAAAATTTAAGTTTAATGTTCCCCTTTCTATTCTTTTAAGTTCCCCTCACATGATGTCCATTGTGTGTCTGGGAGGTTGGGAAGGGATACAAAGAGATCTCTAAAGAAGTTACCATTTTAATGCAAAAATAGTGTCATCTTGAGATCCAACATTTTAACTTAAGCTATCAAATGGGAATGATTACTCTATAGTCAAGGAAATTATGCTTACAAACCTTCTAAGGGGATTTTTCACATCACAAAGGCATATATCTCTTTAAAGCAGTCAAGAATGAGATCTTTAAAAGATAGCTCCTCAAAAAGGGAACCCCTATACACTGTCGGTGGGAATGTAAATTGGTGCAGCCACTGTGGAAAACAATACGGAGGTTTCTCAAAAAACTAAAATAGAACTACCATACGATCCAGCAATTCCACTCCTGGGTATATATCTGAAAAAAACAAAAACACTAATTCGAAAAGATACATGCACCCCAATGTTTATAGTAGCATTATTTACAATTGCCAAGATATGGAAGCAACCTAAGAGTCCATCAAGAGATGACTGGATAAAGAAGATGGAACAGTATTCAGCCATGAAAAAAGAATGAAATTTTGTCATTTGTAGCAACACAGATGGACTTGGAGGGTGCTAAGTGAAGTAAGTCAGACAGAGAAAGACAAATACTGTATGACATTTCTTATATGTGAAATCTAAAACAATAAAACAAACTAGTGAATGTAACAAAAAATATAATGAAAAAGAAACAGATTCACAGATATAGAGAACAGACTAGTTGTTACCAGTGGGGAGAGGGAAGGGGGAAGGGGCAATACTGAGGTAGGGGAATAAGAGTTACAAAGTATTATGTATAAAATAAGCTACAAGGGTATATTGCACAACACAGGGAATATAGCCAATACTTTATAATAACTATAAATGGAGTATAATCTTTAAAAATGGTGAATAACAGTATAAGTTACTGTACACCTGTAACTTATATAATACTGTACATCAACTATACATCAATTAAGAACATTAAAAAATTAAAAAAAAAACAGAGCTCTTCAAGTGTGCATAAGTTTTTATTATCAGGTTATGAGCCATTCGTGGGGATGACTCTAAAAAATGTAAGTTTTCCCATGGAGAGAGTCCTAAAGTCATCACCCTCTATTCAAGGCCAACTTACATATTGTGGCCAAGTGCCAAAATACTTATAGGGGCCCACAAAAATGTCCTAATTTCTTTAAAAATTAGAACAAAAAGGGAACTTCTAGGTCAAAGAAAATGTCTTAATATGTCATATTAGTATATTCTTTGTAGCAGCACAGTCATAAGATGTAATTTAATATTTCTCTTCGTGGGAAGTGGTCCATGAAGGTACAAATGTCTTTAGTGCCTGTGAGAATCATACTGTGGCCCTGTCTCCATACACTCTCTTTCACCCTAAAATCTGCCTCCCTATTTGAATTTTTTTAATTCATGAGCTTCAATTTCTTTATCTGTCAAATGGAAGTATTATCTCATAGGGCTGTTCTGAGGATTAAATAAAGTAGCAAACTCAAGAGCATTTTGTAAACTGTAAAGAACTTTCTTAAGAGAGATCACATTATTATTTTCTTGGTCATGGCCATTATCATCCATCTAGTCATTGACGCTAGAAATCTGGGATGAAATTTGAATCCTGTTTCTCCATCTCTTCTGCAAATAGCTGCCAGCATTTTTGATTTCTACCTCTGCCATGGCTCTGAAATCCACACTTCTTTTATGGGCCCATGGCTAAAGCATTCTTCCTCTTTCTTTTTAAAACTTTTATTATGGAGAGTTTAGACAGAAGTACACAGAAGAGTATAACAAATTCCATGTACCCATTTTCTAGGTCCCCAAATCAATCCTGCTCGATATCCATATCCCAAACCACCTTTGAAGCAAATCTCGTGCGTTATGTAATTTTATCTATAAATAGTTCAATATCTTTCTCTATGAGATAAGGACTGTGTTTAAAAACAAAAACCCATAATACTATACTCACTCCTAAAAATAGCAATAACTTCTTAATTCATCAAATTTCTAGTCAGTGCTCATATTTACAGTTGTATAAATGTCTTAAATGTTTTTTAAAGGTTTTTCCAGTTAGACTCCAAATAAGGTCCTAACATGTTTCATTGATCTGTAGGTTCCCTGCCAACCTCTTTATTTTCCTCCTGTTTATTAACTAATCTTTTAACCACATTATTTCTGTGGCTCGACTGTCTGCTTCCGCACTTTTTTCTCTTTGATTTACTTTCCATGCCGCTACCGACGTTATCTAAAATGGATTCCATCACATGACTCTTCTCATTAAAAAAAGAAACTCCACTGGCTTCAAAATGTTTACAGGGATGAAGCCCATTTATTTATTTGTTTGTTTATTTGTTTAGCTATTTATTCAGGTTACTGAAAGCCTTCAATAATAAGGTCTAAATACACATTTCCAAACTAATTTTCCAATTCCTCTTCTATGCCTTCAGTTACAGTCCTCCACACCCATCCCTTACACTCCGACCCAAAATGTCTTATTCTCTTTCAGGAACTTTGCTCAGGCTGTTTTTATTTGTCTTTGCCAGAAAAGCCCTCCACTTTCTTTGCACATCAAAATCCTTCTCATTCTTTAGAGAACTGTGGATTTCTCTTCATTCCTTTGCCAGCACTCTAGATCTAAATTAACCGCCAACTTCTCTGGTTCCTTACAGTATTTTGATAGTACATCTCTAATACTGATTATAGTAATGACAGCATCAAAAAGCTTTAAATGCCTGAAGCCATCTAATGTGCCCAACCACCTTATAGAGAAGGTACTATTATATTCCTATTTACCGATGAGGAAACAATATTAGCTAATGTTAACTCAGTGTCCATTAGGTCCCAGCTACTGTTCTCTCCGAATATAATTGACTAGGTTCTATTATTATGTCCATTATATATTTGAGGAAAATAATCAAGGTCTCACAGCTAGTTAGTGACAGAGCAAGGCCTGGGACACAGGTAGTTTGGCTATGGAACCCATAACCTGAACCACTGTGCTAGGCTGCTCTTACGAAGAAATACAGTTTTTATAAAAAAAATGTGTGTGTGTGTGTGTGTGACTTTATAGCTTTCCCTCAGGAGCATGTCTTCCCCAAGGCCAGCTCTTGTCTAATTCTCAGCACAGTACTGCATACATATAGTAAAATGTTCAATGAATTAAATATTTTGAATTAATCCTGAAGTATTTGGTAACTGTAACAAAGAAAGACTATTCAGAATAACGAGCTACATACAATTTCTGAAATTCAATACAATTCAATGTAAATTAAGACCAAGTTTACTAAAAAATAAAAAAGGGAAGGATTTACATATACATTTTAGCAGCATATCTATTATGTAAAGCAATGCACACTACCATAGAGCTAGAATAGTCTAATAACTAAATTGTATGATTTTCCTCCACAGTTCTTCTTAAAGAAATATGCAGCAGAAAATATGGAATATGAAGCTACAAAATGATGCATATTCCCAAGTTTCCCCTGATAGGTGATATTTCACAAGCAGGCCCATTGTCATTATGTAGGTGTCCTGGCTGTAATATATGGACTATTTTTTCAGAGGTTGACAAGCCATTTCATTTACTCATGCAGTAATCAGGGCTGAAACTTGAATAGATCTGGGGAGAGGTTGGGATATAGTGTGAAATTGTTTTCAATACTGCTTGGACTATTCCAACTTAGGAAAGAAGCAAAGCAACCAATGTCTCCTCCCAGATTCTGAGATTGTCATTCATTTGAAATTAAGATGGACAATGAAACTACAGATTCACTGGTCTTAGGATGATTGAGAAGCAAGACAGATGCCATTTACTTCAATTTTGGAGCCATCTTAGAAATTTTTTCCAGTGTGATTCTTGTAGCTTACCAAATTCTTGAGGAATATTATTGCATTTCTAAAGAAAAATAATTTAGGTTTTCTTTTTTCTTTTTTATTTACAAAAAGAGTTGGGGGAACTTCACAGGTTAGAAATAGGGGCCCAAAGTGATTAAATAGGCTTTTAGCTCTGAAATGTCACATTCCCCAATGACATTTAGCTGAATTACAGTTGCAGTTCCATCCTCTGAACTCTTTTTAAAGACAAGGACTATGGCAAAGCAAGGCTCTCAAGCCCCAGATACTGTGGGTGGGATCTTCAGCCCCAGTTCCTAATGTCTTGACTTCACTTTGCAGGAAAAATTTTCTACTTTTCCAAATTAGCTGCAGAGAGAGAGAAAGAGAGGGCCCTGGTATTTGTAAAGCCCCTCTCCCTAAAAACACTCAGTCCAGGAATAAGACTTCAAATCAGAATAATTTTGGAATTCCTAATGACTAATCTGATATCAGCGCTAAACTCTGCTTTGCTCCCTGTCTTCTGACAGCACCCCCTTGATAATTACCATTAGATGATTTGCACCTGCTGTCAAAGACCCTCCTACATCTTCTTATCCAAGATGCTGCTAACTCCCAAAATTCCTAGGTATGCCACTTTCCTTAAAACACAACCCATGTTGCCCATCAGTCTTTCGTTTGAGTCAAATAAATAGAAGCAAATTAAAAAAAATTTGACCATTTGCTAGGGTTTGAGACCTGACCTTATCCCTGGCTGTATATCTACAACTGTTGTGGTCAGGGGAACAGGGTAAAATTTCAGTTCACATTATCTTAAGAAATAGATAAAAACCATTGGATAGTGGATAAGGATGGTCTCTTGTGGATACCTCACATGATTTCCCACTGATAATTTTTGTTTTCTTTGAGAGAAAATTTTAAGCATTTTTATAAGTACTACTGGGTTCGCTATTACAGATAGTGTAACAGGGATTTTGTGTTTTCAAGGTTGTTAGTGCCAATTTCACACTTTATTCAGGTTTCCTTAGTTTTCATCTAATGTGCTTTTGCTCTTTTAGGAGCCCATCCAGGATACCATGTTACATTTATTTGTCACGTCATTTTTTTCCCATTTGAATTGATTTTGTAAGAATTGTCATTGTATTCGAGAAGACTGTCTTCAAGAAACTTATAATCTAATTACTCTGGTTAACAATTCTTTATGAAATTTAACAACTTCCTGCTCTGATATGTGCAGATAGCTATGGAAATCATGAGTGGCCCAGGAGGTGGTGGTATTGTCGCAAAGTAAGATGGAGTGGAAACGATATACCCGAACAGAAAAGATGGCAAAACAGGGCATCCTCTGCACAAGACTAAGCCATTTGTATTTGTGAGAGTAAAGCAAAAAGATGACAGGAACCCAAGATTAATATGACTGAAGGCAGATGCAAAGAGGAAAGTAAAGTTCAGGAAAGTCCTTAGAAGTACAAGCCCCTCATGGAACGTTTCCCCAGAAAACATTCTTCTCAGCAAAGGGGGGAAGATGAAGGTTCACAGTTTCTGGCCTACAGCCTAGAGCTTCATTCCTTGAATTTACACTCCCTTTTCTCCCTTTGGCTAATCTTCAAACACTACAAAAAGATGGAGGGGTTGAGGGTTTTCTTAAATACAGCCTTTCAGAAGTTGATTTTTGCATTTGTTTTTCCTATAGGACTTTGTTAATGGAACACTCCAAAACTGTATTTCCAATTCCAGACCATCTGTGCTTTCTACTGATTCTGATTTAGGACATTCTTGATTTTCTTGAGTGTGTGTCTTGTTTCAAAGAATGAAAAAATTATTACTCAGCCTTTCTGAAGACTAGGAAGACGAGGTTTCTGTTTTCCTTGGTTTAAGAAAGACTTCTGGTTTAGGAAAATGAAGTGGTTAAGAGAAAGTGGGATACTTTTTATTGAAGTATAGTTGCTGTACAATATTATATAAGTTACAGGTGTACAATATAATGGTTCAAAATCTTTAACGGTTATACTTCATTTATAGTTATTATAAAATATTGGCTATATTCCCTCTGTTGTACAATATGTCCTTGTAGTTTATTTTATACATAAAATTTTACCTCTTAAAGCAGGGGTACTTTTCAAACATTAGGTAAAAACTAAGGAAACCTGAATAAAGTGTGAAACTGGCACTAACAACCTTGGAAACACACAATCCCTGTTACATTATCTGTAATATTGAACCTAGTAAGACTTAAAAAATGCTTAAAAATTTCTGTCAAAGTAAACAACATTTATCAGTGGGAAATCATGTGAAATGTCTACAAAAGACCATTCTTATCCACCAACCAATGTTTTAAAAATCTATTTCTTAGGACAATATGAACTGAAATATTTACCCTTGTTCCCCTGACCATACAGATGTAGATATACAGCCAGGGATCAGGTCAGGTCCCGAACCCTAGCAAAAGGTAAAATAAGTTTGTTTTTTAGATTTGCTTAAATTTGTTAGACTCAAAACCAAGTTGGCATTGAAGAGCGCAAAAGAGATTTAAAAAATGTTTTTTTCCTCTTTCTTGATGAACTCCATGATCAAGTCTTTCCTCCAGCAAATTATCTTCACTATATTCATTTTGCAATGACCAAAAAAGGAAAAACATCAGGAAGGAGTATCAGCTTTAACTTTTAATTTCCTGGTTTTTGTCAGTTTATGTCACAACATTAATTTTATTTCTACAGAAGAGGGAGGGTTGCAGGTAATTAATATGACTCTTCTGTACTCTCAGAGGAAAAATACCCCATTATTAACACTGAGTTGTTAAAGAACAGAACAAAAGAAAAGTGAATCTGAGATGTAGAAAGAACTTTCCCCACGTGTCGCTATACACACAGGAGGGGGTTGGTATTTCACTGGCAATGCGTTACTGAACTTGGTTCATTGTCAGGCACTCCTACTTGCTAATTAGATAACATCCCACCAGCGCTGTGAAGCTGAGTGTATAACCCTTTTAGAGACCCTGTTACAGTTTGATGATACTTCTGCAAGTCAGAATTTCTTGCTTTCTATTCCTCATTTCCCCATCCTTTATGGAGCAAATGTTGTACACCTGAAAATTGAATTTGATGGCACTTTACCAAGCTCTTAGAGGCATTTTTCTCCTCCTCTTTCTGAATTCAGAGAGGCTGAGCAAAGCCACGTGTTGATGCAGTGCAGGGTCCTCAAACATTTGTAAAATGCCTTCAAACAAAAGGGGAGTATGCTGGTATCCTGCTAAACCCTGTCTGTAATCTGCAGCCTTTACAATGAGACAAAGAAGCTGTGGCTTGTCCCCTAATATAGTTGCAAATGAAGATAGAATGATGGCCCTTGAAGTAAATATAAAATAATTGTATGTGAGGGCTTATGCAAAAAGGCTTTGTTCCTAAATACTGGAAGGTAGTCACCCTGAAACAATGGGTAAATTAGCATGCAGCCACCCCAGGCTCTCAGCTACACACACACACACACACACACAACATGCACACACACGCACTCACACTCACAAGTTCACAGTGGACGGATGCTTGGTGCTTGCTGGGGAGGTAACAGTAAGAATCTTTCTTAGGAAGACAGCATGTCAGATTTCAGACACTTTCCCTACAATGGGCTTTTGCTGCTCAAAGCCGGGCTTTTCTGATCCAGATAATAAAATCCATTTACATGAAAAGATGCCGCTTTCAGTGACATGATTAATTTCAGAAATACCTGGCATCTGAATGAAGCCGGAGACTTCAAGAAATGACTGATGATGAGAAAAGATAATTAGGGCAAATGTCAAGAGTTTTGCTTGGGGACTGAGGGGCTGCCCCTTCTAGGTTATCCTATACTCATTCCAGATGGAAATGAAAGGCCTTTGTGGGAAGTTGGGGATGATCAACCTATGGTTACAGAGAAAGTCTCTTTAGCTCATGTTTCTCTGCGTTTGGCTCCATCACGACCAGTGGCCAGCTGATGCTTACCTTCAATGACTTGTCAGTGAATCCCAGACAAAGCTGGCCTTGTTTTTCATGAGGCCTGAAAAATGTAAATTTATCTTTCCTTACATGTCATTTGTTCAAAAGTGACCTCTCTGTTCTGAGCCTTTTCAAAAATCTCATTGACTTTTCCTCCCCTCTAAAAGGAGAAAAACAAAAAGGGGAAAAAGCCAAACACCGTTTAGTACTCTGCAGAAAGGACTTTGAAGACGAAGGCTGAATTGGGAGGTAATGCAAATGTCCCCCCACCCTCTGCCCCCAAACATTGTTTTTGAACCCTTTCTTCATGGTGTTTTTGTTTTTTTTTTTTTCCTCAATTGGTGAATTGGAGGATGTCAATGACTAGAGATTAGTGACCTCCACAGAGTAGAGCTGACGAAAAGCAAGGCACTCCTAGTGGACTGACAGAGTATTTCTCCAAAGGAACTTTTTAGAATAGAATCTTTAACAGGAGCAAGAGAGAAGGAGGTTCTTTCCTTATTTTTTCTGTCTGACAGTACATCTTAATTCCTCCAAAAAGATAGTCATTATAGACTAACTGTTTGTAGATATACCGTGGCCCATAAGTGATTCTCAGCAACCCTAACCTCTCCCCTTTACTCTTTCTTCTTCTAGCTGATTGGCATCTAAAGGAGAAAAGTGCCTCCCATCTCCAGGCAATGGAACTCCTCCAAGAAGAGAGGAAATGATCCAGAGAAATATCCTAGCTAGCAATTTAGGTCTGAGCCTACCCATTTAGGTTTACATCTGATATTAACCATGGTTGCTATGGGTTGAATTGTGTCTCCACAAAAGATATGCTGAAGTCCTAACCCCCAGTACTTCAGAATGTGACTTTCTTTGGAAATAAGGTTGTTGCAGATGTAATGAATAAAGATGAGGTCATGCTGGAGTAGAGTGGGCTCAATTCAATATGCCTAGTGTCCTTATAAGAAGATGATGTGTGAAGACACACAGGGGAAATCACATGTAACTCCAGAGAGAGAGACTGGAGTCATATTTGTTGCAGTCAAAGAAGACCAAGGATAGATGGCCACCACCAGAGGCTATGAAGACGCCAGGAAGGATTCTACCCTACAGATCGCAGAGGGAGCAAGGCCCTACTGACACTTCAGTTTTGGACTTCTGGCCTCCAGAACTGTGAGACATAGATTTCTCCATGGTACTTTGCTATAGTAGTCCTAGGAAATGAATACAATAGTTGTATAATTTAACATCACAGGCCTATCTTTATAGGAAAGCTTCTTTTTTTCCCCCTAACTTAAACTCTTACAATCTTTACCCCATTTCCATCATCATGGGTAGATATGGGTTTACTAAGAGACAGTGTCACCTGTCACAAATGGTGAAAGAGGTATAGCTCCATATTCACCAGAAACAGAGGATCTGTCTCCTAAAAGGCTGACTGTCTTTAAACATACCCCTAGTCTATGTAAAATTGCTCATCAGTGTCATGGCAGCCCCTCAAAATGAATGCTCAGTATATTTAGTGAAATACCATATGCTAAACACATTGAGGTTTTCAATGTGTAAGGTATTCACTACCTCTATTATAAAATACCAAGACATGAGGGGAGAAAAAAACCTATGTGTCAGCCAGCTTTATTCCTTTGGAGAAAATACATTAAAATATATTCATAGCAAATATGTGAGGTCTTTGGCTACGTCTGTTTCTACTAATGGGATAAAGCTGGAAAGAATTGAAATTACCCATCGTGTGGAAATTTCTACTCAAAAAGGGACAATTCCATCATCTCTGCATAATTTTAAAAAGCAATTTACCCAAAATAGTAAAATACAATTAGCACTATAACTAGTAAATATACATATAACTTGGTGTGAGTTAACTTCCTTCAGTTTCAAACTTGCTTTATAACTCACATCGTTCAGTGGCAGTTTTGTGGCAAATGACAAAATATTAGCAAATAAAAAACAAAAATGGTTACTCTATTCTTTATTGTTTGTTATATAACAGCAGTAAACATATTACTGAAGTATGCCATTTTTCTTTGGGTTTGAGTGTTGCTAACCGTTCAAGCCAACTATCCTGACAGCTAAACAATTTTATAATATAAAGATGCTTTTTCTTCAGGGAGTAGAAATTTGCAGAAATGGGAGAGGGTCCCACAATCCAAATACAATATGACTGTGTTGTCCTATTTGCTTTTAATCATCCATAATTCCTGAGATACTTCACATTTTATGTTTAAATATTATCTCAGTACAAAGCTTTTCCCCTGCTAATGCATAATTTCATTTAGAAATTAATATCTTCCACTTATAATGCATCAAAAACTAGAAACATTTTCCTTCCTTAATGGTGTAGGAATTAGTGTAATTTTAAAGCACTCAAGGATATAATTATTTACATGTACTAGAAATGTTAACTAGAACTATCTGATCAAGGTATGTGGAAAGTTGGAGAAAAGCAAAACATTCCTGAAATTATAAGTAGCTAGCTATTTTAATGTTACTTAAAAAGAAATAATTAGGTTATGTGAACATTCCAGATTATAGAAAAACGTGTCCCTGGAATCCTTTGAAAATTAAATGTTTCTTTATTTTCAAAGTACTTGAAGATTATTTATTTTCTGTTGAAGTTAATATGTAAGTAGATATGGCTTTGGTATTGTTGGAAGTGATAGAAAAATAGATGAAGTGTTAATTTAATAAATGTATTTCTAGTTGTGCTAAAATTGAATGTGATGCATATATGTCAATTGGATATACATACAGTTGTAGTAATTTTTTTTTTTAAATTTTATTTATTTATTTATTTATGGCTGTGTTAGGTCTTCGTTTCTGTGTGAGGGCTTTCTCTAGTTGCGGCAAGCGGGGGCCACTCTTCATCACGGTGCGCGGGCCTCTCACTATCGCGGCCTCTCTTGTTTCAGAGCACAGGCTCCAGACACGCAGGCTCAGTAATTGTGGCTCACGGGCCTAGTTGCTCCGAGGCATGTGGGAACTTCCCAGACCAGGGCTCAAACCCGTGTCCCCTGCATTGGCAGGCAGACTCTCAACCATTGCGCCACCAGGGAAGCCCATGTAGTATTTTTTACCATTATTATGAAGTGTGCTTAGTTTTACAAGTGCATCTGTTCATTGTGATGATTCCTGTGCTCAGCTTAAATGGAAGTTATCATTTTTCTTCTTTTGTTTATAAAGGTACAGTTTATATTTCTTGTGTGATTGATTATATTCCTGGAAGGTCTTGTGATTAACAATATAGTATTTTTTTTATTGAGTTATTTCACACACAAATGGCAGGGCCCAAAGGGTATTCTGGGTTTGCAGGATTTTTCTAATATATGTGTTCCCTTCTGTATTAAAGCTGCTAATTAGTGCTTTTAAACAGCTCAGCATTGAATTGTTGGAAGGCACCATATCAGAGGCTAATATAAAACTGTTTATGTGGAAGGATATATAAAATAAGAAGGTGTTAAACCCAACACAAATTGAGTGGCAGAGGGTTCCCACCAGTGTTAATTTTGTTTGTTTTGTCTCATTTAAAGTTAAGATGCTCGTGTTATCATTGTGACGTGGGTCATGCTATACATACAGATGGACTGAAATGTGTCGGTTTCTGAGCTGCATTTGTCTGGCAAAGAAGACAATGGGTAGTTTTATCAGGAAATAGCTATTCCTTAACAACACTAGTTTTTATTTTTAACAGAAGGACATATGGCGATATATATATATATATATACACACACACACACACACACATATATACATGCTTTTATTTTTAACATCTTTATTGGTGTATAATTGCTTTACAATGGTGCGTTAGTTTCTGCTTTATAACAAAGTGAATCAGCTATACATAAACATATATCCCCATATCTCCTCTCTCTTGCGTCTCCCTCCCACCCTCCCTATCCCACCCCTCTAGGTGGTCACAAAGCACCGAGCTAATCTCCCTGTGCTATGCAGCTGCTTCCCACTAGCTATCTATTTTACATTTGGTAGTGTATATATGTCCATGCCACTCTCTCACTTCATCCCAACTTACCCTTCCCCCTCCCCGTGTCCTCAAGTCTATTCTCTACGTCTGTGTCTTTATTCCCGTCCTGCCCCTAGGTTCTTCAGAACCATTTTTTATGCTTTTATATGTTGGTTATACGAGACATGCTAAAAGTTCCTATTCCTGCTAAGCATGTTCATGAGCTTTTAAATAGTATTTTGATATGCTTGTCTAATAGGCAATAACTCATTAACAGATTTTTGAATTTCTCAAGGCAATTTCACAACTGAAGTTCAATGTACATGTGTTGAAATCAATCCAAAAGTCTCAGTATCTTAAGTCAGATTCTATTGTCAGTATTATAAATGAATCAAGCTAGAGGAAAAATTAAGAAGTCATCTATTTCAATCCAGTACTCCCAGCTTCCACATAGATAGACCAGGGAGAAAACTTTCTGTTCTTAAGTCCTTCCAGGGAAATTTACATGTCTCCCTCATCATCCCACTGAAGTTTAATGATTGGTTTCAAGGGATGAATACATCATTTTTTTACTTCCCGGCCAGACTATCTCATCTCAAATGAAGCACAGAGGGACAACTGGTCAACCTGCAGGAAAGCATTTTTATTAGTTGTCATCCTTTATTGCATCAAAGCACAGTAGTTTCAAACAGGCATCCTGTCTAGATTTATTC
The DNA here is from genome assembly GCF_009873245.2 of Balaenoptera musculus. Taxonomy (NCBI): domain Eukaryota; kingdom Metazoa; phylum Chordata; class Mammalia; order Artiodactyla; family Balaenopteridae; genus Balaenoptera; species Balaenoptera musculus. Next base: position 33,441,191 of record NC_045797.1, on the reverse strand, counting down.
CTTATCATAATGCTTTCTACTATTCTTTATATACGTGCTCAGTGTTAAAAAGGATTTTGATCTGATTTTGTTTCATTTTTAGTGTTTAAAAAAAAAACTCTGTTGTTCTTTTGAATGTGAATACTTGGGAATTCCATGATGCTGGATATGGAAAAGGATATATTTCTTATGGACATTCAACTAGATTTTGGAAATGTCATGTGGCAACCAAGAGCTGTATCTTAAAATTGAAGAAAAACACATGCAGTTGATAAACTCTTAGCAAGTTTGATTAATAAAAAAAAGAGGGCAGTCATAAATAATGTTAGGAATTAAAATAAGACATCGTTACAGGTTCTTCAGCTATCCCAAACATAGAAGACATAGAGATACTTTATGACAGTAAGATTGAGGATCTGGATTACATTAATCACAAAAATTGCAAAACATACTCAACCTGACGAAAGATGAAATAGAAAATATAAATAGTCCTAGATATATTAATACTGAAGAGTCTGCAATTTACATCTTGACACAGGGAAATCTTTTGACCTAGATGGCTTCACTGATCAATTTTTCCATAAATTTAAAGAAGAAATAACACCAATTACTATGCACTTTTTTAGGAAAAGAGGGAACAATTCACAAGTTATTTGAAAATGTCACTAATATCTCCATACTAAATCCTGACAAATAATATGAGAGGTAAATTACAGGTGAACCTCTCTCATGAAAGTAGATATAAAAATAGTAAACATCTTTACTGTTTATTAGAATTTATTAAGATAGTACAATGTTCGTTTAACATTTGAAAAATATCACTCAGTGTAAAGGTACCCCCCCAACCCCACTTCTATATTGTACTCTTTGGATGAAAGTCACAATGGGTAGCCCACACTTAAAGAGTGGGAATTTATGGTCCCCCTTGTTGAGGAGTGGGTACCTGCAAAAATTATTTTTCATTCTTCTACATGAGAGATTTGTCTTTTCCCTTTTATTTATCCAATCGTTTATTGACATCAGTATGGACTTAGGAGGAGTTAATTAAACTTAGGTGTTAATCTAATATGGCTTTATTTTATTTTATTGTCAATATTGTCCTAGCTTTTGCTGTTGGAACTCTTTCAGTTGGCTCCTGTGACTCTTTAACAAACTCTCATCAATGTGGCTCTTTTTTTTTTTTTAAAGCACTTCTTTACATTCTGGCACTGGAAGTTGCTCCAGGCTCGTCTTGTATATTTCTCACCCTAGTCCTAGAAGTAGGCTTTTCTCCAAGGATCCCTGGTTTCTTTCATTGTATTTTTTATGTACTACAGCGGTCCTCCCCATCCACGATTTCACTTTCCATGGTTTTGGTTATCCACTCTTAACCATGGTCTGAAAATACTAAATGGAAAGTGTTCAGAAATAAAAAATTCTCAAGTTTAAATTGGGCAATGTTCTGATAGTGTGATGAAATCTCATGCGTCCCTGCCTGGGGTGTGAATCATTCCTTTGTCTAGGGTATTCTGCCCATTAGTCACTTAGTAGCTTTCTTGGATATCAAATTGACTGTCAAGGTATCCAAATGCTTGTGTTCAAGTAACACTTTTTACCTAATAGTGGCCCCAAAGTACAAGAGTAATTATGGCTGGCAATTTGGATAGCTAAAGTGAAACCATAAAGTGTTTCCTTTAAGTGAAAAGGTAAAAGTTCTCACTTATGGTAGTTCTATATTTAGTTTTTTAAGGAACCTCCATACTGTTCTCCAGAATGATGGTACCAATTTACAATCTCACCAATAGTGTAGGAGGGTTCCCTTTGTTCTTCCACACCCTCTCCAACATTTATTGTTTGTACATTTTTTTTTAACATCTTTATTGGAGTATAATTGCTTTACAATGGTGTGTTAGTTTCTGCTGAATAACAAAGTGAATCAGCTATACATATACATATAATCCCCATAATGTCTTCCCTCTTGCGTCTCCCTCCCTCCCACTCTCCCTATCCCACCCCTCTATGTGGTCACAAAGCACCGAGCTGATCTCCCTGTGCATATGGCTGCTTCCCACTAGCTATCTATTTTACATTTGGTAGTGTATATATGTCCATGCCACTCTCTCACTTTGTCCCAGCTTACCCTTCCCCATCCCTGTGTCCTCAAGTCCATTCTCTAGTAGGTCTGTGTCTTTATTCCCATCCTGCCCCTAGGTTCTTCATGACCGTTTTTTTTTTTTTATTATTCCATATATATGTGTTAGCATATGGTATTTGTTTTTCTCTTTCTGACTTACTTCACTCTGGATGACAGACTCTAGGTCCATCCACCTCACTACAAATAACTCAATTTTGTTTCTTTTATGGCTGGGTAATATTCCATTATATATATGTGTCACATCTTCTTTATCCATTCATCTGTCAGTGGACACCCAGGCTGCTTCCATGTCCAGGCTATTGTAAATAGAGCTGCAATGAACATTGTGGTACATGACTCTTTTTGAATTATGGTTTTCTCAGGGGTATATGCCCAGGAGTGGAATTGCTGGGTCGTATGGTATTTCTATTTTTAGTTTTTTAAAGGAACCTCCATACTGTTCTCCACAGTGGCTGTATCAATTTACATTCCCACCAACAGTGCAAGAGGGTTCCCTTTTCTCCACACCCTTTCCAGAATTTATTGTTAGTAGATTTTTTGATGATGGCCATTCTGACTAGTGTGAGGTAATACCTTATTGTAGTTTTGATTTGTATTTATCTAATGATTAGTGATGTTGAGCATCCTCTCTTGTGTTAGGTTGGCATCTGTATATCTTCTTTGGAGAATGTCTGTTTAGGTCTTCTGCCCATTTTTGGATTGGGTTGTTTGTTTTTTTGATATTGAGCTGCATGAGCTGCTTGTAAATTTTGGCGATTAATCCTTTGTCAGTTGCTTCATTTGCAAATATTTTTTCCATTCCGAGGGTTGTCTTTATGTCTTGTTTATGGTTTCCTTTGCTGTGCAAAAGCTTTTAAGTTTCATTAGGTTCCCATTTGTTTATTTTTGTTTTTATTTCCATTTCTCTGGGAGGTGGGTCAAAAAGGACCTTGCTGTGATTTATGTCATAGAGTGTTCTTCCTATGTTTTCCTCTAAGAGTTTTATAGTGTCTGGCCTTACATTAAGGTCTTTAATCCATTTTGAGTTTATTTTTGTGCCTGGTGTTAGGGAGTGTTCTAATTTCATTCTTTTACATGTAGCTGTCCAGTTTTCCCAGAATCACTTATTGAAGAGGTTGTCTTTTATCCATTGTATAATCTTGCCTCCTTTATCAAAAATAAGGTGACCATATGTGCATGGGTTTATCTCTGGCTTTGTATCCTGTTCTATATTTCTGTTTTGTGCCAGTACCATACTGTCCTTGATTACTGTAGCTTTGTAGTATAGTCTGAAGTCAGGGAGCCTGATTCCTCTAGCTCCGTTTATCTTTCTCAAGATTGCTTTGGTTAATCAGGGTTTTTAGAAAGGAAAGAAAAAAAATTGTATGCTGAGGTTGCTAATAGATATGGTAAAGAATTAATTTTTCATTTGTGAAATTGTGAAGAAGAAAAAAAGAAATTCATTCTAGTGTTGCTGCTGTGCATCTCACACTGCAAAAGTTACAGCCACAGTGGCATTATACTTGTGCAATAAGATATTCTGAGAAGTGAGGGAGACCACATTTACATAACTTTTATTATAGTATACTGTTATAATGTTTTATTTTATTATTAGTTATTGTTGTTAATCTCTTACTGTGCCTAATTTACAAATTAAACTTTATTGTAGGTATGTATGTATAGGAAAAAACATGGTATGTGAATGGTTTGGTACTATCTGTTGTTTCAGGCATCCACCAGGGGTCTTGGAACAAATCCTCCTCAGATAAGAGGGGACTACTATATTAATAAAAATGAAATAAAATAACATTTCAACAGAATTAAAAATTTCCCATACCTAAAAGAAAACAAACCAAAAAGAGATTCAATATTTCTATACTAAAAGCTTCAGAACATTATTGAGAGATATTAAGAGATAAATAAATAGAGGAACAGAGTATGTTCATAAATTAAAATTAATTTCTCCTAAATTGATCCATAGATTCAATTCAAGTCATTCACACCCAAAATCTCAGAGAAACTGGTTGTAGAAATTGACAAACTGATTTTAAATTTATAGTTGAATAAAAGACCTGAAATAGTACAGATAATCTTGAAGAAGAAGAATTTAATATAAATCTAGAGTAAGAAAGATAGTGTGGTATTAGCTGAAGATTAAATAAATAACAGAATAAAAAGTCTTGAAAGAGAACCACACATACACATATACATGGTCATTTCTCCCCCAACAAAATTTCAAACATAAAGCAAAGTTGGAAGAAGTTTACAGTAATAATCATCACCTACATGCTACCATAATCATTTAACAATGCTCACTTATCATAGGTTTATTCATCCATTCAGCCTTCATATATTTTATTGCATTTCAAAGTAAATTCCAGGTGTTACACTTCCTTCTAAATACTGCAACATCAATACCATTAACTAGTGTTGAGTATTTCTTTACAGTTCTTTACTTCTGATGTAACATTTACATATAATGAAATGAACAACTAAATCTACAATATCTGAAATTTGACAATGTGTATACCTATGTAACACAATCCTCTATCAAGTTATAGAATAGTTCCATTATACCAGAACGTTTCATCATGCCCTTTCCCAGCCAATTCCTGTCCCGTTCCCCAGATACAACAAGAATTCAGATGTTTTTTATGATAGAATTTTTGGGATGTTCTAATATTTCATATAAGTAGAATCATACAGCATGTTCTACTCATGTCTAGCTTCTTTAACTCAGCATAACATCTTTAAGATCTATCTATATAGTTGCAAATATTGCGAGTGTATGCATTTTAATTGATGAGTAATATTCCACTCTATGAGTAAATCACAGTTTGTTCATTCTTCTATTAATGGACACATGGGCAGTTTCAAGTTTTTGGTTGTTATGGATAAAACTGCTATGAACACTATTTATAAGTCCCTTGTGACAATATGATTGAATTTCCCTTGCATAAATATGGAAGATTGGAATTGATGTGTCATAGAGTAGGCATGTGTATAGTTTTATAAGAAACTGCCAGAACTTTTTCCAAAGTAGCTGTACCATGTTCCAGGCTTCTCAAGTACCCAGTCTGGGATATAAAGGAGGCAAAAAGAAAATGTAGGGAACATACTGCCATGTTTTGAGCCCCAATTTCCCTAGCCAGTTTTGTCTTTTTTTCCACCTTTCAGTGTCTTCTTATATATAACATTCAAGGGTTTTAACTATACTTAGTGGGAGGAATAAGGAGAAATATGTTAACTTCATCTTGTTTGGAATCAAAAATGTATTGCTATTTTCATTTTATCTTGAACATGCTGATAATGACTGGAGATTGGGATTGTCAATTGAGTCTCTAATACTCTTGACTTTTTGTAGGTGTAGGTGTGATAGAGTTTGACACAAGTTTGAAGACAAGAAGACACAGTGGTCAGAGCTGATGACTATGAGGAATTGTCTGGTCTCTGTCCCATGGGAAGATGCTTTGAAAGAAAAGGGCTCAGATCACTATTGAAGGATGCCAGATGAAAGGAAGGGCACATTGGCAGGTTGTAGCATGGGTAGCTCAGAACAATGATGGAGGAACACATTGGATGGACGTTTGTAAGTAGCTCCTGAGGTGTTCAAAGCATAAAGAAGTGGCATTTTCTGAAACCAGGTGAAGGTAAAAACAGGAAGACATGGGAAGCTATAAAGTAAATGCCCTTAGTTGTTGAGATGTGATGTAGGAAAAGCAGATGAGTACTCCCCATATCCCCATCTCCACTGGCCTGCCCTTGTCTTCAGTGGCCACAAGTTCAGCTGGAGAGGGGCCTAAGGCCCACAGGAAAAGCCCTTGGGATAGGACTCAGGTATAATCAGGGCAGGTGAAATGCTTGGGGAGAAATCTGACATTGAGAGCAGCCTTGAGCAAAGCAGTGGAGAGTTGGAGGAAGCATGTAAGACAAGGGAACAAAAGGAATTATATTTTTGGAATTAATAATGAGGGCAGTTTTACAATGGGATGGCAAAAGAAAGGGTGACTTTTTTTTTAGTTTGTAAGAGAGAATAAGAAAGAAGAGAACTAAAATGAATTAAAGACAAATAATGGAATTAAAGTTTTCAGTAAACACAGCACAGAAAAAACATTTTCATCTGTATAGAAATATATCTTCCTTTCATAGTTTTTAGTTACTTCCCATCTATCTACTCACAGATTACTTGTCATTTTACCTCTAATGTACTACCTTATTGGTGTTCCCATTGTGACCTTTTATAGTAGTGTGTGCTGGTTCAGGGCAATGCATATACAATATGATGTCATTTATCAATTAGGGAAAATACATATTCATATATATATATATTTGATGTGCAAATATTTTTGATTTTTGATTTGGTGTGTGAAAAATCTCTTTTTCCTATAGATTCCATTAAAAATATATTGGAAGTAATGTTTGCTTCACCCAGTGTATGGTTTTTTTAGGGTTAGTTTTATTCCTGTCTCACTTTGAAAGCCAAATATATTTATAGGATATTGCATAGAAATTTGTTGATTTGCTAATTTGAGATATTTAGTCACGACTCACTAGGGCATCTTAATGATGATGTTGAACATGTTTTCAGGCAGCTGCCACTAAAGAATGGTACATTGCTTTTCTTCTCAGGTTGACCCAAGTACCCCTGGAGATTAGGTGGTATGCTGAGTAGAGAGGGCTGGGTGTCATGTAATGTTACAGGATAAATATGGCAATGTGCCCAGGAGCATCAATCTTATGTGAAGATCTGAGAGAAAAGTTTTGGGGAGTAAAAGCAGTTTTGCATTTACAGGTAAATTAGCAGAATTCCATTTTCCATGTCACACAATTTTGAATTCTTCACAAAAGCGCAGAAAGTAGAACACTAATGCACAGGGAATAACTGCAAAATTTAGTACTTTGGCATTGTCCACTCATTACATTAGTGCTGCAGATCCATCAAAGAGAACTGAGGATGACTTTGCGGGAGGCCATGGAACTATGACTTAGGTCCAGTGGGCTAGTGTTCTATCTCCTGATATAACCAGCTAGAAGGGTAATTATGTTTTTGTGGGTCCCAGAAGATTTGCATGGCTAGAATTTTGGGAACCTGAGTTTGTCCCCTGAGATGTAGTACATTTAAATTTGATTGAACACATACAAAATGTTTCCCACGTATTTGTTCAACTTTCTGCTATAATTATACTCAAATGTTTGTTTGTAACATGCTCTTATTTTTAGTTCTATTTCCCTTCACAGTGGGTTCCTTGGTAGTACAAAAGAACTGATAGTTCTAGAATTTACAAGCTATTTTTTATTTACTTTTTAAAGGTTTAATAATATAAACAACTTGGAACATAAACTTCCCACAATTGTTGAAGATAATTCCTCAATGAGCAAAATAATGAGAGAAATTTAGAACCCTTGAAAACCATTGAGGTCCATCAGGTAGTATATTCCTGCCTGATGATCCTAATAATAACTTGAAGAAACTGATAAAGCTGAGTGAATAACAACTTGAGAACCTGTAGTCAAGATAAGTAGCAGTAAAAACTAAAAGTATGGGATGTATTTAGAAGCTTTTTCATATTTTTATTTTTGTGGAGAGGCAAATTGTTCCACACTTTGGTATTGCCTGAGAAACTTGTGAGCAAAAACTACAAAGCATTGAACCTATAGATCAGTTTTGGGGAGAATTGATGCTTGCCTTATCATTATCAAGTCTTCTGTTAACATGATATCTTTCAATTTATTTAGGTCTTATTTATTTTTTCATGAGTGTCCTTGTAGATTTCAGAATACAAATTCTGAATATATTTTGTTAGATTGATATTTAGAATTTCATTTTTTTAGCTATTGTTGTAGGTACTTTTTTGAAAATTTGTATTCCAATCTTTCATTGCTAGCGTATATAAATACAATTTATTTTTGTTTATTGACCTAATATCTTGCAAATTTGCTAATCTCTTTTACTGTATGTGGGAGCTTTTAAATAGATTCTTTGGCATTTTCCATGTATAGAAGCATGTTTTCTGTGAAGAGAGATAGTTTTATTTTTTTCCCTTTAAATCTGTATTAATTTTATTTATTTTTCTTTCTTAATTGCACAGACTAAGAATTTCAGTATAATATTGAACAGCAGTGTTGAGAGGGGCCATTCTTGCCTTTTCCCCAGTCTCATGGTAAAAGCAACTAATCTTTCACCATTCTGAGATTCCAGTTGTACACACATTAGGCTGTTTGATATGGTCCCACAGTTCTTGGATTTCTATTCTTTTATTTTAACACATTTTTTTTTCTCTTTGTGTTTCAGTTTGAGTAGCTTCTTTTGATCTATCTTTAAGGTCACTGATTCTTTCTTCAGCTCTGTCAAGTTTACTTGAAGACACTGTTGAGGAGGCCATTTTCATCTCTCTTACTATGTTCTAATTAACAGCATTAGTTCTTTTTTATAGTTTCTTTGGTGTTGAAATTATCCATCTGATATTTCATGTTGTTTATTGTTTTCCAGTAGAGATTTCAATGTAGTTATCATGGTTATTTTAAATTCTCTGTCTGACATTTCTAACATCTGTTCTATATCTGAATATGGTTCTATTAATTGTATAGTCTCTCGACGGTTGTTTTTATTTTTTTTTCATAAGTCTCATAATTTTTTGTTGAAAACTGGAAGTCATATGTAGAATACTAGAGACTGAAGTAATCATTTTTATATATGGAAGTGGATGGCTCCACAACTCTCTTATCAACCTACCCGCATTCTCCACAAATTTGTTAAACATCCCTAGCTGATTCTTCCTTACCTGTGTCTGTGTCTGCCCTAGGTAAGCAGGTGTTCACATCCTATCACGCCCCCCAGCCACCTGTCTCTCTTTAGATTTCAGACTAGTTTGTTCTGTGACTACAGCTCTCTAATGGCATCAAGAAAAGTTGTGAACTTGCAGTTTGTCTGGTTTTGCTGTTGTTGTTGCTATGGTGAAAGCGATGCTCTTTTCAGGTCTCTACATCCCCAAGCAGTGGTTTATATATTTTTTTATTTTTCGAAGAGTCAATACAATTACGTTATTAAAAATACATAACACCAGGTTTGAAAGGTCAAAAACTATTTAAATGAGAATCTCACTTTCACTCATTCCTCATCCATCCATCCCTTTTCTCTCCTTCTAACTTTTAATTTCAGTGTTTGTTTAAAAAACCCCAAACCCAGCAAATTCATAGATATGCTATTTTTCTCTCTCCCTTTCTGTACCCAAATTTTTGTCCCTTATTTTTTCCCCTGAAGATCTTTTCTAATAGGCACATAGAGACCTTCTTTTATTATTTTCACAGCTGCATGGTATTCTTTGTGGATATTTTGTACTTTGTTCAACAGTTGCCCATTGCTGGGCATTTAGATTGTTTCTAATCTTTTGTTATTATAAATAATATCACAATGGACAATCTTGTAGATATATCATTTTCTGACATGTGCAGATTTATCTGTAATACAGATCTCTAGAAATGAGATTTTTAGAACAATGTATCCACAATTTTACGTGCTATTGTCTGATAACTCCACTCTTTCTTTTTCAACAATATCTTTTCTATTAATGCAGTGGAATTTCAGGTGAGAGCTAAATTAGACATGTGTGCTTTGTCTACCATCTTTACCCATTTTTTTCCCATTTATTCTTCAATCATTTCCACCCTAATTTCTGCCCCTCGCTACTTCATTGAATCTGCTGTCATTAAGGTCAACAATGACCTCCATGTAGCTAAATGCAATGGTTACCTTTTTAGAAATCATCTTGTTTGACCTGTCAGCAGCAATGGGAAGCTATATCTTTCTTGGATGTTATGGTCCCACCTTATTTTTATTTGGCTTCCACTTATTGACAGTCTATTTCATTTGTCTCTGCCAGCTGCTCTTACGCATCTTAATCTCTCAACATTTAGAATCTCTCGTTTCTACCCACCCACCTGATAATGCTGATGTGTATATGAATAGGAAGTAGATACATGAAAGAAGTGCCATACACTTTTGTAGGATTTAAGATTAGGGAAGAGTTGCACGTCACCTCCCAACTGGTAGCAAGCCTCACAGAAGTCCCTGTATCCACATAACAGAAAAGTAATAGAGATAGGTGTAAAGTTTCTGATCAGATCACCTAAAACAGCATCCCTAGGATTCTTACACATTCAGTGTTGTGCAAGACACAGCCAAGTGTGCCCCACGCTACCAGGAGAGGTGCAGGAGTAGCTGAAAAAGCAAACAAAATATACTTTAATAACTGATTTGCCAAAGTGACATAGAACTTTTTTTTTTTTTGGCTGAAAAGGAATATCAAGATCAGAAAGGCTGTATTTTGGCCAAGGCAATGTCACTGATGTCACTAGGAATAGAACTTGGTTCTCATGATTCTTGCATACATTTTCCTTCTCCACTTACTACCACATTTACCTCCAGTGGCAGATCAGGGTTTGGGATCATCCCCAAAAGTGAAATTTTGTAGGTCTGTTTTATCCTAAACATTTGTGTGGGATTTTAATTCTGTATTATAAATACTTCATGTCTGTTATAAAAGTGTATTTACTTAATTTAAATAAATTATATTTCTAATATGTTTAAAATGTATTTCAAATCTTAAATTTTCAGTTTGTTGCATGACTCTGAAATTAATGTTCCTTTTACATATAATAGTGGTGTGTTTTTTTCTTCTAATATTTGCTTGTTCATGTAATTTACTCATATTTTTATACACATATTTTTATGGCCATTTTCTTATTCATTTGTAGGAGCTCTTTGTCTTTGTATTGAGGACAAACCTCATTCACAAACAATTTTTGAGAAACATAACTATGTCTTTTTTTAAAAACCACTTTATTGAGTATGATTGATATATAAAAAGTTGTGCATATTTAATGTATACAAAACTCCATGAGTTTGGGGATAAGAATACAACCATGAAATTATTACCACCATCAAGGCCATAAACATATCTATCACCTCCCAAAGTTTCCCTCCTGTCACCTTTATTATTTTTATTATTATTATTATTATTATGTGATAAGAACATCTAACATAAAATTTACCTCTTAGCGAATTTTAAGTGTACAATACAGTATCGTTAGCTATAGGCATTATGGTGTGTAGTAGGTCTCCAGAACTTATTTACCTTGCATAACTGAAATTTTGTTCCCTTTACCATTACGTATCTTTTTCCTCCTCTTTCAAGTTGCTGGCAACCACCATTCTACTCTCTGCTTCTATGAGTTTGACTGTATTAGGTTCCACATATACCTGTGACGATACAGTATTTGTCTTTCTTTGTCTGGCTTATTTCACTTAGCATAGTGTACTCCAGGTCTGTCCATGTTGTTACAATGACAGAATTTCTGTTTTTTTTTTAAGGCTGAATAATATTCCATTGTATGTACATATCACATTCTCTTTATCTATTCATCTACTGATGGACATTTTGTTGTTTCCACATCTTGGCTATTGTGATACAGTTTCCCCAGATATCCGAAAACAGAGTGTTCCTGTGAAACCTTTCCTAAACTGAAATGGCATAAAGTGAAGATGAAATAACCTTAGGATACATCTTGCTAACGGATGCACAAAATAAATTGAGATAAGCACAGATGCTCACAGACACAGGTCTAACCTATGGCGGCCTGATACTGAGATGTTACGTATGGTTCCTGGGGAAGGATCTTGACCGGCTCACTCTCACTGCTCTGTGTGCCCACTGTCTCTATAACGTCTCTGCAAAACCAACGCTGAATGCTATTTTGACTTTTGTCTTTTTTCATAAAATGAAAATCCTCTTTGGATTTCTTTTAGTTAGTGAAAATAGGTACTAATGTAGCTCTTTTGTAAAAGCAAAGTGGTATAAAGGGAACTTTCAAAAATCGGGAGATTCTTGTAATGTTTCAATGAGCATGGGAGTGCAGGTATTTTTCTTTGAAATTCTGATTTCAATTCCTTTGGATAAAAACCCAGTAGTGGAATTGCTGGATCATATGGTAGTCTTATTTTAATTTTTGAGAAACCTCCATACTGTTTTCATAATGGCTGGGACCAATGTACACTCCCAACGGTGTTATCAGGGACCTCTTTCTCCACATCCTTGCCAACAGTTATCTTTTTTTTTTTTTAAGAGCTCCTGACTTATTTATTTATTTATTTATTTATTTATGGCTGTGTTGGGTCTTCGCTTCTGTGCGAGGGCTTTCTCTAGTTGCGGCAAGCGGGGGCCACTCTTCATCGCGGTGCGTGGGCCTCTCATTATCGCGGCCTCTCTTCTCGCGGAGCACAGGTTCCAGACGTGCAGGCTCAGTAATTGTGGCTCACGGGCCTAGTTGCTCCGCGGCATGTGGGATCCTCCCACACCAGGGTTCGAACCCATGTCCCCTGCATTGGCAGGCGGACTCTCAACCACTGCGCCACCAGGGAAGCCCCCCCTTTTTTTTTAATAATAGATGTCCTAATAGGTGTGAGGTGATATCTCATTGTAGTTTTGGTTTGCATTTCCCTGATGATTCATGATGCTGAGCACCTTTTCTCGTCTGTTGGCCATCTCTATGTCTTTTTTGGTGAAATGTCTATTCAGGTCCGTTGTCCATTTTTTAATTGGGTCTTTTATTTTTTGTTATTGAGTTGCATGATTCTTTATATACTTTGGTTACTAATCCTTATCCGATATATGGTTAGCAAATATTTTCTCCCATTCTGCAAATTGTCTTTTCATTTTGTTGATGAAACATAACTATTTCTAAATAGTGAATTTAATTTACATTATAAATATTTCTGAGTGCTGGGAACTAAATCACTGAAGTGCTTTTGATTGACAGGTATAGTATTTTTAAAAAATTGGAGCCAACATTTAAAAATTAAAAGCTTTCACATTTAAAAAATTCAAATTTGCAGTTCCTGTTGGGAGGTCAGAATATCTGTCCACTGAGCCTTCATTCTTGCATGGACATAGTTACCTAGTACTGAGGAGTAGCCACCTCTTCAAAGGGGCATGTGTGTTTTCCACTGCAACAGAGTTCACCCATGTTGATTTTACAAATTATGGCATGTATATGTATGTGTGAGTGTGTGTATGCATTTAATTACCATGCATTTATTTCTAAACTTAACTATGCATGTATAAACATATGTTGGTATGTTTAAAGAAAGAATTTCTGTTAGGATACACATCACAGCAAACTATTGTTATGATGCACTCCTCCCTGTTACCGTACACCTGCATGTGTCATTCATTAATGGTGACTAGTTAGTCCCTGTTATCATTTAAGTTTTCAATCTCTTTTCTAGTATTATGGAAACTCTGTGAATGATAAGTAACCTCTTTAAAAGTTGATGCTTTTAAATTAATTAATTAATTAATTAATTTAAAATCTTTATTGGAGTATAATTGCTTTACAATTGTCTGTTAGTTTCTGCTGTATAACAAAGTGAATCAGCTATATGTACACATATATCCCCATATCTCCTCCCTTTTGCGTCTCCCTCCCACCCTCCCTATCCCACCCCTCTAGGTGGTCACAAAGCACCGAGCTGATCTCCCTGTGCTATGCGGCTGCTTCCTACCAGCTGTGTATTTTACATTTAGTAGTGTATATACATCAAGATGCTTTAAAATTTGATCATCTGGAAACTGTTAATACAAGACTCTTACATTAAACATACATTATCTAGACTACATTCACAGGGCTCTTTTCCTGTTGCCTCGTATTGTATATAATTGGCTGCCTTATTGTATCCATTTATATCTTATGGAATGTTCACTTGAATACAAGTTTCTACTCATACCGTTGGCCTGTGCACAATGTTCTTTATCCTACCCCATCTGACAAATTCTTGTGAACTGAGGTACATATATTTAGGATAGATTTTTTTAAAAAATTTATTTATTTTTGGCTGCGTTGGGTCTTCGTTGCTGCGTGTGAGCTTTTCTAGTTGCGGTGAGTGGGGGCTACTCTTCGTTGCAGTGTGGGCTTCTCATTGCGGTGGCTTCTCTTGTTGTGGAGCACAGGTTCTAGGCACACGGGCTTCAGTAGTTGTGGCTCGCAGGCTCAGTAGCTGTGGTGCATGGGCTTAGTTGCTCCACGGCATGTGGGATCTTCCCAGACCAGGGATCAAACACCGTGTCCCCTGCATTGGCAGGCAGATTCTTAACCACTGTGCCACCAGGGAAGTCCCTATATAGGATAGATTTTTAATCTATGTTTATGTTTTGTAATCTATAGCGACATATTATTTGATAAATGAACTGTCTGAAGCTCAGAGTTTTTTCTTGGGTATGTAATATTTATTCCTTAGAAGTCTTTTGTGCCACACAAGCAAAGAAATCACAAATAAAGATGGCAAATAAAGAGAAAGTGGGCACTGTATGATCAGAGAGACCGGGGTTGGGGGGGAAGGTACATATAAATAAGTTTTACAAATATTTAAAGCTAGGAGGAATGTTAATGGTGTAGAAGGCACAATGAACAGTCCTCTACACCTCTGAGTTCTGACCTTTTGAGAAATAAACCTAAAGAGCTAGATATACAAATAGTATGACAATTACGAAAATCCAAATAGAGATTGCATAGGAATCCTAATAATTCTTATTATCAGAACACTGAATTAGTAAAGTGAAAGTAGTGATGAGGTTTCGGCCAATTTCACTTACAACTAATTTAAGTAACAGTGTTTATAATTATCATGAAAATTCGTTTTTGTGGATCCAGGGTGAGACAAAAGAAAACAAATTCTTGTCATATATGCAGAGCCTCTTTGTCTGCCAGGGGTGGACAGATTGTAGTTACCGTTTAACATAGTATGTAGTTAACATTCTTGGACTGCTTTGTTGTTGTTATTTTTGTACCGTCTTTTATCTTGGTGCGGACTTCGTGTATGGCATGTTGGAACTGTTTTCTACAGAGAAAAAAGCTAACATAGTCTTGTTTTATAAAGAGTTCGTAACAATATGTGTTTACAAATTGCTTACTTTGAGATGGACAGGCGAAAGGTACTATATAAGTGGCAAGTATTATTATCTGTCTAAATCTAGCTGAGTGAACAAATCTTTTTAATGCCCATTTTAATGACACTGTTGTTCCATATGGTAGACCTCAAATGCATAAAACAATCCGAGTTAGTACATTCCCTGGAGAGAAACAGATTGTCCAGGTGTGCCATATTTTAAAGTCAGGGTGAAATTAAGAGACACAGCTTTTCAAAATTCAGGCTCAAACAGCCACCCAGACCAAGTTAATTTCTCTCTTTATTGTTTCGATCAACACAGGGCTATTTCATTAATGAAGTAAAACCATGTATTATCTACTGAAAAGCAGGTCTTAATCATTTTATGGAATCTGGGCCCATATGGATTTTGGTAAGCGGAAGTTCCCTGGCACTAAGCTACCGAGATTGGGTTATTTGCATAACTTTGATTAAGTTTGGTAAAGACTTGGGTTGAGCTTTTTTCTGGGCAAGGCTGATTGCATGAAGATGGTGTTTGGTGGTATCTTTTAGGTCTTGAGGCATTTTGTTCATTATGGTTCAAAGCTCCTCATGGGCTTTAACTTGGCAGATAGAGTAACTAGACACAGGTAATAAGGTCTGTTAACCTTTGAAAATCATGGTACATTCATAAAATAGAACTGATTTTTGAGACAGCTTTTTCTTCTTTTGCTTTGTACTTATTGTTGAAGTGGATCCTTCTTTTTCTGATTGATGTAACACTCCTCTTGCAAAATAACTCAGGTGTCCTATGTGGCATCTTGGGGAAGCCAATTAGTAGCATGACCATAAATGACAGGAAGAAAAAAATCTGAGTGAGAGAGTGAAACCAAGGTGCTTGCTTCTTGGGGTGCTGGTGGAAGGGTCTGATTAGCTTGGTGGGGTTTATGTCTTGACTGCTCCAATAGTTAAGGCATAGTCATAATTCAGTTGAAGTGGACCACACTGATCCCAGATCACATGCACAGACCATATTCTTCACCCTAGTCAGAAAATGAGTGCTTGAATGCAGAGAAGACCAAGGAAGAGATGTGAGGCCTTGAAACATGATTCAGTGGACCTAATTCTTTGTCCTTGTTACACAGCTGGAAAAAATGGTCCTTGAGTTCCTTTGTAATAACTATTTATTTGTACAGTTTACAAAGGGTCAGGTGTCTTAAATCCAATCTAATGCTTAGCTACCATCCCATGTTATAAGTCTTTCTATGGAGATCTTAAATAATATCTGCTCCCGAATTCAGAGAACTAGGGTGTCTCAAATACAAAGGATAATGGTAATTTTTATGATGGTGATGACGATGATTACAATGATTGCTAAAATTTCCTGAGCACTTACTATGCGAAAGGCATTAGCTTAATTAGCTTGCCCTTTTGTGAATTGTTTGTACAACACCCCCAATGAAACTTGTACTATTGATACATTATCCTCATTTCACAGATGGGTACCCTGAGCACAGAAAGTTTAAGTCATATTGTCCAGCTAATATGTGTTGGGTTCAGAGTTCAAATCAAGGAGTCTAATTCCATGTCATGGACCCCTAAACAACTTCTTATAATGGAGTTGCCAAAGAGAGATGGATTCCTTGAATCGATGGACTTATTGGCAGAGGAAGTTTTTCTAACTTAACTTTGAAATAAAATAAGGGTCATGGGGCAGGGGAAATTGACAAAAGTGCTGACACAAGTTCTATTAACTAGTTTGTTACAGAAGGGGAGGAGAGGACTTGTTAGGCCTGAGAGCTCCACCTGAACAATGCTGCCTTCAGTCTAAATTATTGCTGAATGAGGGGGAGGGACAGAGTGACTAGGTGATCAAAGGCCTTTCAGGGAAGGATGTGAAATGCCAGCCACGGGCTCTTCCCTGTCTCCAGAAGTTCGCTGCAGTGCATTTAATAATTGCTTCCCATTATTGCCTGACTGTCCTTTCCAAATAAATCCACCTGATTGGGATGGATTTGGTGTGGGAATATCTGTTCCAGCCTATTAGCCTGCATCTTTCTTGATATTTCCCTGTCCACATTTATTAAGGAGATTGGGTGATAATTCAGCCTGGGTTCTGGTTCTCCTCCTGGTTTCAGAATGACAATAATGAGAGCTGATCTTAGGCCTGGAAGTCAGTATTTTGTTTTCACGTTATCCCTGTCCCTTCTTAGCAGCAGAGGCAGAAGCACTTTGCTTTGGGTGTGAAAACAGGTTGTCAGACATCAGGGCTCTTGGTGCATTTCCGAGAGTGGGAGATTTTAGGTACAAGTTTTCTTCTTTTTGCTTTTATCTTACTCTCTGAAAGGGACTGTATTTCTAGCTGTACTGGCAGCTTCAGTCATTCTCAAGCACACCCTTTAGAAGTAAACTACTAGAGCCAAAGGAGGGGGCATCAGTGACTGTCCTTGGAATAATATAGAAAATGCCTTCTCTTGCATCTAGGGAACTGAATCATCACAGTACCCAGTATTCTGCTAGTTGCAGAGACGTTTCTGGGTCTCCTCATCACCAATGCACGACCTAGCTTCCAGAAGAGCAGTGATTTTTTTCTAGGAATCTCCATCCCCATTACTATTGATAGTATTATTATTAAGCTCTTAATATGAGCCAGACATGATTCAAAGCACTTTTTGCAGTAATTATTCACTATTCACACTAACCCTGTAAGTAGGTATTATGATTGGTCATCCCCATCTGGCAGGGATGGAAATCAAGACTTAAAAAGACTCAGCACTTAACCAAGGCCATGAAGCAAGTAAACTGGGACTCAAACACAGACCCCCCTGGACCAGAGCGTCTGTGCTCTACTCAATCTCCTCTTCCACCTTTTTTAGCCCTAAATGGTCATGGGACAACTTAGGTGTCAGTAAAATGACACCAGCACAGAAGACAAAGTAGAAAAAGATGGAAATGAAGAGAGAAGAGTGCAATAAGATGGGTTCACGGTCTTGGCAATCTAGGAAAGAGTTTTAGAACGTAGAAAATAATTCAGCCACACTGGCCATGAGATTATGCTTGAAGAGAAGAAGTAATAAAACATAACATATTTTGGGATAGCAGCAAAGACACCAAGTTCTGAGGGGTAGAAATTAGAGACGAGGTTTTTTTCTAACCATTTCACTTAATCCTCACCACCTCTCATTCCCGTTTTACTGATAGAGACACTGGGCTGAAGTAGTTATTTGCCAAAATTTGCAAAGTTAGGAAGTGGCAGGGCAGTTACATCAGCCCAGGTCAAGGTGGTTCTGGAAGAGTCCAGATAGGAGAAAGTGGAGTCTGACCAGCCAATACTTCCAGAAATCATTTTGGGAAATATTTCTATATAAATGGAGATAATTCAAAGAACCAGGATGAGATCTGTTTTTGTCTTTCTTTCTCTGTCTCTGTGTCTCTCTCTCTCCCCCACACACACACACACACACACACACACACACACACACACACACACAGCCCTAGTGCAGTTCAAAAGGAAAAAGCTGAACAATGAGACCTTTTAAGGAGGAAAACATTGCAGTGTTATTATATTACTTTTCAACTTCTGTAATTCCTGAGAGCATATTTAGAAAAGTGAGGGAGCTTCAGTGAGAGAAGTTAGTATGCTTTATCTAGAACGACCTTTGGTGATTTGACTGTAACTTTGATAGTGGGATTCAACTTTTTGATTCTTTAAATATGTTAGAATTATCAGTGTATATACCTAATCCTACATCATGTAAAAGTCATACTTAATTAAATTAATGTAACTGGAATAGTTCAGTTGGCTTAACTTGTTCATTTTCTCTAACTAAATATCAGCTTACACTAAAAATTTTATTAATCACACTAATGAGAATTTTTATATTAAATATATATATTACATTTAGCTTAAACGTTAATAGTCTACATTATTTTAATAAATTGCACTGAGGGAGTATATATGAAATAAGTCTCTCATGCAGATTTTATTGGTTGCTGCATAGTTAATAGACACTAATGTGATCAGAGCCTAGATGTGATCATAAGATCAGTAGTTAAAATGATTGTTAGGAGCTGGAATAATTGTTTGTTAGGAGCTCAGATAATAACTGTTTGGTGATGCTCGGAGGGTCGAAGAAATAAAACATTCAAATGTGCAGCAGGAGCAGGCAAGAGAAACACTTTGAGGCAGACAAAGGCACTGGATGCTTTTCTACTAATTGCTCTTTTCATTCTCTCTCTTTCTCCAAGGATGTCTGACATGCCCCTCCTCCTTCCGTATCTTGCCCCATCTTGGTTCCTTAGTGAGCCTTCTCCCCAGCAACCAGATCTCCTGCATCCTTTCTCTCTTTTGCTTTTCTACTCACCGTCCATAAGTCATTACTGATAATGACAAACTACCTTGCCACCATTTTGCTGTTAACATGCAAATTCTTTGAGAACTGGTAGAAAAACCACACTTGTTTTCTGTGGACTGAGGTTCTCTTTCTTCTATGGCAGGGATCAACAGACTCTTTCTGAAAAGGGCTAGATGAGAAATATTTTAAACTTTTTGGACCACATGATCCTTATTGCAGCTACTCAACTCTGCCCATATAGGCACCAGAAGCAGCCATCAGATAATAGTCAGCAAATGCACGTGACTGTATCCCAATAAAACTTTATAAAAACAGACATCAAGTTGAATTTGGCCCACTGGCCATAATTTGGCCATCTCCTGTTCTGTGTTGTCAAATGTCCTCCTGACCCAAAGACACATTAAAACTTTTTCTCTCAAAGGGAGATTCTCAGTTGAAATATCTTTCTCCACAATAGAGCTGTAATGAATTTCTTATACCTGTTTGTGTGCTGTGCAGTCCTGACAAGGTAAAATTGGTGACCGCTAATAAAATAGAAGCAATCTACACTCTATGACCCTGGAGGCCCAGAGGTTAATTAAAAAAGAGTGTGAACCTATTTAAGAGACTTAATCAACGTTTCTGTCTCACGTAGCTATGAGAACTTCCTCCAGATAGGATTTGATGGTGACCAGATCTAATCCTGCAAGAGACTTCTGGGTAAATTTTGATAGTAAATTTCTCTTTCTTATCTGAACTTTCCCCCCAAATTCTTGATAGAGTTATTGGAAAAGCCGTTTTCTTTTTTAGTTGTTTCAGAGTCTTTGCCTTTTCTTTATCCTCTCCACTCCAATTAATTCACCTGCCTCCTCACCTTTTGAAATATTCTTTCTTTACTTATTTATCCTGATGGTTGACTCGGAATGTTCAGCCTTCTTTTCCATGGAGGGTTTTTGGTGGTTTTGAGCAATGTGCCCTTTCAATCTCTTTAATAAATTCCTTAAGGAGTTGGGGATTTCTGACAACGATTTTTGAATAAGAGCCTCTGACTTCTTTCCTTCCACTCCTCCAGAAATCTTATAAGTCTAACAAATTTTTCCTCTTAATAATCTCTTCTACAGGTCAACTATTTCAACTTTCGACTTCAATTATTCATGTTCAGTGCTTGTGTGTGTTAAATTAATTAATTTCTATGAAATCCCCTTAATTTACTCACTATGGGCAAAGCTACTGTGAAAGACAATGTGGTTGGAGACAAAGACATTGAAAATAGTCTCTGCCCTTGAGGTGCCAATCATTCACCTAAAATACCAGGTTGATAAACACTGTACGAGTGACACACAAAAATGTTAGTAAACATGTAAAGAATGTAAAGCCATTGTTCTCTGGGGCTTGGATGTAACAGTGGACATTGGTTGATTTCTCTGTGCATTATCCGCACAACTTTTGTGTAAAGACCATACCCCAACTTGCTTTGGGGTTACCATTCCTCTTCACTCTCAGCCCATGTACCAACTGTGGTACTGACTTTAATCCCAGAGGATCACATGCCCCAAGGAAGCTAATGCTCCCAGTTCACTCATCTGGAGCTGAGTTTACCAGTAAATACGAAACTCCAATCTGGACCCATGTGTTCTCTTTGTGCCATCCTGGAAGCAGTTTCTTTCTGCTGTTGGACTGGATTTTTTGACAAAGGGAGCCGGAAGGTGCTGTGGGCCGCCATGCAGATCCTCAGATGCAGCCAACACAGAGAAGCCCAGCAGAGAGCGGATCCTGCTGATGTCATTTGAAGTCCACATCAATCTGGAACTGGAAGCTGAACTGGACTCCTTGGTCACCTGAACCATGTTTTTCAGCTTAAATCAACTTAAACTGGGTTTTCTGCCACTTGGAACAGAGCACATGATCATGGAGTTTGGACTTGAAAGATGATAGAATCTTTATAGGTAAAATGTTGGACGTTCTTTCTGTGTTGTATCACCTTGCCCACAGCTGCTTAAACCATTCTAGGAATCCAAAATCATCAAACCTTGAAAGGGCATTTCTGAGCACTTTAATATGTTTCCTTCTGTGACCCACTCACTTTCCCTGGTGGCATTGCCACTGGCGATCTACATCACACTTCAAGTTCTCTGTAGATTGCTTACTTCTCACCTGGCATTTCTGGGCTTCCAACGCCATGAGTTTTTTTTTTTAGCAGAAAATAGCTGTTTGCACCTTCCGTGATGTACCGGGGAGGGAAGAAAATGAACATTTTAGAAATCTACCATGTGTCACAATTTATATTTTATCTCATTAATATTTTTGCCCTAACTCTAACAAGAAATGACTATTATTGTCATTAAAGGTTACAAAGGGAGGCTTGAAAGTCTTATTTAACTCATCAAGACTGCATAGCTAGCACACAGAAGCAACAGGATTTGATCCCAGGTCCCTCTGAATCCAAAGCCCCTGCTAATTTCTACATCATGCGGATAGGATGTCATTTTCAACACTATCCCTGGATGACAAGCAGACCATACCTCACCTTCACTTTCTACCCACCGACCAAAGTCCAGGAGTTGGTGAGATACCAAGGAAGAGTTTCTCTGCTTAGGCCTGTCTGATACTTCTCATGGGGTGAGGCTGTGTCCGGGCTCTTTTCACATCACTCAGGGACATCTTTGTACCTTGAGCAGCTGTTTTGTGTCTGTCATGATTGGTGAGGGTAACTTCAGGCTCCTGACAAGGCGTAAGGCTGCGAGTGCCATGGTTGTGGCTTTTGGCTGCAGGGAGTCTCTGTAGCTTCTGCTGTTCGTGGCCACAACCGCTGGGGAGGGCCAAGGGAGTACTCCAGTGCTTGTCACCTCTTCAAGCACTTCCGGGCCCCTCACAGCTGGATAGTCCCCATTCTATCAACACCCTTCAGAGTGCTGTTCACAGCTGGATCCCTGCTCAGCCCTGACACTGTGCAGCTTTTTCAATTAACAGCACTTTCAAAGACCATGTTCAATGTCAGCACTCTCAGCCTCCCCTTTGACACCAGCCTTATACTGATGTGCTGTCCCTTTACTAGCAAACCTGGAGAGACCAGTGGCTCCTACTCAGCACAACAGAGGCATCTAGGGAAGTTTGCAATTGTTCCTTATCCCTCCGACTTTATTAATAACGCAAATCAAGCTCCAGAATCAGTCTTGAATGTCTAACCATCTGCCAGGATAGACACAAACTGAATTTTGGTGATTAACAGCCTGGACTTGGAAAGGTCTGGATTTGAATGCAGGGCCCAGCACTTAACAAACATGTTATGACTAGAGGTCTCTGAGGTACTCATGTGCAAAATAGGGATAGATCTTACTTCACAGGGTCTTTGTGAAGATTAAATGAAACAAATATATAAAGGAGCTTGGCACATAGTATGTACTTAGCACACAGTAACTATTTTTACTGAGCATCCTTTGTTGTTATCTTTCTGCCTTCTGTCTTCTTGATATCTATTTCTTTGGTGAATGAAAATGCAAATTGTCTTACAACTTCCATGATAGATCTTAATATTTTGCACCTGAACTTTCCAGATGCAAGGAAGAAGGTACTTCTAATACTCTTAGGATGTATCCTGAAGATCTCCCTGATTTTGTTGTTGAAATCAAACAATTTTTTCCTAAGTGACAACTGTTGTCATATTGCAGCATATTCTTGGATTATGGCTTTTCTCTCTTGATTTGCAAAGTTCATGGTCTTTGAAGGGTTATCAAGACCTCTACCCCAAGCCCTATTTGCTTGATTCTTTTAAGATGATACATTAAACAAAAAATTTGGGTCCAGTCCTCTTGAGATTTTTGAAGGATTTTCTGCTGTGCACTATTTGTTCAACCAGAAGACAGGCAGCATGTCATATGTGTTGCTGAGTAGAAGGAACCTTAGGTCGTTGCTCTTAGCTTTGATAGAAGCGGAGCAGGCACAGCATAAGTGGAAGGGAAGGGGCTGACAGGATTCCCTGGGATCTTGGGATGATTTCCATCATCTTCCATCTCTCTTGGGCCTGATTTTACACTGACCTTGGACTGATAGAAAGCTATCACCTGAAGAATGCTATTAAAATCAAACCCCTCCCTGGAAGGCAGGAGGCATCTCTGCTCATCTTCTTCACCTTGGCACCATGCTTATCTTGGCAGTCAAATGCTAGGCTCAGCAGAACAATGTGGTACCGAAGACACTTTTGGGTGGTTTGCAGTTACGTAACAGATGAACTGTGGGATTGCTGGTACTTTTAGGGCACCGGAATTGGGGCAGAGCAAGAACACATTGTTTGATCCTTTGCTGAAAATGTGATGAATAAGCTGAATGAAAGGGAGAACCACTTAATGGGCTCCACTCCATTGTGGATACTCTAAGGCTGGAAGGAAATACAAAGCTCAGCTTCTGTCCTTAAGGAACTTGTGTTTGTGTTGGCCAGGCCAGAGTAAGGCACATGAAGCAACAGGCTGGATAAAGGAGTGTGTGATTAAGTGACAACCAAATAGTACAGACAGAAAGTGCTCTGGAGGCCTGGCCTTGGGAGACATGGTGGAGACGGCCAAGTGTTGACAGGTTTGCAATGATCTGATGTTTCTGTGAGATGCTTGCCCAGGGTTAGAGACACAGTTGTGACTGTGAACATTGCAATTCCAAAAATCACATCTCAGTGATTGTTTCATTTTCTCAAGTCCCGGATTCCTGTTGATTGAGGAAAACACAATTGAAGCTTTTCAGGGTCACAGGATAGTATTTTGTGCTTTCTAAGAAGCCAGTTAGCTAAGAGTTTCAACAGTTCTCAAGCTCTGGTAGACTTGTAAATTTCTAAATGTATGAGATCAGGGTTACCTTACTGCCACTCACTGACTGCATGACCTTAAGCTTGTAAGCCTGTTAAGCTTCACTTTCTCTGCTGAAGGAGAATGATAATACTATCCTTACATAGTTGTTATGAGGATCACAGGAAGATAATATATACAAAGTGTTTGGTACATGGAAGGACTTAGTACAAACAGGTTTATCATGGTCACTGGTGGGGCTGTGAAGAAACACCTTTAAATGAATATAAAGTCAGAGAATGTGGGAGCTGCAAGGGATCAGAGTGGTTACTTGGGCCAACTCCTCATTTTATAGATGAGGAATGGAGGCTGAGATAAACTAAATTATTTATTCAACAACACGCACCACCCAGCAGTAGAGGTGGGTGAGCCGCCATGTTTCCTAACTGACCTTCCATTGCGCTTCTTTAACATATGGCCTTCTATGGTGGGTAGGTATAATCAGTCACTAAGTTCAGCAATTCCCTCTTCTCATCTGCCTCTTTATTTCACTGTCTCCCTCCAATATTATCAATAACTACTTTGTGTGTGGCACTGTGGGGGATTTAAAAGTAAACAAGACATTGTTCTTGCTGTCAAGGACTTGGCACTGTAGGTGACTCAGCTGCCATTAAGGTTCTCAGATTCAGGAGGGATCAATGGGGAAATGGATGGACTTGCGGCTCAAGGATAAATCAGGCACCCAGAGGGAGGCAAGCCAGTGGAGTGGTTCAAGTTGGAGTCTAGAAGTAGGCAGATTAGGCTCACATCCTTGCCTTAACCTTGAGGAAATTACTGAAACTTGCTATCTGGGTATAAAATGGGGATGATAAGAATATCTGCCTTCTAGGGTTGTTGTGCAGATAAATGAGAATGTAGTACAGGGCTTGGCATGCAACAAGCATTCAGTCAATGAGACACTGGTGGCATTGTGTACAGGAGAGAACAGAATAGTAAAATAGAACCACAGAATCATAATAAAGTATGTCTGATGTTAAGTAGTAATTCTATTCCAACCTCGGGAGGAAAGTCCTTGCATAACGGTTACTGCTTTTCAGAAGTGGGTCCAAAGATATTACACTACTCAGAAAACTCAAAAAGTTACTAAAGCTTTTTCCAAAGAATGAACGTGGTCCCCTCTACCATGCTTAACAAATACGAGACCACTGAATTTTCTTGGGAAGTCAACCGTGGTGAATCTGGACTCTAAAAAAATTAAAAAAATTTTTTTTTTCCAAACTGTTCTTTCTCAAGCCAGTTTCTGATTAACAGATTCATCTGGGCAAATGAGCTCCCCTTATTCCTTACAATTCTATTTCAGATATGTTTTTCATCAGCTCTATTATTACACATTCTTTTCAGACTCTCTCTCAATGTAATAATAATACCTACCATTTCCTTTACAATGATTTATGACTTTATTAAAGCTCTTAGATTTCTGTTCATATTTCTAATCTTTTGACTTGCATCACTTTGTATAATTTAATTATCATCAGAGGTTTTGCTATAGGTAGGGACACCTGAATTTAATTAATGCGCTGTTTGCATATTTCATATCATAAATAATGTCCAATAAATTATATCTTAATACTAATCCTGTAGTAGCTCTCATAACAACTCCCTGAATTTAAATCCCAGCCATGGATCAAATCCTCGTCGATGGCACTTGACATCTACATTTTTCCCCAGGACCTTTCTGACCACTCTGGTGCCTCTTTTCTTTTACCCATTTATGTAATAGTTATATCCAGAGCTTTTAGAAGTTGACCAGTAAAGACAGAGAGCAATGCAATTTGATTTTCTTCTCTGAGATTTCCTTTTCAGGATATACAAGTATCAAGAATCTAGGAGATTATATAGTAGGTTCCTGTTGGTTATCTATTTTATATATAGTAGTGTGTATATGTTAATCCCAAACTCCTAATTTATCCCTCCCCTCCTCTTTCCCCTTTGGTACTGTATAGAACACGGACCTATAGTCAGTATTTTGTAATAACCTATAAGGGGAAAGAATCTGAAGATATATACATACATATATATGTACATATATATATATAAAAAACTGAATCACTTTTGCTGTACACCTGTGACTAACACAACATTGTAAATCAACTATATTTCATTAAAAAAATAAAATAAAATAAAAAATAAATAGGAACAAAAAGAATCTGGGGTGGAAGTAGGTGCCAGCTCGTCTCTTTCTGGTTCTTAATTACAAATCTACATAAAGATTGCTGTGGGTTACGGCGGAGTTGATGAACTGCTGTCCAGAACACAGTTCCTTCAGACTGTACAAATCAAAGTGACCACTTGAAGGAAGTATTTCAATTCTACTCTCATCAAAGAGTTAAAAAGCCAAAGGCTTTCAGTGTCTCATTTCACTTACACACATAGCCCATTATAACCTGCATAAACAAGGATGACAAGTTGAGATTAATGAGAGTCCCCAAGTGACAGAACAATTTAATTGTCAGAAATCATAGGAGCTGAACTTTACCAGTGTATTTATATAAGACAGCCATAGTCTAAAAACTTCCCTAATTGATTATGACCAATAAGTAGTAACTTGGAAAGCAGTTTTCTGGTATACAAATAACAAATGACTCATAACAGTTAACTGAGGTATTAAGATGCATAAGGGAAGAATATTAGATTGACTAGATAAATGATTCATAATGTAAGGGAAATAATTGCAGAGTTCATACTCCTAAGTAGGATATAGCTCATAAGCAATGCTGAAAGTACATCAAATAA
This sequence comes from Balaenoptera musculus, assembly GCF_009873245.2. Lineage (NCBI taxonomy): Eukaryota > Metazoa > Chordata > Mammalia > Artiodactyla > Balaenopteridae > Balaenoptera > Balaenoptera musculus. The sequence goes on along the minus strand of NC_045797.1, from coordinate 33,414,281 downwards.
AGGGAACCGTGTTTGCTAAATGAACTCCCAGCTAATTGGGTATCATAGTTATGTTGCCTCTAGGCTCCATTGGATCCTTGCTTTCTTTCAAGCCCAGAAGCCTTCTTATGGAGTCTTCTAAGCCACAATTCTCATCCTGGATCTTGCAGCCCTTGCAGCAAAAGGGTATTGGGTCTGAGGATGGGGGTGGTGTAGAGCAGACAGACACATGCAGAAAGCGGACCGAGTTATGGCTGAGCGCATAGCATGGTGCCTGATCCTGCCTTTCAAGGCTAGGGCTCTGACTGGCCATGGGCCCAGCTTTGGGGACCCAGGGATACTGGGTGTAATGTCACCCTCAGCAACCTCCATGCTGAATGTACTAGCAACTGGAGGCAGCTTCTTACATAATACAACTTTGGGGATTCTCTGCACCCAAATTTCTCTGTAACTCAATCTGTGCTAGACTGTTCTCCATCTCAAGTCCCAGCAGGTTCATTCTTTGATCAAAGTCACAGCAGAAGTAAATGGCTACACCTAAGCTTTCCAACACCAGGTTGTATTTTCCGTAGTCTCCGTCAGATATAATTAAGAAGAGTTTCTTGAAAATGTAATTTAAGAGCGGAGATCTTTTTGGCCATTGTCTATTTTGTCTTTATTGCACTCTGATTGACTTTAAGTTCTGGCTGCACAAAGGTTCCATGTTCTCCAAGCCCATCTTAAACTTCTTTCTGAATGTCTTTTAAAATGCTACTCTGCTGATGGTACACTTAAATTCTCCACTAGCACACTGGGTACCTCCTTGGTTTCATCTCAGTTTAATTTTAAAATAATAACATCTTCTTTCATTGATTCAGGTGAGAGATAAGTAGCGTTTGTTAAGTGACGAACTGTAGTAGGTGTGTCCAACACTATTCTAGGTGTTTGACACGTTATTCCATTGAATCCTCACCAAATCTTTGAGAAATAGAAGATCTTTTGTTTTGGAAATGAAAAGCCTGAAAGCGAGCAAGGTCAAGTGATAAAATTGTGTGTTTTACGCCCTTCTGTTCTGCCCTTGGTACTCTTTATTCCCAACTGTGCCTGGTACATTTTCTAGCCCAGGAGTGGGCACTTAACAAACACCAGTAGAATTCAATTCTGCAAATGCTTGAGTTAGGCTTTAGGATTAATGGGTGAACAAGTTTAGATGGAGCAACCCTGTTCTGTTCTTCCAACTAGAAAACCAGGGTTCAGTGCCCGATGGATGGCGGTTTGGTAGCCTTAATAAGAATAGGAGGCTGTGCTTACATATGTATATATTTTAACTGTCCAGAGACATCTTTATGGATGTTAATACAGTTTTTGAATTTAGAAACATAGGTCATCACTCTAGGCAAATCCCTGCAAGGCTTCTCTTGCTTCTTGGGGCAGAAAGCCACTGTCTTTATAGTTATCTGCTGTTCCTTGAACCCCAGGCCAGCTCTTTCCCACATATCTGCATAGCTCACTTCCTCACCACCTAGAAGTCTCTGCTCAAATATCAGTCACTTTTCTATGAGGCTTCTGCTGGCCACTGTATTTGAGAGGACAGTCTACCCTATCACCGAACCTCAACTCCCAAATTCCCCATCCTTTAGGCTCTTGAAATTTCTCTTTCTTCCCTGGCACTAAACATGCTTTAACTTATAGGAGAATTTTCTAATTTATTATCTTTATTGTTTATTGGGTTTCTTCCACCATGAAACTGTAAGCTCCAGGAGGGCACCGATCCACTTGTCATTCACTGATGCATCCCAAATGTCTAGAGGAATATCTGGTCAATAGGGACTTAATGAACAAGTGGATCATGGTAAATACTGGTTAAATGCATAGAGTGTGACCTATTTTTTTCCTTAGATAATTCAGCGTTTGTAATAAAGTTTAAGAAACACTTTTGTTACTAACTTGGAGTTAGTAACAATGAGCCCTGGATTTGTGTAGAGTTTCAAAACTTCTTCACATTATGAGGCATCCTGCCTTTCAAATTTCAACTAAAGATGTAAAACGATATATACACTATTTAGTTACTTTTTGAGTACAGGAAAAGAAATATGAAAAAGTTGACTTTTAATGCTTAGTAGTTGCCAGATTTGGAGAGAACATGCCGCCATGTTGGTCTGTCCCGCCCGTTTCACAGATGAAGTGACCAAAGCACTAAGGCAGTTGAGTGGTTGGGATTTGAGGAGACACTTGAATGCTGGTGGTTGGCCTCTCAGCATATCCGCATTGGACTCTATCATAACCTAGCAACCTGGCTTGGCTGTTTATAGGGAAGTTCACTCTTTAAATCTCATGAACTCCTTTCCTCTCTCTTCTCTTCTTATATCAGTCCAAGACAAAATCTGCAGTTCAAGTGAATGATACAGTGGGGAGAGCTCAAGTCTGGCCCTTTTGCTTGAGGAGCCCAGAGCAGTTCTTTTCGACTGCTTCTTCTGGGCATGCTTGAAAAAAACCCAGCTAGCATGCGCCTAGCCCCCATCTATGATTTCACTGGGAAACTATGCATAAGATACTTTGGAAATAAATATACACAAGAAATTACAACTCTGTTTGAATGACCCTCTACCTTGGAATGTCTAGAACTGTGAGAATTATAAGGCCAAGAAATATGTCCAGGCCTACGGGCTTGAAAAGTTACTATTCCTTATATGGAATCTGAACAGACAGGAAAGCTGAAGTTGTATAAACTAAACGGAGATTTTTTTTTTTTCCCAGCCACTTACGTGCTTCATCCTTGACCTATTTCATTTATAGGGTCCTTTAAGATACTAAGCCTTGAAAGTTCATTGCCTTCTTCATGGTCTTCCAACAGTGAATTTCGGAGCAGCCCGTGCTTTTCATGGACTTCGTATGAGAAAGGTCCAAGGATGGATGGACCCAGAAAGAGTCAGGCCATGAGTGTGCACTGGTGCAGTTTTATCAGAATAAAATGCTGATAAAATAAATGCTAACCATCTGGGGGGCTGGTTAGAGCACCCCAGGTACAGTTTATTCATTACTGTTGGAAATTTTAAAGTGTAGACATTCGAAATGTTTAGTCTGGTTTTCAGTAAGGAAGGAGGACAAATGGATTCAGCCAAAGACCTGCAGAACAATATTTCTTTTACTCGATTTCCTTGATAATGGAGAAGACAGGGCAACGAGCTGTGATCGTAAAGCTAAAAACAGAAATTCTACTTTTTTAAATAGGGGTAATTATTTTCTATTATACAGTGTAGAATGGGGACATTTTGCAATTTTGGTTTGCACAGAATATTTTAATGTAAGGAATTCAGAAAACTAACGGTGTATGTTTGAAAAGGTTATGCTTTCACTGATCGTCACCAGCAGTTCTGAAGTTTGGCTAGGTTCAGATCCCAACGTGACCATTAACCAGGATAAATTTCTTTTCCTCTCTAAGCTTCAGTTTTCTCATTGAAAAGATGCAGATTAAAAATAGTATCTGCCTCATAGGATTGTTCTAAGTGATTAGTAAGTTAAAGCAACACTATACAGATCCTGATATGTACATAGTATTTGGTAAATAGATACAATTATTACTCTTACCAGCCATATTATTAATTGCCAGGCTTAAGGATATAGGAGTTTCTAAAAAGTGGAAGGTAGCTCATAAAATGATTCCACACATATTGAAAATGGCCCCCTTAGTATGAACTCATTTGTTACTCAAGGTTCTTTTTTTTCTAGGTGTACGTCTACATTTTCAGTGAAAGTAGGGGAGAGAGATAGTTATCCGTATCATCCAAAGGAAGTGCTGATTCTGGACTTTGTCACTGCAGTTTTTCAGATGAAACTTGCATTTCATAGATGCTTCACTTAGCTGCATAGATACATAGCGTTTAATCTGCAGATTGACCTAGAGATAATGTAACAGATAAAATACCGCTTCTTCTTCCTAAAACCTAGATGTTAATATTCGCTCACACTACTTTCACTTCAAGGCCTTTTCTCTCATGTGCTGGGTGACCCAACAGCAGACTTCACGTAGGGTACCGGGAAAGCAAGTGGAGACTTCCTCACTCCTGCAAAAGAGAAAAGCTCATATTAGAGCTTCTCCAAACAAACATATTAGAATTTTGAAATGAGTAAACCTAGATAGAAGATCTTTTGGCTTTACATACCTAAGAAGTCTGGGGTTTAAGCGTAGTGTTTTATTTTAAGTGCATGGCAGGAGACAGAAATAGTGTCTAAAGTTTTCCTGTATTACTGCCTCTGCAGGTCTGAATCTAACCCTGGTCTTAGAGAGGATTGGAATACTTTTATAGACATTTAGATATTTTGTCACCAAAACAAATACCTATTTTACATTTAGGGAAGGCTAAAGGAAGGAATCTCAAATTGGTTTAAAAGCTCAGTGATGGAAATAGAATGAGTATTACATATTTCTATTTCATTTGAAAACACCGTTCGTTGTTAGGGGCTTTAATATAACTCAGGCTCTGGGTAACTGACTTTGGTAAACCTGATTTTCCAGTTTTTAAATCTCCAATCACTAAGCATCTGGGTTTTGCTCTTTAAAGAAACTAATACTATGATAATACTGAATATTGGCCATTTTCAGCAAAGCCAGCTTTAAATATTTCCTAGGGCTAATGCATGGTTTGTCGAAGCATTTTAGCTAAATCTAATCTTTCATTACTGTTGCTGCCCATCTCTATTTCAGATGGCTAATTTGCTGACTTTCTTCAAAGTTCAGTTTTTGTTACATGTCTGATCAAGCTTAACAATAATTTCCTATATTATATTTGCCAAAGTAATGTTTGTTTATGAGCTTAGAGTCATATTTATTAACATCCGTGATTAACTGAAAATTGCCCCATGTGGTATTTCAATCCACAAATGTGTTTTGATTAGAGAAGGGACAATCATTCCATTTGCATTTGATGCTAACACAAATGGTATAATTTTCAGCTCTCCTAGTGAAACAGATAGTAGCAGAGAAAAGAAAAGGTAAGGCCTTAGAAAGATTGCCCATGTGGCTGCTGCTTTCTGATCATTTAGACCCTAATGTAATTTCGTTTCTTTGTAGCACATTTCCATAAAATAGTTTTTGGTACGGATAATTACCTTAATTGTTCATATACTCTCTAAAGTATCACTGGGGCATTATCTATTATGCTGCTTGAAATTGATCATTGTGTTCTTTCTAACATATTTCATCCTCTTTAGGATTGGATGTCTGACTATTTAGACTTAAAACTTGACAAATATTATGCCTGCAGAAATCTGGTAAGTAAGAAAAAATATATTTTGAAAAGAACATTCGTTATGTTCTCTTTAATTCTGACTACTTTTCTCTGAAGCTTTCGTGACCTGATATAAATCTCCAAGTCTGCTTTTTTTTTTTTTTTAAATCCAGTAGAATAGAATTTAGCTTTGCACAGATTACTTGGACACACAGGGAGGGATTCTGTTCAAGCATCTGATGCTGCTGGAATCTGGAATCTGATTTTTCGATCAGAGGCTCGGGGTGGTCTTTGGAAGCTCTAGTTCCAGCAGAGGGTATAATGGATGCCCAAGGCATGACTGGCTTGGGGGGTGGTATTGGCCAACCCTGACCTGCTGACATGGGAGTCATCTCATAGGAACTCCCAGCAGGCTCTTTCACTTTCACTGGAGATAAGAACCACCCTTTGGAGCCAAAAATCTTTGTCCTTTCTATCAAAAAGGGTGGTCACTTTCATTTGCAGTTCAGAATGGTAACTTACACAAGATGATCTGACTTTTGTTGTCTTCCGTGGGTTGAGAGCTATATAGACGTCTAAGTTTTGTCTTATAATCTTTAAAGCTGGACCAAACAGAGGACAGAAAGTCACCAGCGCCTAGCACAATTCCCAGCGTTCTCTGTGGTGATGGTTGAATGAGTGAATGAATAAAGGAATGAACTGTTCCAAACACCTTACGTGACCACCGGCCTGATGCTCCCATTTCAAGCTTTTGTGCTTCGGATGTTTCTTTACCTCATTTGCACAGTTAACTGTATCCAAAAGTTTTACTCTAATTCCTAAAAAAAAAACTTCATATGAATTGGGAGCACCTCTTAAATGTGTTTGGATCAGCTTTAATCTGCATGGAACCCCCTTTTCGTGCCAGAATGCCAGCTTTCATAAATCAGCCAGCTCGAACTGAATAAATCTATTTAAATACTTATAAAATATTAAGGCTGCATTTGGGAAAAGCCTCTAAGGTTATTGTGGCACCCATGTACCTCACAGTAACTAATTTATTAAGCAGTTTGCAAACCTGGGAAGAAAGGAAAAAGAAAAATGGTTTCATAAACCAAGAGCAGAAGCCAATTTTTCAGCTCAGATGATGAAAGGAAGCATGCATTTCTAATCAAAAAGACAGATAAGCCTTCTGTCTCCCACCATTCCCTCCCCGGCAAAGTGCCTTTTCATCATCAACAACACTCCATTCCTAATGGCTGCCTGGGCCTTTCTGCACCTTCTGAATACGCTGGTAATGTACACACAGCATCCCTTTGAAACAAGAGCCCATTAGCTGTGGCAGTCTACCTTTCCACATGACGTTCTTCTGTAGCAAGTCGTCAACGCAGTGTTAAATCATTCCTACTGCGCATGCTCAGAACCCTGTTGGAGGAAGAAAACGATACTTAGAGCCATAACATGAAAATTGCTTTTCAGCCCCCTTGAAGGACAGTTAAAAAAAAAAAAGGGAAAGGGAAAAAGTCATCAACTAGACAGGTAACAACACTAAGCTCATTCTTCTACTGGGGAGCTTTCCTTCTTTGGATGTCTTGAGGTGATCCTTTGTGACCCTCAGTCTGATGTATGTGTTGGCTGTCCCTTTGTGCCCAGGGTAGGGTCAGAGCCCACAGAGTGCTCTTGTTCACTATTCCAGGTCAGCCTGACCCTCCAGCACCTATTACTAGCCTCCCATAACAGTGCGATAAACATTTGTATTAATGACAGCTGTCATCTTCAACGAGTTTGGCTTGTCTTGGAAGGTTCAGAAATCTTACCTTTCCATTATTCTCTCTGCTAGTTTGCACAGGTGTTGCTGATTGTAGCAGCCTTGCAGGCCTCCCGAGAACCCCGTACATAGATCCTTCCTCTTAATGCTTTAATTGTCCCGTGTCCCACCGGCCACCCTGGAAGGGTGTTCACTTGTTCCTCCTGCCCCTCCTCACAGGGGTTTCTTGACATATACTGACGTGTAATAATAATGGTATTATGTTTAATACAGCAGACGTAAAGCATATGGAGATGGTTGGGGACAGGGAAGAAAGAGTTTGTAGGAGTCACTTTGTTATTTATTTTTAAGGGCCAGTATCAATAAACTGCGTGCTAAACTTAGCTCTGGCTTATCTTAGCATCGTCCGCGAAGTTTGTGCAGGAAATAATCAACGTGGCGCCCAGTGAGGCCACCGAGTTCAGTGATGGTTTGTACAGACCCACTGCCTGGACAAAGAAAAGGTTTTTTAAGGGTAGCCCATATCTCCTTTTACCCAGGGTAAAGGGGGGAGGGAGACTTGATTTCTGACAAGCTGCCCACATATTTGGAGTCAAGTCATTTGTTATTTTAGGCCTGGATTCCTAAGCACAGTTCCTCAAGGTGTTTATATGCAGCTCGTTTCCATATTTTTGTCACTCCTGGAAGCAGGTCAGAACATGCTAAAAAACAAGGCTTTGGTGAATTATTTTCCTGCCAGTGAGTGTGGTAGAAGGACGTAAAGACACATCTTTACCAGCAGGTAGGGTGACATTTCCCAACACCTCTGCGTAATGCAGGAGAGATTGAGACCACGTTGAGGGTTACCATTCCTGAGCGTAATTCGTTTCCTTGCCATCGTCAATGCCTTCGGACATTTCTCACCACATCATGGCCTCTCTGGAGGCACAGCCCTCGTTGACTGCAGTGGCTCTGATCTGGTTCATTTCTGTTCCTGGGAGCCATCCACATGTCTGAGAATCTGGGTCCCTGTGATTTTGCCTTTGATGGATTTTGTCCCTTTCATGGATCACCATTTGAATCAGAGTCTGACGGAAGGTTTCAGCCAAGTAGGGGACAGAGCTTAAAGATCAGAGCATGAGAGGCAACTTTCTCCACCTCAAGCCACAGCTTCCTGCAAGGGAAGTGGTACAAGAAAGCACAGCCATCTCTCTGGGCTTTTTGTATGATAAGACTCACTGGGTCTCCCCAGAGAGCACCATCTCCCAGGGAAATTCTGATTCAGTAAATCTTTCAGGTCTGAGAATCTGTTTTTAATAGGACTTCCACATGATTTTCCTCAACAGGAAATGTTCTTTGTAAGGATTTTGGGAAAATTGTCATTGCTAAACACATGCCGAAAATTCCTGCTTTGACAGCAAGCTGATGAACATTTTGGTGCATTGAATGAATGAATGAGTGAGTGAATGAAGCCTTTTATTCTGAGTCCAGCCACACAGACTGGACTGGATAAAATGGTCCCAAAGACAAGTTCGTGTATGGGGAGCAGTAGAGGAAAGGAAGAAGGACGTGATTAGATGGAAAAAGTTCTGGAAAACTCAAGGCAGTGTCAGGGATTGGAGGTGGAAATGGGGGGAACTCAAGGAGACTTGAGCCCCAGGATGCTTATCTCTGCCTTTCACCAGGGCTGGTTTTAATCACTCCCTTGTACCTTTTGCTGGTGTCATTTGTCAAACCTTCGCATAAAAGTTGCAAACTGAGGTTATTCAGCGGGTACCATCATCCATCTCTCAATATTGACTGAGTGGGAGGTGGGATACCATTCCTCTGTATCCAGCCTGCTGCCTGCTTTTGTTCTATCCCGCAACCCTGGCCCCATGCTGGAATGGAGTGCAGCCCCCATGCTTTTCCAACAAAGCCCTTTGCAGCCTGCTGCGTGTGTCTTCTGGGTGTGCTCTCCTGGCGTCTGCTTTAGAGACTTCCTCTTCTGGGGATTTACCGATTTGAAACAAATCCCTCGGCTTTGGCCCTGAATCCCATAATTTTAAACTGTGTGGTGATCAGAGTTGTTCATCAAACTCTAATAACAATGTGGTAAGAGCGGCTTTCCTCTTGCTGTGGTTCCATCCCTGGTGCACTGCCCGTTCTCTGCCATCACATTGAGCTCCCCAATGGTTGAGAGAGAGAATCAGCACAGGTACATGGGTAGATGGGAAAAGGAGTTTCCTCACATACATGATTTGGCCCCCTTCTAACCCAAAGACAACTGAAAATGCCAGCAGCTGAATTTAGGAAGCACCTAGCACGCTCCAGGTAGTATTTCGCAGGTGGTACTTGCCTTCATTTATTAATCCTCACGACAACTCTATGAAGTTGGTACTATTTATCAAGACCATTTTGCTGGTCCCCCAGTCTACCAGCTTACCTGCTGAGCCCGTGGCCTGGCCTTGCAGAAGAGGTGGGATTGTGATGGAAGATGGTATCTCCAGATGAGGGGAAGAGGCACAAGGGAACGTATGGGTTGAACAGGTAACAAGAAAGCACCCAGAGACTCATTCTGAGTGACAAATCTGTGTAAGATTAAAAAAAAAAAAAAAAAAAAAAAATTCGCCAGTGACTGGAGCTATAAGATGACTGGAAAATTGCCTTTGCCCTGGACCAGCTGAAATGCACAAAGTTGAGGCTAGTGGAGTGATCATGAAGAAGAAAATGAAGACGTGCTTAAGCTGACCCAGCAGCAGGTCCACCCGGGGCTGATTGTGGGATCAAATAATCAGCATTTGATATCCACGAAGAGAAAAACTGGGCTGACATATGAACTTGATAATAGATACTTTGAAACTCTTTTTTTCCCCCATTTGACCCTTTACCAAATTTACAGATAACTTTATTTCTAAAAAGATTTCTTTGGTCTTCCTTGTATTTATTTTTAGTTTGATCACAAAAGGGGGCGAAACTTGTTCCCTTGCTCTGGGTATCTACCTCCTAGACCACAGCACATTATTTTCCTTTTCAGCCTTTCTTAAAGCTGATGCCAGGGGAGATAATATTGTTTAGCACAGCACTGTTTAATAGAAATTTAATGCAAGCCACATCCGCATTTTAAAATTTCTAGTAGCCACATTAAAAAAAAATTTTTTAAAGGTACAATTGATTTTAATAATGTATTTTGTTTAATCCAACAGAGTCAAAATACCATTTCAACAGATCTCTGAAATTTGGAGTGTTTTTTTACACTTAGAGCACATCTCATTTTGGACTAGTCACCCTCCGGGTGTTCAATGGCCTCATGTAGCTCATGCTATCATGTGGGACAGTATAGGTCTAGCAGTTCAGTCAACCAAACTGGTCAAATCGTGGTCTTCTTGCTTTTTAGCTGGTCATCCTTAGAAAAGTTAGTTAACCTCTCTAAGCTTCATTTTTCTCACTGGTAAAATAGGGATAACGGTAAGGACCAAATGAGTTCACGTCTGCAACTATACTAAACCTGGGCAGAAGTGCTAGGTAAACGTCAACGACACCAGGACTGTCACAGCCCAGCTCCCACCCTGGCTTCCTTCTTTGTGAACCTGAACAGGCTAAAGTTAAGGCTGAATTTTTAAAAACATTAGACTCCTTATTTCTGTCTATAACTTTTGATCATGGTATATCTACATACTATCTATCGATGTAGCATCTTCATTTAAATCTAGTAATTCTCAAGTAGGGGCATCTAGTGGGTCGAAGCCAGGGTTGGTGCTAAACATCTTATAATGCACAGGACACCTGACCCCCCCATCATAATGAAGAGTTATCTGACCCCAAATTTTAATAGTGTCACAGCTGAGTGTCATGGTTATGTGTGTGTGTGTGTGTGTGTGTGTGTGTGTGTGTATGTGTGTATATATATATCACCTTATTATTCTTTGATCCCTTTTAAAACAATTTAGAATATGAATTATAAATAAATGCTAATAGAAAACACCATCCTTGATCCTTGGAATATCTCTCACTTAGTGGTATAGAGGGATTCTGCATCCCAAATTCCAGCAATAGGCTTCCTTGGGCTTTCCAGAGGGGAAGGATTATGACTTGTACAGTCAGATGTAAGAGGCCATGTGTTCCCACAGTCCTGTGACCTGAGACCAGTCCGCAGAAGCTCCGCCATCCTGGGGCTGATGGGCTCCTGACGAGGCTTTGGCTTCCACTGGACCTGCTCCCTTGCCAGAATTGAGTGCCATGTGAAAACTGACAGCTGCCTTCCTGCCCTGCCAGCGTCTGCTGGGTCACAGGACCCAAGGAGAAGGAGCAGCCGTCCCACAGTGCCAGTTTTGGGCCAGGTGGCCTCATGAGAAGGCCCCTTCCCACCCCCTCCCAACCCCTTTCTCCCGTTTATGTTATGACAAATGTACTCCATTTACTCTGAGCTCTTGGAGGGGACTTAAGAAAGATGGTTCCGCACCCCCCAACATTGAAGATAGTTTCAGAGTGCCAAGTTTGTTCACAGGGGGTCTTCGGGAATTTGCAGGCTTGCTTTCTCTCCTCCCTGTTCTCTTGGGAAGTCCTCGTGGGAGATTCTTCTGGTCTTTTAGTTTTATACACTTGTGTGTTTTCCCTCGTATCATTGTGCTAGTTTCCCTAAGGGTCTTCCAATTAGTCTTTTGGGTTTCCCGGGTTCACCTTGGAAATGGCATTGTACCTTGTGTCGGCACGGGAGCTCAGGTCATTGAAACCCCCAGGAGACAGGGGTAACCGGTCCCCTCCACTCCTGATTGTATGAAACATCATTTGTGAATCTTCTTGCTGCAAAAAAGCTGCTTGAATGTTTCCTTGATTTCTGCCTTCCAAGGAGCAGCTGTTTCATTTGTTTGTCTTTGTTTGTGGTTTCCCGGCTAGGGTATCTGTGGATGTCATTCCAGTGACCAGAAAGCGTCCCTTTCACTGCCCTCCGCTCGTGAAGGTGGACACGGCAGCGCTGGGGAGAAACACACCATGCAGCTCCTTCAGTTTCTTACGCCACTCCTGGTAGCCTGGGCTGATGGAGCAGAGATGTTCCGACTGGAAGCGCCAGCTGCCACTAATCCTGGTGACCTAGTTAAGTCCCCCAACCAAAAGACCACTGTTGCCAAAAGAGTGCGAACTGACAGCAGAATCCCCTTTCTCTCCGTTAAAATCCAAAGGAAGTACGAACCCCAGGAGGACCTGTTCTGGCTTTAGGACCATGTCTGGTGAACAGATGGGTGAAAGCCAAGTGACTGGCTCTGCCCTCTTGCCGGTGCAGGGAGCCATCCCTCTCCCGCATGGCCTCCTCTTTCACCAAGTGATCAGCTTCCTCTGGCCACCTGGAAAACGCAGAGTCAAACACCTGTCTAAGTAGATATGCTGAGCGCTGGGCCTGGTCCATCTGGAGCGCAAGACACAACATTCACCAGCTGCTTTCCCGAGCGCGAGGTGGGAGCATAGGCTTTGATGACAGCATCGCTGCTGCGCTTGAACCGCCGCTGAGCTGATGCTTTCCACGTTGTGGGGAGGGGCAGGCTTGCAAGCTGGGGCCCGCCAGGGTTTGCCCAGACGTGGGGAAGGGAGGGGAGGCTGCAAGAGCACAGGGTGAGCCCAAGTCAGCCTGGGCCCACGGCTGGCCTCCTGAGCTCTGGGGCTGGGGCAATCCTTCTTCAGGAGCAGACGGTGGTTTGGCTAAGCCAGCATTCTGATTCTGGAAAAATCAGGCGGTTCTGTTGGAAGTAGCCATGGAGACCATAGTTTTACATGGAGCAGTTCTTTCCTTTGTCTTGGTAGAGCTCAGTTTATGGAGAAAGCCCAGGAAAACAGAAGAGAGGAAAGATTGTTTTGCCTCCGCATTTAGGTGTGAGTGTGTGGGGGGCGCTTGAATTTTCCTTTTTTGGCTCGTTGTTGTTGAGTCTGTGCTCCTTTAATTTTATTGTCACCACTCTCATCCTAATAAAAATGGTTGTTAAACACTATTAATTGTGTGGTACAGGGCAAGCTGCATGCTCTATCCCACCAAACAAGTGCCTTATATTCTCTGAAGCAGGATGCAGTTTGTGAGAATATCACCTTATTTTGGAGGGTGGTGCCAGAAGAAATACCAGAGCCTGGTCCTTGGAGCTATTTCTGAATGACTGAGTGGTATCATTGCTGTCTTTTATCTGGCCTAAGACTTAAATAACAAATGGACCCAAACATTCTAGTGAGCCCTTAATATGTGTCAGGCACTGTTCTAAGTACTCTATTCTAATGAGCTAATTTAAATCCTCATAACCTTGTAAGGGAGACATGAGAGTTTTACAGGTGGAGAATCTGACGCCCAGAGAGGCTCGGTAACTCCCCAAAGCCCATGTTGTTAACAAATGCTGGGGGCAAACCAGACAGCGTCCCAGCCTGCTGGAAGCCCATGGCTGCACAGGGCTGGCAAACGATTATGAATTACATTCATTTACCTCCTAGACTATTTAGAAGCTCGTTCATTTTAAAACACGTTACAACAAGGCAATTCTAAAATGCCTGTTTCCAGCATTAAAAAGAAAACACCTATTTCAGGCAACCCTTTCCCAGGTTGCCTATGTCATTTTCCCACAGGGCTCGCTCAGGCCTCTTGGAGATGGAGGCTTTGGGTTGCCAACTCTTGAGTCCTAGCAAACTTCAGTGGCTCTCCTAGCCTCCTGGGCGATTTCCGGTCCTATCGGCTTCTAACTGCTCAGACCTCCGAGAGCAAAATAATTTGGTGATTTGGGATGTGAAGGGAATGTGGACCCCGCAGAGTGCAGAAAGCTCCAGAATGGGTTGAGGGGGAGAGGGGAGGCCCTCCCCATCTGCCTTCTCCCTTCCCCTGGTGCCCCCCGTCTCCTGATGTGTCCCAGGCATCCGTCTGCTTTATTAGCATTGGGGAGCAATTATCTTCAGCTTGTGAAGTGTGAGTGTTTGACCCAGGACCCAAATCAAAGTCTGTATTCATCACACTTGACAAACAGATTCGTCACCCATACGAAGACAAGTCAATCTACTGGACCTTCAATTTGTATTTCTCTGGGAGTCATACTGTCTCAGGAGGTCACACGATAGTGTTAAAAGACCAAGGTCTTCCAAGACCAATGTTCTCCATTCTGGCGTCCCCATAGCCAAGAAATATCCCTTATTGACTAATATCGTAAGCAGTAGAAGAATGAAGGCGTTGGGGAAGCAATCTTTGCAGTGAACTAATCTTTTACAAGTGTTGGCTGACTCTCAGGCCCATAGGACTGGAGGCCAGGATGGGCGATGTCTTGGTGGGTATGCCTATGTGCTCAGTGGGCCATAGCAAAAAACTTTGATTTTAACTGTATGACTATCTCCCATATTTTATTTAATTCCATTCCAAAGGCAGGAAAGAAGGCAGGAAACACAAATTCAGAAGGCATGGAAACTAACCTCAGCTCTTCACTTATTAATTGTGTGACCTTGAAAAAGTCACCTAAAGCACCTGGGCTGTTTTCTCCCTCACCAGGTAAGTGGTTTGGGCCGACAATACATCACCCCCTACTTAGTTATAATAGTAATGGGTATCATTTCAAGGTGTACGGGTGGGGTTCAGTTTCCATTTTGCTTTGGGATTCTAAAGAAAGTTAAAGACTCTTCAAACCGTGAAAAATTTAAAAAGCAAGCAAGTTTATCATTTTCACTGCATCCTGTATGTAGATAGATATATACATATACAGTGATCAGCTGGAACAGTATGTAAAAAATGTTTTGAGTCATTTCAAAGCCTATGCCATGTGCTGAATGGAGATTTCTGAGACTTCTACAGTCACTAACTTCAGCACTCACCTCTAATATATTCCGACTTAAAGTGTGCAACCTTGTTTAACATGCACTGCTAAAGCATATATTTTCATGTATTGCTATGTCTGAATGCATGATAACCAGGTTGAAAATCAAATTATCTGTGTTAGGGTGAATATTATAGTGTGAATACTGCCTGCTGGGCTGTGAATGAATCTTGTAAACACAATCAAATGCATCTTTCCCTTTCTCTCGCGTTCAGCGCCCCTACCCCACTTGGAGAGGCAATTCTTCCCCTCCTTTCCCACTGTCACAGCAGTTCATGGTTATCGTGGGTGACATCTTCAGCTTCAATGCAGCATGAGCTCTGCCATGAGATTAAAGCCGCTTCAGGAATAAGGAAAAATAAAGAAATAAATGTCACCCTTTTCCCAGAGGAATGTGACATGCTTTGTTAAACTACAAGTGTCTAATGAAAAGTTTTGGGTCTCCCAAATTGTTTTTTGAGGGCAAAGGGAGACGTGCAAAAGAAGCTGTTTTTGTTCCTTTGCTAATTTACTAAATTATCCAAACAGGAGGGGAGGGGTATCAGCATGTGACACTGGGAACAGACCCTGAAGTTCAAGCCCAGGGCTTTCGTGGGGAGAGTGAGTGAGTCCCGCGCTGTCCCAAGGCTTCAGTCCCTTCTCTATTGCTGTCTAAACACTCGGCGGAGCAGCTATGATAGTCATTTATGGAGTGCCTGGCTTTAGATACAGACAAGGGATTAAGGGAGGACATGATCTTTTGGAAGGAAAGCCATGGCTCCAACGCCATACAAGGCAAGGTTGCCGTAAGATCTGAGCAAGCGATAGCCCACGCAGGACTGTACTAGATCTTTCCTCCCGTTGGCAGCATCCTTGCCTACTGTTGCCAGATCTCCAAAGTTCACAATTGCAACTTCCAGAAAGGGAAAATAAACTCCATGAATTATGGGGTTACCCTGACCTTTATGTAACAAGGCAGTTAGTTGCTCCCTTAGCAAAACAGTGGAGGGGATGGCCTTAGAGATGAATTTCTCTCTCCTTCCCAGACCCTTTCTTTCCTTTTTTTTGTACCTGTCCTTACCTGACCCCCAGCATTTAAGGTCCCATAAAGGCCCTATCATTCTCAAACAGGCCTCCCTCACCCCTACCCACTGCAGAGAGCCCACCTTGAGCAGCCCTCCATTGCTTTCCTGGATCCCTCACCCTGGTTCATTCCCATATCCAAGTCCCCCTCTCTGTGGGCCTCTGAAGAGGGAGTACTGATAGGGTCTCATAGCTCAATTCCCTGGCAGGTTTCCCGTTTTATCTGAGGTCTTCAACGCTATGATCCAAAGGAAGGAGCAATGGTGATATTGTAGACATGGGGGATGTAAACCATGATATAAACAGCCTAGGATCCTTTTAGCTCTGGAAACATTGTTTACACGCAGCCACCTAGCCACAGTCAGCCTGGCTATTTCTAGGGCATAGCTCTGTTGATTTGTCATGGATTTTGAGGGTTGGATACTCACAAGTTCTCCCGAGAGCAGTGAGGATCTGGAGTCATCTTTCAGGAAGGTACATCCTTCTCCAGCTCCCAATTCTTTGCATGCATTGAAAAAATAAGACCAAAATGAGCATCAAATTGAGTCTTAAAGAGGAGGAAAACATCACGAAAAAGATCCTTTAAGCCAAGTGTGGAAAAGAGAAGGGGTCCTCATGGCTGATTCTGCTGCTGTGTTATCAGCAGCCTATACAAGGAGGCGAGGACCACTATTTTAATAACTAGTTGGCAGAACGACCTCCACTTTCCCTGTAGATTTCTCCTTAGGCATTGACTGATGTTAGCAAAAAGCAGCTCAGGAAAATACTGGGGAAATGCAGGGATTGATCAGCTTTGAATACAGACTAGGAGGTGGTAAGGCTTCTCCATTTTCACCATGTACCCTTCCCTGCACCCCTACTCTCCCCTACACCTTCTAATGTGTAAGTTGTTTCTCCCCATTTCCCCTCCCTCCCCTAAGGAAGACCGACTTTCTGAGGCAGATTAGATCAGGATCCTTCTTCTTCGAAACAATCCAAAAAACTCAGAGTCTGGTACTGCTGAGTATTCTCTCTGGGGGATTTCAAGATGGACAGTTGTTCAGAAGTCCCAGAGGAACATGATAAACAGGAGAAGGGATCGTCCACGGCCTCTCACGTGCATGACCCACAACTCAGCTAAGAACTGAGCCTTAGGAGGAAAGCAGGTTTTCTCTGCTCTAATAATAAAAACAATAATAGCTACCATTTATGTACTGCTTACAGAGTGCCAGGTACTGCGCTGAGTGCTTTACCCTCATTATTTCACTTCGTCCTTAAACATTTCCATTATTAGTCCCCTTTTACAGATAAGCTAACAGAGGCTTAAAGAAGTTAAGCAACTTTCTTAGAGTTTACACAGGTGGTCAGTAGCAGAGCTGGGATTCAAACTGAGGCAGACTGACTCTAGAGAGAACAGAAAGAATGAGTGTGTGTGTGTGTGTGTGTGTGTGTGTGCGTGTGTTTGTGCATGTGCCCACAAATCGGAAAGTAAACTCTTCAAGGGTAGGCCATTGTTTTGTTCTCTACAATAAGCTGCAGCCTGAAAAATAGTCCTTGGCACTATTTATAGGCACTCTGTAAATATTGGTTGAATGCATTATGAGAGATTGGATTTAACCTAAATCTTAACCAAATCCATGATTTAAAAAAATAAGATAAAACCTAATATGCGTCCATTTTTTTTAGCATTTCAAATTGATCGTGCATATCAGCTCATTTTATTCTCATAAAAGCCTGTGCAGTTGAGATGGCACATATCACATAAAGAAACTGGAGAGAGTGAACCGAATTTAGATATTTATTGTAGCATTTCATCACTGCTGTGCACCAAGATCTGTGCTATTACTTTCTATTTATTAAATTATTTCATCCTCATAACCCCAAACGGTAGTTTCTCTTACTATCTCCTTTTTATAGAAGAAAAAGCCGAGGCACAGAGAGGCTAAGAACTAGCATTTACATAGATTTTCCACATGCTACATGCAAGTATGAAATCTGTATGGAGCTGAGACTAGTGCTTGTGTCTTAACTGTTATTCTTGTATTCTGATTCACACGATATTTTACCTGAAAGAGATACCTAGGAGATGATTTAATCTATTTTCCTCTGCTAGACTTTGAGGCTCAGAGAAGGTAACAGATTTTCCCGGAGTCACACAGCTAATGGCATAACCAATGGCCAAGCTGAGACTGGAATTGTGCTGTCCAGTAGAGTAGTCACCAGCTGCAGGTGGCTATTTAAATTTAAAACTACAAGTCAATAGTTAAAAATTCATTTCCTCCACTAGCCACATTCCATGGATTCAAATGTAACATGTATTTAAAGGTGACCATACGAGGTAACACAGATTATAGATTTCACTGCCTGGTTGGTTTGCTCTCCTAATATACTCATGTTCTTCTTGGTAGCTCTACGTGCATGCCTCTCTCCACTAGATATGACTGTGCTATGGAACCAGCGCTCTGCATTTCCCCATTCATTCTCATCTTCTCGTGTTGTGATAAGCCCACCATTGCCGTAGGCAATATGGAACCCGGTCTTCGAAGAGTTTTGTGCTTTATTTAAAGAGCTAAAACTTTCCTTTCTGAAACAACCAAGGTACAATTCCGAGCCATCTTAGGAGTAAATAAAATAATTTCTTACATTTATGTTATTAAGAGTTTACAAAAAGCTTTCATAGGCCAGTCTCTCATTTAAGCTTCAAAATAACCACTGTAAGTAGGAAAGCAGCTATCATTAGACCCATTTTATAGATGAGAAAGCTGAACTTCTGCATGTATAAATAACCAACTCGAACTGGCGTGTCAAAGTCTAGATTAGACAACTCATGTAAGTATAGACATATTGGAGGAATGCAAAGCAAAGGAAATCACGAATGGAGGAAAATTTCTGGTTTTCCTTGTCAATGTCTATTCCATGCCTGGTCTAAGTAGAGTAAAGGTGAATAAAGCATGAATGAAGCATGGTCTCTGCCCTCTCAGAGCTTAAAATCGAAAGTTGGGAAAGTATAAGTCCTGTGGATCAATAGATAAAGTATAAGTTAGCAAGCAGCACCCGTCGTGGTGATTTGCAGATTTGCCCCTTGGTGCAGCCTCATGGCCCAGCCCAGTGCCCAGTACATAGTAGGCACTCAATTAACATTTGTTGAATAAGTTTTTGTGGGAATGTAATCCATGCTTAGGTCCAAGCAAGAGAACAAGGCAATGTACATAGCAGTTCAGGACCCTGAAATGTGACTCCATCTCCATCTATTTATGGAGTTGTCAGTTAAAATGTACACTGACTTCTCTCAATTCTTGAACTGTTTTCCTGATAGCAATTTTTGTATAAACACATCTTTACCTCAGTAAATTGGCTGGGGCATTAGATTACCAAGAAAGGCTAAAACCATTGTGGGAAACAGCAAAAAGAGTTGGCGTTTAAAGTAAAAATAGGAATGGAGGAATGATATAGGAGAACTAGTCACAGACAGCTAGCTGTTGGACCCCAAATGGGAGAGTCTTTTGGAAAACGTTTGGGAAGATAAGGTTGCCATTTGATTTGGGTATTTATGTCACTTGACCCAATTGCTAGGAGAAGGAAAAATTTGATTTTCTTAGTGTATATCGAAAAGCTTCTTGAATGACTCCCAATATCCTAAAAATATTTTTGAATTGGGTACAAAGTTTATCTAATACAAACTTTGTAAGACACAAGTAATAATAATGATGTCAGTGTTTCGTTGGGAGGATCAATTCTGCTTTTTAAATTCCAAGGAAAAAATTAGTAATTTAGAAGGTCTATGTTTTATTCATTTTCACCATGCTAGTAGAAAATGAATGAATAAGCAAATATATGAATTATGTTGGGGACTATTTGTAATCTAATTCCACTCAGAAATGAAGACATAATTGTAAATGGGCACTGTCATTGTCTAACACATGTCTTTTCAAACTAAGATGTTTGTGGTTGGTATAGAAGGAAGCCTAGACAAGGAGAGAACTGACAGCTCCCCCAGGATTTACCAGTCTCCTTAACCACTTGAGTGATGCTACCCCAAGCTGAAATAGCGCGAAGGCTTGAATTCAATGTTGCTTAACTCTTATACCCACAGGTTCCTCTTCCTCTTGCCCAGGTTCCGTCTTAAAAAGCAACATAATTATGATATTGTCACAGGAGCATCCACAGCTTAAGTTAGGGCAGAGAGGGAGACTCTAGGGTGTAATTCGCTAGCAGCCTATTTGTGGATTCTGCCTCTTCCGTGAATTTCTATAACAGTCTCCTAAAACAGGTCTCCCTGCCACCAGCCCTTGCTCTCTGCAACCCATCTATCTTGCCCTTCTGCAAACTATCTCCTCATGGCTTATAGAAGAAAGTACAAAGTCTTTAGCCAAGCAGACCATGCCTGGAACCATCTGACACCAGCCTCCTTCTAAAACTTAATTTCTCACTTCTCCCTTCCAGATAAACCTCTTTGCTCATTACTTTATAAATATATTTATATTTAGGACTTTCCAAGGTTTTCCCGTGCCATCTCCCCTCGCTGAAATCAAATCTCCAGGTCTGTGCATTTCCTTGGCTTGTAGTAAGATGAAATACTTATTGAACGAATGGATGGATGGATGGATTGGTGGATGGATGGATGGATGGATGGATCAAATTCATCCCTGTGTTTCTTTGAATCCCAACTGTTCTATAGATCCTTTATCTTACTAACATATTTTGTTTTCTCAGCCCTCCTTTGAATCCTAAACCACATGTCTTTGCCCATTATTTGGCACTCAGCAAATGCTGACTTGTGTTAATTATTAATTAGCTAACTTATTAATTAAATCGAGGCATTTGTTGGGTGCCTGTCATGTAGCCACCACTGCACATAGTAGGAGCTAGTAAGGAGCTTTCAATCCAATAGGGGAAAAGATGAGAAAATCACCAATCATTGCTATAAAAGATAACACATAAGAAGTGCTGTGCAAGTTCATCGGGAAAATACAGGTGAGGGTGATTCAATAAAGTCCGAGGGATTCAAGAAATGTTCCCAAGAAGTGATAGTGTTTGATCTGAGGAATGTTTATTTGGTGCATCTTTCCTCTTCAAATCCACCTGAATGGGGATTTTGTTTTGACCAGAGCCTCCTACTTAGTGGTAATATTTATCCTTTGAATTTTGAGCTGCCTTACCATGATTAAAGAGATTTCAGACCCTTATCTCAATTAATTCTCATAAATCCTAGCTGACATAGTTGGTCAGGCAGGGAAGACTATGGGACCCAAGAGCAATACTTATTCAATCACATGGTCAGCATGCATTTACAAGGAAGGTTTTCTGATCCCTACTAGAGACTTGAAATCCCATTGGGCAACTTGAAGAGTTGGCATTATTTAGGAAGGGTTTGGATTTTCTGGTCTGTCGTTAATGGCACTGAGCTGGATCAGCTCTCCCTTCCATTATGGCTAATGCATGTCTTGTTTTTGGAGGAGTAAGAACCAATCACTAGGGGCAGATGGAAAGGCACTGGGAGAATCCAACTTCAAGGGACATCTGGGGACACGGGGGTGGATAAATGATGAAAGCAAGATACATCCTTTTTCAAGTACATTCTAAGAAAGTTATGTGGCAGGGATGTACTCACCTACAGAGTAGAACTGAGGTCATCCCATGAGTAAGGAAAGAGGAGACATTTATACTGACAAAAAGCAACCAATATCAAAGACTCTTCAGTTTAAAAATGAAAGTGAAATTATGATGAGTTTTAATGCGAGCTCTGCTGCCAAAAGAGCTTTGCCCTCTAAATGCCAGGTGACTTCTCCCTCACCTCTGCTAGCAGTTTTCCTTGTCTTGAGTAAAGTGCTATATAAATATGGCAGAAATATGGTCCTGGATTGTAAAAGAAAGAAAAGACCAGCTCTCAGTTGCAACATATTGAAAGTTTGTAATCCAAGCATTTTTCCTGAGCTCTCAGTATCTAATCCTTGAAGCCACTTGGTAAAACTCAAAGATTACATGGTAACTTGACTAATTTAAGAGCTGCCAAAAGAAAAAATATAGTCCACCCTTTTTCTAAGGAAAAAAATCCATGAGTCATAAGCCTAAAAGCTCTGGTCCTTAAGGTGCAAATGTAGAAGGACTAGGCAGAAACTACCCAAACTCCTTTGAAACAAATAAACCTGGTATGTCAAAGGCACAAAGATTTGTAGCCATCTCTCGCTCATGTAAGGTCCCAGGATAGTCATGAATCTGGGATGGTCCAGTCCAGAGTTTTTAGTTTTGAGTGGGACAACTTTCTTGAACAGAGGGCCATGAAAATGTTGGAAACCTTTCTTTTCTTAATGTTGCTGTTGATTTGTTTTTACCCGAGAGACTATTAAAAACGCACAAAGCTTTTGGCTCTTAAAATATGAGACCTATTTATCCTAGTAGCTTTGTTTTCTTGCAAAGTGTGTTCTGGTCTTAGGTTGCAAAGGAGTGAGACCTCCTGCCAAGATATGTGCATGCATATTAAGATGGATGCATTAGCTAATTCATGGTAGTTTGTTACTCTTTTGCAAAATGTGCCATTTTACCCATGTTTTGAAGAGGATGGGTTAGAGCACACTGTGGGGATTAAGAGCCTGTGTTTTGAGGTTAGGCAGATCTGGGTTTGGGTCTGGCCAATCTGATCACTAGCTTCATGACCTTCATCAAGTTTTTTAACCTAGCTAGGAATTGGTTTCTTCATCTGTAAAAATGATGATAACACAACCTACCACGTGGGATTTCTGGGAGGATTAAATAAGATAATGCATATAAATACCTTAGGAAGGTATCTGCCGTATCATCAACACTCAGTACACAGTAGATATTATTTTTGCAATTACTGCTATTTCTACCATCATCTAAATACCACGAAGGCTTGCTGAGTCCACACTCTGATTTAAGACAGCAAACTCTTTTCATGCTTCTGTGATGGTTTATTGGTACTTCGTGCTTTGAACACATATGGTGCTGTGATCATGGGGATTAAGAGTCCCTTGGATCTATGAATGATCTAGAGGATAGCGTGCCCTTCCGGTTGAGGCAGTTAATGAGGACACACTGAAGCACGTCCAACAGAGTCCCCACAGGATGGAGAAACTGAGTCATATGTAGGATGATGAGAAACCTGAAGGTATTAGCAGAAAGAAGACTTAGAAGGAATAGCATAGCTCCTTTCAAATATGCGATGGGCTTTGTATCAAATAGGGTTTGGACTAGATCGGAGTTTCTTTATCTCGGTACTATTGGAGTTTGGGATTAGATAATTCTTTGTTGGGGGGGTTGTTCGGTGCATTATACCATATTTAGTATTTCTGTCAGTAGCATTTTTAGTAGTCAGGACAACCAAAAGTCTCTCTACCCTTTGCCAAATGTCTTCTGGGGGGGACACAATGGCACCTCTCTTCGTATGGAAACAGCTGGACTAGGTTAATCTTGTAGAACAAAGTAAAACTGTGACCAGCTTGTGGAAATGCCCATGAGGAAGGTGTTTATTCTTTATTACTAATCAACGAGGTCCCACAACAGAACAGACGAGCTGCTGGTCACTGGAGACATCCAAGCAAAGGCTGAGACTGTTGGGATTTTTCTAAATAAAGCATCTATTCTGAATAGATTGTTGGTATTCATAATTTCCATATTCCTAATTTTCCCATACTCTATGTTCTTTTTGAAGCCAATTTCATCTCAAATGGGATTCTTTAGCCCATCCTCAGCACACAGTTATAGGGAAAGGGCCAATGTGCCGGGGAGGATACAAAAACTCATTACTCTGATCTACTGTTTGTGAGTTACTAAACCTCTCTGGGTCTCAGGATTTCAGATGCTTTCTTTTACTCAAATCCAACATTTTATGGTTCTGGAATGTTGCTTCCTAACTGTGATGTCAAGCCATTAACTTTCTCTGTCCCTGTTTGTCTTTTGTAATTAATGGTGTAACTGATAATGTTGAGAAACTCTCACCCACTCAGATCTAGATCTTCTGCTTGCTGAGGTGATTAACGCTTAAAACCTAAAGGAGAAGAATAAGATAAAATTTCATGAGTTTTGGATGAGATGTAAGTGGATATTGGATATTGCCTTTCACTAGCAGATAAGGAACATGTGTGAACCTCAAAACTGTTTCCTGCAAAAAACATAATGATGTGCCCACAGAAGGTAATCAATGTATACTAATTGGATTAAATGAGATAAAAGTACCCTGCTATGCAGTGGATTTTATGCCTAGAAATACAGCATTTACTCTCATTCTTGAAACATTCCTGATTCCCAACCATTTTAAGATTGGGATCTTTTTTCTATATAGAGTCTCTAAAAAGATTATGTTATATTATCATAGGTCTTTCTTGTCATATAGTTCTCTGACCACATCTTTCTAATATTAAGAGATAGCATCTATATACTTTTGTATAAAACTGGCTAAATGTGTCCACTGCAAAGATAATAAACTGATTTTCAAAGAGAATAATATGTTCTATGATTGTCAGATCCACAGTTGTTTCTTCCAGTGGAATTAGCCGTATTATCATCAGCCTAACGTGTGTTCAGTTCTGAGGTCCAGAGAATTGCCCAGCCTGATACCCAGCTTGAGGAAGATCAGATGAATAAACCAAGGTTAGAACTAATCCAGACACAAATGGGCTAGAGGTAAGAAAGAGATCATGACAAGAGGAAGGAAATGTGTGACATTCGCAAGCAAAGATGTCACCCACTCTTAGATATATTATAGGTAGTCCTTTCTTAAATTGACTCAGAATTAGCTAAGCTATGATGCTGCAGTAACAAAAGACCCCCAAATTTCAGTGGTGCACAACAATAAAGGTTATTTCCTGCTTATACTCGTCTTGGGTCCACGTTAGTACTGCTACACGTTGTCTTCACTCCAGGGTCCAGGCTGACAGAGCAATTCCGCTTTTGGACGTTGCTGGTCATTAAGCAGGAGGAAAAAGAGAGCCTGGAGACCACATACTGGCCCTAAAACTTCTACACATCAGTGAAACACATCACTTTCCATGCAGTTCACTGGCTAGGGTAGGTTGCATGGCCAAGCCCCGTCCATAGGGGACTGAAATCCGATTCTCCTGCCGGGAGAGGGCCATGAGTATCTGGGAACAAAAATTTAAGCTGCCATAGTTCTTTTCCTGCAGAATTCATCACGGCTCAGAAACAAGCTGAACAATGTAAGCCTGAAAAATGGAGACACACCTGTGTGTGTCCATTCATGGATGGAGAATTTGGAAGGGCGTTTCTCAGTCTGATCACCCCCCTTTTCCTCCTGCTCAGTGGGTGGGGAATCTGAAGCTCTGTCATCTTTCCCACAGCCTCCTGTTAACTTGGGGAGAGAAGACACCGGCTGTGTCCCCTGATGGAGTGGAGATGGCAGCTGCAAACGGAAACACGTGTTTTCTCCTGTAGTTCCCCTGTCAGCGCATCTGTGGGTGTGTGGCCACCTTGCTAACTAGCCACTTGTAGAGACGTTTAGAAATCCATGTGTCTAGCCTTATTATGGCCGGATCATTCCACCGGAGCTGAGCACTCACAGGTGCCACAGATGAGCTCTTGTCTGTCTAGTTAGTTTGCCTTTGTGGGCTTCTTTCTTTCCAGCCCCCATTGCCTATGACGTGTGTTGAAATTGTGTCAGAGTAAAATATCTCTCATTGACGGAGAGGAAAACAGGCACATGTGGCATGGAACATGTCTCCATAAATTGCCTTCATCCCTTGCGTTCCAGGAAAACAGCTCATATAGAAGTCCTGTTTACTGTAATCGCAATGCAAATTAGGTTTTTAGGTTTTTTTCCCCCTGTGTCATAAAACAGCAACTCCTCCGGAGTGTTTGGTAAGCTGCAACTCTGCAAAATCTCCCAAGTAACCCCTAATAAGAAACTTGGAGCTCTAAGGGTTGATGATGTCAAACGCTAAGTGACCCCTTGTTTGGGCAGCCAGAGGACATATTTAGGTTTGAAGGTATCATGTATAATCTACTAAATTCATGATTTTATGATATGATTAGGCAGGCTCTTCTCTGCCATGGCCTAAAAATAATGCAATGCAAACTGAATTCATTGGATGTATAAACAGCCCTCGCTCTGAGATGGTGCTTTCTCTGGGTCAGATTTCTTGTGATTGGCAGGGGGCTCTGACAGCTCATATTGTACATTCTTAAGAGGATCCTGGGTAGAAATGGTCAATTAGAACTGCCACTCAGCCTCTCCTCACGTTGGCTGCTAGTGGACTGCCACTTGGGCTCTGAACTAGCTGTTAAGATGGAGAAATCCTGCTTCCCCGTTGTCATTGGGTTAAGTGGGGGTGACGCCAGGAAAATCTTAATTGCATGCGCACATACCTAACGTTACAACCCAGCAGAAATGAGGCAACTCACACTGTGGGCTAGAATTAGCCATCCTCCAGTGTAGGTGCAGGAGAATTCTTTTGAGTGGACTATTTCTCCTGATTTTTGTCACACACGCTAAGGCGGGTCTGCCTCTGGTCCCACTGCATAGCTTTCTCCTCTTGGCACAAAAATCTTCCCTCACTCCCACTACACACAGACACGTTCTCTCCCAGAGGATGTAGCGATGCAGCCATGCGTATGGTTTTCCTCTCCCCTTTCTGCTTCCAGTGACCTGATTTCAAGGTGAATGAGGTCAGTCCAGAGAACAGCTGGTTGGAGCTGACCCTTTGCTGATTTCCTCCTTGAGTTTTGAGGGATGTTGCCAAGTCATTCATCTCACCCTGCATGTCTTGTAATGTGGCGAAAGCAAACAGAAGGAGAGTTCAGTCCAATGTGGGAAACTTGACAAACAGGTGGGAAAGACGTACAAAAGTTTTGTCAACGCCATCAGGAAGAAAATCATTGTACTGAAGGTGAGCTAGAGAGAATGCTGAGTTTGGACCCAGAAAGTAAGATTTCCTCTAAGTGGGAAAGATTAAGGGAGGGAGAAGAGAAGAGAAAAGAGAAGGGGAGATGGGAAAGAAGACAAAAGAGGGGAAAAGGGAGGGTAGAGGAGGAGGGAGGGTACAAAGCATTCTAATCATGTGCTAGGGTTTCACATCCTCAACATGATAAAAAACTCAGGCTTTGGATTAAGTGCTTGGGACTATGTCAGCCCTTGAATATATTAAAAAACTAAGGACAATGCCTGGAACACAATAGCTCCTCAATACCTAGGTTTGGATATGATTGAATTATCTTTGAAACCGTGGGGAATTTTCTTTTCTTGGTAGTGGAGGAAAGATTACCAAGGTATGTTGGAGCAAGAGTTGTCTCTCACCATTGCTTGGGATGAATTGGAAGATGGTGGGGGTATGACCAGAGCTCTAGGATCCTACATTTATCTGCTTCTGGAGAAGTTGAATTTAGTTTTCTAAAACCATCTTGAAATCAAAATGTTCAAAACAGAATTTATCCCCTTTTCCCTCAAAACATAATCTCCCTCCCAATCTGTATAGACTTTCTGATATAATGACATCCCTTTCAGTCACCCAGATTCCAAACATCAGTCATGAGAGAGAGAGAGAAGGAGAGAGACTTGAGAACTTAAATATAGAGAATATATTTTCTATTTATAAGAAATAAATATCAGGTAAGTAGCATTGTTGCTAAAGATGAAACCGGAGTCATTTGCAGATGATGGATTAATGTTTTATACCAAACACGCATCAGGACATTCAGAAAAAAGGAAATAATGAAGTTGGAAAGGGATCTTAGGGTCTCCTAATACATCTTGAAAACCATGGCAGACAGTAAAAGAGGTATTTTCTCATGACACCTGGCTTCCTAAAGGTCAAGAAGAATTAACGGTGGCTCAAAGATTATGCTGCAGTTGACTTAAATACACTTCTGAGACATGGTCCCAGATGAGAATGCCAGCTTCATTTCACTTAGAGAGGAAAGGAGTAGGGATTCCTGATTTTGAACATTCTTGTCTATGAAGCGGTTCATGGGCTAACAAGGAGAAGTTGCTTTCTCTCTGGCGATAACATCAGGAAGGACTTAGATTTGGAGACATTTGGACAGGGTGGATCACAGATGCTGAAATATGACATCTCTAAAAGATTTCAAGAGTTCTGTTTTGGAACTCTCTTTGCCTTCTCTTCTGCCTCACTGTCTATCAAATCAGCATCCTCTTACCATTTAATTAGCTTCTGAAATGTCCCTTGGGAGGTAAGAAGCTTTGACCTATCAAGTTTGTTAGGGAACATTCCATGGCAATTGTTCATGCTCTGCACCATAACTCACTCCTGTATGCTAAGTATGTTCTGAGCCCCTGCAGTGTAACTGGCAATGCTGTAAACATTGGAAAGTCGGGGAGGAGTCTCGCTTATTCATTTATGCTTACTTAGTAGAGGCTGGTGAAAGCCCTGGGGCTTAGCACCGAAGAAAGCAGACACAGGCCTGCCCTCATGGGGTTTGCGTTTCAGTGGACATGGCAGACAGATAGATACACACCCAGGTGTGTCATATAATGACATATAATGGTCAGTGCTGAGTAGAAAGAAGGATGAAGGGAGTGATGGTGGCTGCAATTCTCTATGTTTTATGTAAGTGGTCAGGGGAGGTTTCTCTGAGGAGCTGACATTTGGCAAAGATCTGAATGAAGCGAGGGGAGTGTCCAGGTAGACCTCTGAGCAAAGAGCCTTCCAGGCAGAGGGAATGGTCAGCCCCAGAGTTCTGAGTAGGTGTGTCCTTGGCTTGGTCAAGAAGTGGCTCAGAGGCCATGTGGCTGAACTTGGACAAAGAGAGGGAAGGCGGGGGTGAGTTCAGACAGACGTCAGGCTTTATGGACCTTGTTGAGGGTTTCTGACTTTATTCTAAATATAATAGGAAATTGTTTGCTGGAGGGTGTTGAATAGAGGAATGATATGACCTGACATATGTGGAGAATAAGGTGGGGCAGGGTGGAAGCAGGAAGGATAGAAAACCAATGAAGCCTAGACTTTTGAAGAAGTCACAGCCTAATGGGGAAACAGACGTGCCCACAAGTACTCAGAGTGCGAGGAGGACTCAGTAGAGGAATGTCAAAGGGTGATGGGTACCCCAGGGAGTTGAATAAGCACTAGGCCAGGGGATCCAGGGATGATCCCAGAGAGAAATCACATCTTAGATGCATCTTGAAGACAAGGATTTTTCCGATGGAGGAAAACAGAACAAGCACTGCGGACTGAAGGAGCAGTGGATGCAAAGGAATGAGAACGTCACTAATTTGAAGGACACCAAGCAGTTAGGGATGGCTGGATGTCTGGGTCTCAGGTGACCATGGCAGACTCTGGAAAGCCTCACTTGGGTGTGACTTTATCGTACAGGCAATGGTTTAGGAACCACTAGAATTTTGAGCAGAGAAATAAATAATGACATTTGTAACATGTGACTATTTCTACCTCCTTTAAAACATAGAATTTGGAGCATGCAGAGGTGAATTCAAATCTTGGCTAGAATAGGTAGTACCTGGGAGATCATAGGTAAGTTTTTAATATCTCTTAGCCTTGGTTTCCTTGTCTATAAAGTGAGAAAAGTAGTATCTACTTCAGGAGAGCTGTGAAGATTAGATTTTTAAAAGTGCTTAGCATAATGTTTGGCCCATCATAAGGGATCAATTACTTAAAGAGTTACTTTTATTATTGCAAAGAGCTGGGGTGGGGAGAGACAGGAGGCAGGCATACTGCTGAGGAGACCATCGCGTTACTGTAGGGACCAACACCAAGGGCCCTCACTCTGCTGGAGGGAGAGATGGGGATAAAAAGGAGATTCAAGAAATATTTACAGACTGTGATCAACAGAGCCTGATGGCTATGGGTGTTGAGATGTCGGGAAATGAAAATGTCTCTAAAATTTCTAGCTTATACTCAAGGAGATTGCTGTGTGATGTGATCATTATTAAGACCTGAGAGAATGAAAGAGGAAAGAATATCCAAGGCCTTCTTCAACTGTCTAGCAGAATGTTGCTTTACCATCCCACTAAAACTACTTACAATGGAAAAGAGACAATTCTCCCAAAGAAAATCCAAGAGCTACCCAAGAAGAGGAAATGGGCATTAAGTTAAAAAACCCCACAAATATCCACGATAATGTCTTAGGCTGGGCTTTTCTAATGAACAAGGGTGAAGTTTCATACATTTTATTTATTTATGTTTTAAATGAGAGGGTGATCCTGGTACTATTGACAAGCAGACATTTTGTGAATGGTCTTTGACGTTGGCACTGAAAATGGTGATGAGGTTGATAATGCTGACACAGATCTTTTTGAAGATGATAGACCACTGTCTACACTTAGGGAGTCTTCCAGGGGGCACTGATAGACTTAGAGAAATGTCCGTCAGCCTCCCCACTGCTGTGATTCTATGATGCTGCTCTGAGTTCTAACAATACCAAGTTACGAAAGGAACGATCACCGATGGTGCCTCATGCAATGGCACCGCCTCCAAATATGACTCTCAACTCAGTTCCAGAGCTGGTAGAAATTGCCATATAAAAAATGACATTTCTCTTGACTCAGGGATTGCCGTGTAAATAATAGCAGCTCAGGTAACATTCTAGAGTTCTCTGAATGGGCTTCAGGAGAGGTACGTGGACAGGGGAGATGGCAAAGCGGTAGTTATAGACAGCAGCCTAGAGAATGGTCTCCGTTCTGCCCATTTCCCTGGGTCAACCCTAGCTGAAAGCTTACCCTGCGGAGTTGCACCACACACATAATTTTGCCATGGACAATTTCTTTGATATCAAAGAATCAAGTTTATACAAGCCTAAGCCACATTGCAAACAACAGTTCTTCCTGGACTGAGTATGAGTAATTAGCTGTGAGAGTCATGACCATTTGGCCTCCAACCCATATTGACATTTAAGATACATTGTAGAAATCCACATAGCGTTCATCATAACATAGCCCCTTAATGAACATCTTTATCTGGGAAGCCCAGCTACAATATATTTCTAGAACCTCATAATGATCACATTTACTTTATGTTTCGGTGCTCTTGAGCTAAAAAGAGGGGAAAAAAAAAAAACAAACCGATGGAGAAAAATGTTAATTTAAGTTCTGTGGTTAAGACCAAAGCAAAAACTGCATGATGTTGTCAGGTTACAATGGACTGCAAAACAAATACATGCAATTATTTCTCATAAATATTCGGCAACGTCTTTGCATTTTCCTTGAAATGGCAGCAAATCCAGGAATGGGAGTTCTTGTGTTCCACAACTGCTTAGGAGCATTGTTATGCTTGGGCATAAATTACAGAAGCCACGATTTCAACCACAGTGGAAAAGACTCTAAAGATTTCTGCCCCTTATTAACTACCGTGTGACCACTAGGTTTATGAATGGAGTTAAAAGTTCTGAATAGGAACAAAACTGTGGTAAATGCTCTCAAAAGCACTACGAGGAAATCTTTTCACAGTACTGGTGCCAAGGCAGAGAGAGACACAGAGAGAGAGAGAGGGAGAGAGAGAGAGAGGAGGAATAAAAACTGTGCAGGTCTCCCCAGGGCTGGCAGTGCGCACCCGCCAGTCATGGCAAACAGAAGTACACTTTCTGTGCTAAGCAAATAAACTTAATTGTAAGTTTGTAAGGCCACAAAAAGTATAAACCAAATGTTTTGTGCCAAGATCTGAAATGTCTCCATTGAAAGTTCATGGAAAAAAGAGCTATCTTTTTAAAAATCAGAATTGAACTGCTTGGAACTTGTAACTGCCCAGAACAGAGCCCCAGGGGCCAGTGGTTAAAAATATGATTTTTATAAACAAACCTGACATTGCAAACTTAATGCAAAATCCTATGCCTGTAGCATCACTTATGTGTGCAACTTGTTTAAATAAGAGCTGCAAGAAAAAGGAAGTAAAATTGACCATTAACCTTTTGTTTAACATTTTCAACTATCTATATTTTGAAGTAGATGGTGGTGTACACTTAGCCTTCCAAGAATTAAGAATCTGTTGGCATTATCTTCCGAATTTTTCTATGCATATTTCAAGAAAATTCAGCTCTTAGTATATGCTGTACACATAAAATATCCTGGGTGCACAATTTTACCTTGCTGCAGAATTTCTTGGGGTGTCACCAAATTCATTATGCTGAATTGAACTTAGAGAAACATTATAAACAATACTTAACTGACGTCATTCCTTGCCCTCATACTTACAGATTGAAAATAGAGGTGGTTTCTTTTTTCCTCTGGATATTTATTAGCCAATATTCTCCTCACTCCAATTCAATCTCCTTTGGTATTTGAAGAGAAACCACAAAACACTCGTCGTTAATATTGTTTTAAGCCTCACCCTCTTGCTTCATTGTCTCTTTGGTTAGATCCTCTTCTAATATGCCACTTTGCAAGTTTAATTAAAATCATAACAGCTCAATCCTATGAGTCTGGATAACACTGGATAGCAACACAGATTTCAGGAATTACAGCAGAGACATAAAATCTCTCTTAGAGTTGGATGGATGGTTTACCAGTAATTTAGATGGAAAAGTCTGTTTCTTAAACACATAAATATTTAACACGATTACAGATCATTTGTTCTTAGTCCCATTACTCCAGAAGATCATGTGTTGCTCCTGAGAATGTTGTTCTGAACTGCCTGGTTCTGATTTGAGTTTGGATCATCTTCCTTGTGCATGAGGTCAGTTTCTGTGTGTTCTTAGTATGACCCAAAATGCCATTGTCTCACTCCATCCCCTTTGAAAATCCAACTTGGTAGTTTGCCACCCTTTCCCCTCTTCATTCTTAAGCTTACAGACATTTTCCAGTCTTTTAGGAGAACAAGAGGATTTTGTTGTTGTTTACTTGCATGTAGCTTTCATTGCCGAAGCAGTGGAAGTAAAACTAGCTTTATGTGCCTGAAGGGTCAAGGACAGTTAAGGATGGCCTGGTGCAATTTGAGCTTTGGAAGAGATTTACCAGATGGGATGATTTTGAAGAGGTTTGGTCATTATCTTGGATGTGGTACATGTAGTACTTTCTGCATGATTTCTCTGAAGTGATTAACCATTGTATTGCTTTTTTTCCACAGTGCATTCTGTGATCTTCTTGGAGGCATGTGTGGTATGCTTAGTTCTACTCTATTAATTATATGGGGTATCCTCAAATCTTTCCTCTATTGTTTTGCTATTAAGGATTAACAAAACATTTTCTTCGGCCGGCTATTCATTTGTAAGACTGTGTCCTGCCCCTTCTCAGAGCCTCTGCTCCATGCCCAGAGAGGAATATTTTGGACTCTGTAACTTTATACCTCTAAAATATTAAGAAGAAACCCTCTAAATAAAAAATACAACATGATTTCAACCACAAAGGAGATGATGTTAAATTCCATTTAGACATCAATTGGAATGGAATGGATGTAAAATGGAATTTAACATCATGAGGTTCACTTACACCCATGTAAGTATGATATTGAGAGGTGAACTAAGGACAGAGAACCATTTTAGTTCTAAATATTGTTGGGTTTTGTGGGATTCAACCAAACCCTAAATGCTAGAAGAGCATCTCTTCAGATTAAATTGCAGTGGATAAATATTCAACTCTGGTCCCGTTTACACTCAGATATTTTGTTTTCATTCTTCCAAGTTCCAAGCAGTTATAGAGATTCTGGCAAAGGGAAAAAGACTTCATGTGAATGTATCCTATTCAGAAATATCCCTGAATGATCACTGCCAAAGTTTTAAAATTTGTTGTCCTGAAAAATTCAGGCCTGTATTTTGGTCAAGGTTGGGACAAGAATTATTAACTTTCTTTTCCCTCTGTACCAAGTGAAATCATGCCTGGCTAGTAATTTACTTGCATTAGGAAACCAAGTAGGGAACTTGTCCTACTTACACCCAATCTTCTCATTGGATAGTTTAGCATGTCTATAAATTCATTTTGATGAGTTCAAACAGAATTTCATATGTGTGGGAGAATAAAATATCATCGCCTGATTGTTGCCTATCTGACCTTGAATGTAAAATTGGCGTTGAGCCATAATCTTTGGGCCTCTCATTTGTGCAACATAATGAAGAGTCAGAAAGGATTTATTTTTAAAGACATTTCCCAAGTACCATTTAGAACCACTTGAAATTATATCCTATTTTTTGTGCTTACTACCTTGCAAACCCTGCTGATACTTTGGAGAATATTTCTTCACTTTCCAGGGCCAACAGAAAATTGGATCTTGCACAGGTATCCATGCTGATAGCTCATGTTGGATCCAGACTTGAATGTTTTCAGAAAACATTAGTAGTCATGTTAAATTACTATACTTCATGTAACTCTCACTCACACCAGCTGATGAAGCTCAGCTTGATTAAAAAATAACCTACATTATATGGTTGCTGCTACTTATATTCCAGGGAAATATGTGCTTCTGTAGGATCTATCTCTGGGCAGCTATCTTCTTGTTTTCTTATTTTGTCCTAAAGTGTCAATAACAGTAATTAAATTTGGACACTTACTATCAGTCTGATCTTTGGTATTAAGAACACATAAAATTCTGAGATAAAAACTTCATCCGGGGGCTTCCCTAGTGGCGCAGTGGTTGAGAATCTGCCTGCCGATGCAGGGGACACGGGTTCGAGCCCTGGTCTGGGAAGATCCCACATGCCGCGGAGCAACTGGGCCCGTGAGCCACAACTACTGAGCCTGCACGTCTGGAGCCTGTGCTCCGCAACGAGAGAGGCCGCGATGGTGAGAGGCCCGCGCACCGCGATGAAGTGTTGCCCCCGCTTGCCGCAACTAGAGAAAGCCCTCGCACAGAAACGAAGACCCAACACAGCCAAAATTAAAATAAATAAATTAATTAATTAAAAAAAAAACAACAAAAAACTTCATCTGTCTTATTGTCAGAGCTTAGGCTGGTATTCCTTCTTTTACTTTTTCTTCCTTTTTTTCTGCTTTAAACAGTATATCAGGATTAGAAAATTCATCTGTCTGTTTTTCAGCTGAAGAATAACAAAGAAAATTTACCTCTATTAATCAAGGTTATGGTTAGGTTTAAAATTTTATGGCACGTATCTTTATCATTTATGTATATATTTTCTCTGATTGCAAAAAACATCTTTTTATTTCTTTTTTGATGTAGACAAAATTGGACAGTATAGCAAAAAAACCACAAAGACAAATGTATTATTCATTTTTATTTCTATTACTCAGGGGAAACAATGTTTTTAATATTTTGGTGTATATGCTCTAGTCTTTTTAAAAATGAATATTAATTTTTCCAAAAATGATGTCAAGTTACAAAGATATCAGGCAACATATTTTATTCATGACACAGTAATTGTCTCTATTTCCACTGATGTTTTCTTATACAACATATGATTATAATTGAAGCAGAGTAGTTTGTGATACAGTCATATCATGATTTGTTTAGACAATTACATATTTCTATTCATTTAGGCCATTTTCAATGTCTTGCTGGTTATAGATATTGTCATTTTTATTTTAAACATTATCAATTTGATTTGTGTGGTTAAAACAGGAATTCATTAATTAAATTTACTAGCAACAAATTTTAACTACTTTTATTTTTTAGTTTTCATTTTCCTATTCATGTCATTTGCCTATTTTTCATATTGTCTTTTGCTTATAATTTACAGCAATTACAAACAAATGCTCTCTATATATTTGTGATAAAAAACCCTTAGAAAATTTTGACTTTTTAAAAGAGATTTTCCCAAATTTTGTTTATTTTCTTTTTAAGCCTTTTGCCATAGGTTTAAGCTTACAATGTTTTCAACCACCATAAAATTATGTATATTTTAACCTATAATTATTTTTAGTGGCTTTGTGGTTGTTTGCTTTTAATTTAAAATGTAATTTATTTCTAATTTATTTGCAGTATGCTATGAAATTTATCTTTTTTAAATGTTAGGAAATTATACCAAGCTACTTATTAAGTAATCCATCCTTTTTACACTTATGAGAAAATTATTAGTTGTTCCATATTTTCACATTTTTAAAGCTTGTACTCCTTTGTCTTTCTTGTATTATTACAAAAGAACTTCCAGAATAGAAATAAATAATTATTGAAATATTAGGCTTATTTTGTTTCTGAATTTAATGGAAATGATTCCAGTATTCCACATTATTATGATATTGAGGATGGGTGTGCTGTGATAGACTTTTTAATGTTTAAGGAATTGCCTTATTATCCCCATCTAGCTATTTTTTAAAATCAAGAATGAATGTTAATTCCTATCAAGTTCTTTTAAACACTTATCAAATGATAGTGTTTTTTTAATACTTTGATTTTGATGTTATACTCATTTTCCATAAATAAAGGTAATTTGCTCATAATTTATAATTCTTTTAGCATAATGTTAGATTCAGTTTGGTAGAGGTTGTGTGTGAGTGTGTGTTTCATCCACAATACTAGGTTTTATAATCAGAGATACAGGAACTTTGGAAAATAAATGAGAGAGATTTCCATATTTTTGATGCTCTGAAATTACTTAAATAACATAGAAATAAAATTCTTAAAGTTTTGAAAACACTGTTGTTGTTCTTTCTATTGAGGTATGATCTGCAGAGAGTGGAATGCACTGAATGGAATGCATTTGAATTTTTGTGTACAGTTCAATTAGTTTTGTCAAATCCATACACTCATGTAACTCACATCCAAATCCAGACCTAAAACATTTCCACCATCCCAGGAGGTTTTATCATGTGACTTTCCAGACAGGTCCACCTCCAGAGGCGTGTGCCTTGATTTTCATCACCTGCCTGTTCTTATACTCTATATAAATTAAATCATACATTTGAGAGGCATGTTGTTACATATGTTCATGATTCATTTCTTTGCATTGCCAAGTCATAATCCATTGTATGAAAGCCTCAATTTGTTTATCTAGTTTCCTGTTGATGAAATATTGGTTCTTTCCAGTTCTAGGCCCTTGTAAGTAGAGTTGCTTTAAACATTCTTGTACAAGTTTTCCTATGGCAATCTGTAAATACTTAATAGTAGAAATGGGTGTCATAGGGCAGGTAATGAGTTTAACTTAATCGGAAAGTGCCACTTTTTCAGAGGATGTAACTTTTACACTACTGCCAGCAATGTATGTGAATTCCATTTGATCCACATCCTCATTAATATTTGATATTGTCAATCTTTTTAATTTTACCATTCTAGTAGGAGTGAGACAGTATGTCATTGTGATTTCAATTTGCATGTTTTTGGTGACTAATGATATTAAGCATCATTTTATGTGCACTTTTGCCATTTATATATCTTCTTTTGTGAAATGTCTGTTTAAATCTTTTGCCCATTTTTAAATTGGGTTGTTTGTCTTTTTACTATTGAGTTGTAGGAGCTCTTTACATATTGTGGATAGAAATCCTTTGTCAAACATATGTACTGCAAATATTTCTTCCCTGTCTTCAGCTTGTTCATTAATTTTCTTAACACTATGAGGTAATACGTTTTAAATAAAACATTTAAGAAAATACATCTTATTTTGCATATATGTAGTCACATCTTTTATATTTTGATATGTAGTTACTCTTTTTCATTATTAATTAATGTGAAGTAATTGCAATTTTGGTTTTCTCTTTGAACAAATCTATTTAGAAACAAGATTTTAATACTCTAGTTTTAGGAGTTAATTTATATTTTTAACCTGTAGCTTTATTCCTTTTCTATTGGAAAATATGACCATTATTATTTCTAATTTTTTAAGCTTTCCGTGATGGACATTGTGATGCACAGTTCAGACTCTCTTTCAGCAATGGAAAAATATATTTATTCCTCCTGGGATTGCAGCAGGTAAATAGCCCTCAGCTATCACAATCCTTGGGGATTGTCTCCACTGAAAAGCTGCCGCACCCAATGTCACACTCCCTTCCCTGGGAAGCCAAATTCAATGACTGATCCTGTTCTCCAACTCACAGCTCTGCTACTCCTTCGTCCAAACTTGCCTCCTTTCCTTCCCTTCCCTTCCATAGAGGTTGAACTTTCTAAATGCTAATCTCCATCTTAGAATGTGCCTCTCTGGGAGGTATATCTGCAATAATTGCTGAGATTTGTGTGTGTGTGTGTGTGTGTGTGTGTGTGTGTGTGTGTGTGTATGGGTGTAGCCAATTAAATGATTGAATTTGTAAACACTGCAGGGATATTGCAAAAATAATACAAAACCAAACATAAACAGCAACACCAAAAGCAAGGTATACTTGTATTCTTTCACTGGAGGATACAAAGCCTGATAGAGTTATTAAGCTAAGTATCTATATTATTATATCTTTTTTTATATTTATGTTTTGCTGCTTGATTCATCAAAGGTTGTCTTAATTCTCTTCTATCGACTTTAAAAAATTTTATTTGTTAATATTTTATATACTTGTTTTATATTTTATATAAAATTATATTTCGATATAATAAAATTACCTATATGGAAAATTATAACAATATATATTATTAGTGTGTTGTACCCTGTATTGGCATGAATTAACTGTCTCTCTTTCTGTATTTTTGCCTTAATGTTTTGTACGATGTGACTGTTGCAACCCTTTCATTTCTTTTTATTTATATAATTTGCTTTGTTCAACTTTTTACTGTTAACTTATTTGTATTTTTTTTAGATATATTCTTGTTAATTGAAGTCGTTAGATTTTTTTCTTCAAACTGAATGTTTTTAAAAAGGGAATATTTAACTCTTTTATACTTGTTATAACTGTTATATTTGGCCTTCTGTCACTTTCTATAATTCTTTTAGTCATGCTTTCTTATTATTTTATTATTTTCTGAAATTCAGAATATAAGCCATACTTTCTTTGCTATATTAATTTCTAGTGTATTAGGAAGAGTATATTTTGTTTTAATTCAACTATTGATTACTTTTCAATTTTTCAAAAGCATTCTTTAATCTATTTTGTATTAATTAGAGTAAAAAAATATAGTTTTTAAAGTCTTTCTATATAAGAGGGAACATAAGTCAAGCTTTTATTTCTTCTCAAGTCTCCTCAATTTTCAGATTTTAGTTTCTGTTCATGTAATCTGGAATTTCCAATCAATTTTATTATTGAAGTTTTACTAACTATATTACATATATTTTCTTAAAAATAATTTAACTTCTTAAATTTGTCCACCATTTCATAAATTTCTTTTTTTCTTCTTTATAATTCTGTATTTTTAATCTCCAAAATTTTTTCCTGCTATAACATTTTAAATTTCCTTATATACCATTCTTATTTTTTTTAATCATTGTTCTGCCTTTTCATTTTATCCTATTTTATTCATATGACTTTTCCTCTCCTGTTCCATAGAATTCATGTCTTCTTGTACTTGAGCATAAAAATTTACTGACATAACCAGGGATATTTTCTTTCTTTTGATATTCCAGGGTAATTTTTTCTAATTCTCAAAGGCAAGTGATTTGTTTTTCAACTCTCTGTGTCCTGGAGCAACTACTATGGTGCTTCAGACATCCTAAGGGTTTCATAATTTTGATTTCTTGAACTATAACCTCAAACTAAGACTCAGAATAAACTCTTACCTGGTACCTTCAACTTTAACCTTTGTATTTTAAATCCAACTGGTACCTCATATGCTAATTAAATATATGTATTTATAGATATTTTCCTGCTCAAAAATCTTCCCTGACTTTTAATGCCTAGAAAGTCCAAACTACTTAATCTGCATTAAAGACTCTCATCTTCTCTGCCTCTATTAGCAAACTCGTCTACCATAACTCTCCACTCAAATCAACGTTACTCACATCTGCTCATTTACCCCAGCTGTTTCCCTTATCAACATTGCACCCCTTACCTCTCTATTTATTTTCTTTACCTCTCTATTTACATTCTTAACCAGTCTTCAGGGCACACTTTCAATCCTTCCTCTTATTTAAAGAGTTTCTTGATCAGTCCTTCCTAAAGTGACCTATCCCTTACCTGAACTCCTCCACCAGTTATGAAGCTGTTCCATTGGGTGCTTAACCTTTTATTACCTTGTACTTGTGGGTTATGTTGGTAGGTGTCAGTATCTGACTCCCCCAGCTAGAGGATGGACTCTGAAGGCCAAGGTCACACCACAATTGTTGTTGCTATCGCTGTTGTCTCATGTGATTAAAAGATCCTTTGATTCTTAGCAGAGCACCTTGCCTTTATTGAGTCTGTAGTAAATATTGGCTGATTGATAAACATGAAACTCACCCGAGAGCTTTGAGCATATCTATTTCTGATACCGGTAACCTATTGCTTAAAGCTCAGAAAAGTACAAAACAATATCAAAATCAGTCCATATACTATACGCACCTTATAAGAGGGATTACTTCCAAGTATATAATGAATTTAACGCTTCAACAACACTTTAAACAATTATTCTGTTTCCTGTTTTAAGTTGTGACTCTTCAAAAGAGCAGTGGCACGCTCCGTCTTCTGACTCCAATCTCTTGTGGCTTCACTGTTCTTTGGCAAAGATTGCTTGAATTTGTCCGTCTCTTAACCCTGCTTGGAGAACCAGAATTTCAATTGTGGTTCCCACACCTTGATCACTTATTAGGTCCAGAGGCTTTTAAGGCTAAGTCAGGCATAGTAATGGTTTACATGACTACATTACTTCGCAAGGCAAATGACGTCTGCAGAAAGATGAAAATTCTTTTTTAATCTTTTATTTTTTTTTTAATGAATTACTGCAGAAGGAGCTGGTGATTTTCCCTGGCATTGGATTTTATGTCACACAAAGACCTGTGCTCTTCTAAAAACATTGCCACAGCTTGATGACTCTTTGTCAAAAGTTTTGACAGTTTGTTGGCACATGATACATCCCTGCACCTGTCTGGGTAAACTTAAAAATTTGTGTATTTAAAAGAAATATTTATAAATACTTCAGCATTTAACGTGGATTGGCACATACTGAGTGATTATTTAAAGCACCTAAATTTTGAACTCCAATCCCAAGTCTTTCTGGGGAGGTGGTTAACTCAGTTTCCTTGGCTGTCCTAATAAGGAGCAAGAAGATACATTCAAATAGCCCAGTGGATTTTTCCAGGGAGTCTTTAGTCTCATTAACTTTCTTTCTCTTAATGAGCATGTACAAGCCTTCGAGTTGTTCACCATTTTTAAAATGAGGTATTTTAATATGCCCTTTAAAAGTTCAAGGATTGAAACCCTTCCCATTCTTTTTAAATCCGCAATTACAACACTGAATACTCTTTCCCGTTCTGTCCGTTTACACGTGGTTGAGTGAGAAATGTGCTTTTTAAAAAAAAAATCAGGGTGCAACAGCATTGGATGATCTGCAAGTGCTGGCTCCAATATCCTGCAAGATTTTTTCTTTTTCGAAGAGTTATCTATAACATCCCCTTAGCTGGGGATAAAGGACAACCATGTTGAAGGAATCATTAAATGCTGAATAAAAAGAATTTCACACCTGGACCATAACTGACCATATTGTTTTTGCCATTCCTACTATCATATTTCTGGTATTTAAAAATAATTTAAATATTTTATAAAGCAAAAGTTCTTAAGCATGATCAATCTTTTTACCTCATCCATCACAGGATTTCTTGAGATACAACATGGCATAATAAAATTGGACTGGAATCCAATTCTGACTGCTGCTTGATACCTATGTCCCTTTAGACAAGTCACTTGTTTCCTCTGAATCATCTAATTTTCACGGAGTCGATGTGAGGATCAAGTGAAATGATACATGTGTAAGGAATAAATTGTTTTTCTTGTTGGCTGGGAAGAAGGGCCATATGGAAACTACTGGCTATTTCAAAATACAGTTGTTTAACGCATCATTATGGCTGACAGATGGTGATGAATGGAAATGAGGCAGTTTTAGAAAAAGGGAGTCCAAGGAATTGGAACTGAGCTCAGCTATGAAGAGTAAATATCCTGCAACAGTCTTCCCATCACCATTTTCATCACTATTTTCCTGCTATAATTAAAAGAAAAATATATTCAGGGAAGAGTTCATGGAGATAGTGACCCACACGCTCTCTGGATAACTACATTTCTGGCAGTGCTGAAAGCTGCTGTACACCTAGAGACAGACCATTAGAAAGACTGACTTCCTTGAAATTGATCTCCAAGAGGATTTTGTGCGGCCAGAAATTTCCATTGAATAGACATGGAAGAGAAGTGAAAAATCAGAGAAAGTATGTATTCCTATTTTAAACGTAGCTGAAAATCTAGGAATGAGAAATGAAGATTGGCTCTCGAGGAAACCAACCAGGTAATCTTTTCTGACTCTCAATTTTATAGATAATGAAACTGAAGTTCCCAGAGAAGTTAACTTGCCTAGTTTGCAGGTGAGCTTGTATCCTGGTTGGCTCAGTGTATACTTGTTGCTCTAGCTTAATTTTTCTTAGCACTTTCATTTCACACTCAAAAGTGTCCTGTTGGAACAATAAATTGTATAGCTGCTGTCAATGGTGGCCTCAGAACATCAGGGCAAAGATTGCTCTCCAAATCTCCAGATCTCAATTCCTAGCCCACTGTCCCTGCATCTACCCTACTACTGCCTTGACTTGAGTGAGCTGGAACGCACTATATTTTTCAAATAGGAATCCTATTATTTTGCTCACGTGGGTCCAGAGCCATTCAGAGATTAGAACTCTAAGAGGAACATGAAAGATGTTATGAACACTAAGAGAGCTAAGGTTAGAAATTCACTGGAAGAGAATTTATGGCAAGCTTGGTCAAATATCACACAGGGTATTCATTCAGTC
This sequence comes from Balaenoptera musculus, assembly GCF_009873245.2. NCBI lineage: Eukaryota > Metazoa > Chordata > Mammalia > Artiodactyla > Balaenopteridae > Balaenoptera > Balaenoptera musculus. Next base: position 33,371,892 of record NC_045797.1, on the reverse strand, counting down.
AGGAAATAGTTAGGGCCCTATATGTCTCACAAACTAAGTGAGAGCTCACCTGTCGGTGTTTCATGCATTCTTTTCTCCATCTCTTTTTGTCAAGTAAACAATTACTGAGCACTTTCTAAATGCAAGGCACTGTGAAAGAATCAAAGAAGTGGCAATGGTTGAGAGGCTACCAACAGCTTTAAGAGGTATGATCAGCATTCTCTAACTTGTGAATTTTCATTTAATTGGATAGCATCATGTTAATGTAATGGTCAACATTTCCAGTGTGGATTCCACTTGTACTCTTGACAGTTCAAGATGACTTGGTGACCAGGTATCAGTGATCTGGGAGATAGTCTAAATATTTGGTAAAGTGATGGCTGGGTGGTAGGAAAAGGAGGCGGGAGGAGAGAATTTCCCAGCACTCCTCAAATCACACCATCTAATTTGTTTCCTGCATGAGCCCAGACTAAAAGGTCAGCCACGGGGCTGAGGTGCCAGTGACTTATCCCTGAGAGGTCAGAAGTACGTCAGAAAACCTCCTACCACAGAGGGTGAATAAGAGGGCTATAAAACATGAGAACACAAAACGTAATGGCTTAATGGTTTTGGCTCTGCCCTGGTTTGCAGGGACCTATCTTCTTACATAGTCAATGAGCTGTTTCCAACCTACACTTGATTTCGTTAGTGGAGAGAGAAAACAGATGCGCTGTTGGCAGCATGAGAGTCTAATCCAAACATCTAACTAAATAACACTGCTTGGAGGAATTCAGAATGGGGTCCAAGAGTAGGAAGAGAAATATATTAGAGAACAGGGACTCTGAAAGTTTTCTCTTCCCCCCTTGTCTACCGTCTTTGGTGTAGTGTAGCCATCAGTAGCAGTCATCAGTGGCTAATGACCTGGAAGAAGCAGGAAATCACATGGAGGTAGGGTCACACATGACGATCTATGGCAACTTACAAGCAGGCTTTCTTAAGTTGCTTCCCCCATTGCATGAGATGGGTTCTTTTATGAGTTTGAGTCAAATCCATTCAAATAACGTTTCCTAACCTGGCACTGTGCAAACTCCTCAAAGCTAGAAACCTATAGGAATTAGATGTCTTTCAATTTCCAGAGCCTTACTGTGTGGTATAGGGATTCCTTTTCTTTAAAAATGTACTTTCTCTCAAAGATATCTTGGGAAATTTTATCCCACAATTACTACAAAATCTTTGGCTTCTTATAAATTGAACCAAGAGTTAATTTGTATGTCAAAGATACAAGTTGAAATCATTAAGGAAAAACGTATGATACCATAAAAGCTCCTTATATTTGTAATATCTGAAATTCTTTTAAAAAGTTAATGTTGTTTGCGTGTGTGTGTGTGTGTGTATGCATTCACTCTCTTTATGCCCTCAGATACAAATAAAGAGTCTAGAAGCCAGGAAGAATTCTGAATTAAATGGGAATCCTTGTTAGTAACTTCCCTGTTCCAGCAGTCATGTGATATGTGTAAGTCTCACCTTGGTATCCATCCATACCTACAAATAAATATATTTATCATTGATCATGCATATAATTGAAAAGATGAACATCAAGGATTCCTCCTTTCTTATCCATATGTAGCTAACCTGAGATATAGTCCTATAAATTATAGAAAACAAACAATAACAGAATAGCTTGCCATCTTAGAAATCTGGAAAACAGATGAGCTATCTAGACTGAGCAAAACATGTCAGTATATAGCCATGTGTCTTTCCATCAGAACTGTTGGTAAAATAAACTAGCACATTTATACAAAGCAGATTAATGTTGGCCTGAGGATGAGATTGGAGGTGGGAAGTGTGGATGGGAAGGATTTTGCAATGACACAAGAAAATGCATAGGGGTGATGGATATATTTACTATCTTGATTGTGACGATGGTTTTGTGGGTGTATGCACATTACAAACCATATCAAATTATGGCCTTAAAAAATGTGCAGCTTATTGTATCAATCCTACCTCAATGAACCTGAAAACAATTGTAGATTGTTAAAAAATAAAACTAACACGAAAGAAACTCAGAATTTTAAGGCATTTTTTTAGTGTGGCCCTATCATCTCCATTAAGGGTATTATGTTGCCTATTAGATGACTGGAATTAGAGATATTTCCATGAAAGAAAGGCGCATGTCTTATTTATTTCTGTTACTAAAACCTTAAGTCTCAGTACAGGTCCTGGTACATAATAAAGGTACATGGTATACTTTGACTGAATAGAAAAATACAAGCAATATAATCCCAAAGTATATGGAAAAGAAGGATATACTGGTTAGGATAGGATGATATACCATTTATATTTGGCTGCTAGTAACAGAATCCCAGTTCTAGAGGATAAATCAAACAAGTATTTATTCTTTCCTGCAATAGTGGTTCAGAGATAGGCAATCCAGGGCTGTTGGGTGGCTCTCCAAAAGCACTAGGAACTCAAGATTTTTCTGTTTCATAACACATGGCTTTCATCTTCAAGGATAACGAATTTTCCCAGATCGCAGAGGAAATTCTAGCCATTATCACTGACTTCTAGAAACAGGAAGGAAGATGGAAGCTCTTCTTTGCTTAGACTATTCCTTTTAAGTGACCTTCTCTGAAAACCCACCCCACATTTTTATATTTCATTAGCCATATTTAATATCAAGGGAGGCTGGGGAAAGTAGGCTGTATGTCAGTTGCTAATGTATACAGGTAAAATCAGCGTTTGGATAACAAGGAAGAGGGAGAAAATGGACATTGGGTGGGAACCAGCTGTCCCTATCATATGGGGCCTCAGTGTTCCTTTTAAGATTATCATTCCTCTTCTTCTTGGCACCAAAGTTGAATAGTAATTAGGGTTTATGGAGCACACTTCTAGGTGTGGCTTTTTAACCACTCAGGTCTTTTATTTCACTATAAACATTTGGCAGACACCAAACAGATAGAAAAGGAAATGGTTATACCTAGAGGAAACTAACAACACTGAATTCCAACTGACATATTCACTCTTCCACCAAGCAAAGAATACAGGTCAAAGGCCATTGTAATAAAAAGATTGTCCAGATTCTTTTATTTTGTTGTATTGCATATTTCTCAAGAAGAATGCGTTATTGCCTAGGGCTCAGAAATCTTTTGCTATACAGAGATTTTGTCACAATAATATTTGTTGTGGTGAAGTTTGACCTATATTATATTTCTTTACGTCTGCTGCCTAATCTCCCTTAAGGCTGTGGTTTTCAAATTTTTTTTAGATGGAGAAATGCTTTGTTGGAACAAAATCTTTTGGAAACATACAAATAAAACAGATAAAATTGATGTGGCTCTAGATGAAGGATTATGAGTAGAAATAACCTACAAACCCCACGAGCTCATCCACTTTCCCATCCCTACCCTCTGCTTTAAAACACACATACATGTTTGGATCATGGTTTAAGATGTTGTCAATGATTTATTTTTAGTAAGATTTAAATCCATCTAGTCAAGAATAAGTAAAAGACCTGGGAAATATTCTCTTCTCTTCCACCAGCTCATTTCCTTAGATTCTATGAGATGACCACTTAAATCTTCCAATTTGTACATAAGTTAAGAATTTGAGAATCAGTAGTAATTTGGTGTTTTTAAATAGTATCTTGGCTTGAAGAACAGAAGTTAATCAACTGCTGAGGTTTCACTGTTGTAAAATCTTATTATGGTGTGGAAATATAGCTCTTCACTGCACCATCAGAACCCACACACATCCATTCTAATGGGAGAGCAATTACTACATTTATCACTCATTTAAGAAGCAGTTTTTCAGAAAATGGATGGTTTTGTTGTTGCTATCTATTTTGCTTATCATATCCATAACTAAGCATTGTGAATTCCACAAAAATAAAGTCTGAAGTTCTTTCATTAAAAAGAAACATTTTTTGAGAAAAAATATTCATATTTGGAAATAAGGTCATCAGAGAAACCACCGTTTTTTATTATTGTGAAATAGGTGTTACGTGATTTTCTTTTTAAAGAAAAAAAAAAAAAGAATATGGGCACAGGAAGTTTTAGGAGTCAATCTGGCTTTTTGTTAAAACCAAAGAAGGGCCTACCAAGGAAAGAGTAAAGTTACTCTTTAAGAAGCTGTTTTATATCCAAGTCAATTATTAAATTTACTTATGATATATATACATTTACATTATTGCCCAAATTGGTGGTGCTTAAAAGGGGAAGTGTTGCTTTCTCAGAAGGAATTTTAGAAATGTGTGTGGGTGGGTTTAGATTGTTAAAATATTTGGCATGTGTTGCTGGCAATTATTGGATGGGGGTCAGGGATGTTACATGCCCTGTGATGTGCTAGAGAGTCCTGTAGAATAAGCACTTGCCCATGATCTGCAGGACTTCTGGACATCCCACTAGACACCTACTCTGTTTTACATATAAGCACAAAGTATCTTTTCATGGTTTTAACATATACTGCCACGAAAATTAGTGAGAGATTTTATTTTATCATATTTTGTTCAGAGCTTTATTAAGATTTGTTCACCATTTCAGAAAGTCATGTCATTGGCAGCAAAATCATTTGTGGTACGTGCACCAGCAGCCCTCCATAGGTAGCATCCTTAGTGATGATTCAATGAATAGGTACAAGCACCTTCCAGTGTCCTTGTCTCTGAGTTTTACAAACTGAACTATAGATAATTTTCTTATAAACTATTATACTTTTATTTCTCCTTTATATTTAGTCGAGGCTGCAGATATTTCCTATGGATTTCATTTCAGGATAGTAAAGGTGGTTATAAGAAGTAGATGTTGGTTCTGATAAAGTTGAGGACTCTTAGCCCAGGGGTTCTCAACCTTGTTACCATGGACATTTTGGGCGGATTATTATTTGTTGTGGGGATCGATCCTGCTCACTGTAGGATCTTTAACAGCATCCTTGGTTTCCACTCACTAGATGCTAGGAGCATTCCCCCGACGTACACCCAAATTGTGACAACCAAAAATTTCTCAAGACAATGACAAATATCCCCTAGGGGACAAAATAATCCCTAACTGTGAACCACTGTATTAGTGTAAGATATAGTAAGAATTCTAGAATTGTCATATGTGCTCCTTTTCTTTAGCTCACCATTACTTTAAAAAAAAATTTTTCCCAACTTTAATCTTACGGATTTTAAAATTTATTGGTTTTTTTAAATTGAAGTATAGTTGATTTACAATGTAGTATTAGTTTCTGGTGTACAGCAAAGTGATTCAGATATATATATATATATATATATATATATATATATATATGTGTATATATATGTGTGTGTATATGTATATATATATATATATATATATATATATATACATATACACACACATATTCTTTTTCAGATTCTTTTCATTATAGTTTGTTATAAGATATTGGATATAGTTTCCTGTGCTATGCAGTAGGACCCTTATTGTTTATCTATTTTATATATAGTAGTTTGTATCTGCTGATCCTGAACTCCTAATTTATCTCCCACACCCTTTCCACTTTGGTAGCCATAAGTTTGATTTTCATGTCTGTGAGTCTGTTTCTGTTTTATAAATAAGTTCATTTGTATCATGTTTTAGATTCCACATATAAGTGATATCATATGACATTTGTCTTCTCTATGTGACTTACTTCACTTAGTATGATAATCTCTAGGTCCATCCATGTTGCTGCAAATGACATTATTTCATCCTTCTTATGGCTGAGTAATATTCCATTGTATACATACACCACATCTTCTTTAGCCATTCATCTGTCGATGGACATTTAGATTGCTTCCATGTCTTGGTTATTGTGAATAGTGTTGCTCTGAACACTGAGGTGCATGTACCATTACTTATTAATGAACAACTTCCCTATATTCTTTGAAACTGCTATCGACAGTTCCTTGGTGCAGCCCATGTCCCAGTTTCCTTCAGTAGCTTGTCATGACTGTGCTAGCTACTGCTTCTTTCAAACTTTTCAGAATTTTGATTCTTTTTTAGGAAGAAGGAAACTGAACTGGAAAGGCTGAGTTTTATCCCAGTTTTGTCATATTTTATTTGTGTGACCTTGGGCAAATCATTTCACCCCTTCCATGTCTCAACTTCATCTGTAAAATGAAGGATTGGGCTAGAAAACCTGAGGTTCCTTCATCTCTCAAAATCTTTGATTAATTTTTCTCTGATTCATCTCTTAAAAAAACCTGTTTAACTGTTGGCAATTCTACATGTGATTTGACAGGAGACATCTCAAAAGTGCTATGAAAGTATAAGATGAGTTTAAAAACAGTGATATTCATGAAAAATATCATCACTCAGAGAATTTTAAAATAGTCCAACTGAAGTTGGCAAAATAGATTAATTGCAGCTTAACAAAATCTAAATTGTTAAAGAACGTTGTTCTGAAATAGAACAAAAAGACTCATTAGGGTATTAACAAACACATATGCTTGTACTTCCTGAGGGAGAAAGAGGGAGTTAATAATTTGGCCCATGATCTAGATTGATGAGAAAACCTGAAGACTCAAAATGACATAGGTATCTATACTGATTACTCTTCCTCTAAATGGCCAAGCCATATGGATGACAAATGAAAAAGTCATCAAGTCATATACTGTTTCTCCCACATGGCTAAATACCTGGATATTTGGAGATAGAGGGAACTTACAACTAATTGGCTGAATTTTCACCTTTTTTTTCCCCTATGGCTTGGACATGAGAAAGATGGAACTCACTTTATAGTGTTGGCAACAGGCGCCTCTAAATCAAAGAGGTTTCAATTATGGATATTCCCTGTTTCTCCTCTCCTGTTATATAAAAAGGCTCTAAAAGCATTCTATTGGCCAAAGGTGATGATAACTCAGAATTAAATGCCAAACTGAAAAGGCGTTGCAATCCTGTTGAAGGGGAAGGAAACTTACTAAACACCCACTATTTTTCAGGCGTATGTTACTTCTAATCCTCAGAATGGCTTATGACATAAGCACTGCAATTCCTATTTATGGACGAAGAAACTGAGCCTTTGAGATGACCTGTCCAAGATCACCTAACTACAAAAGGGAGCCTGAATCTTTCTGATTCAAATGTCTCCACTCTTTCCACTGAGCTACTAAGATACCCTTATGTTAGCTGAAGGTAGTTATGGTTACCAGGGTTAACATGGCTGTGTTTCCCAAATGCCACCTCTGGTTGAGGCATAGTTAGAGGGAAAATCTGTAAAGTTTGTGTAGCTTGTGTTTGATTCTCCTCTCTCTTCTTCTTTTTTTCTTCACCTTTCAAGATCTGTCTCTACTCCAGACATCAGTATCCCCAGACTGCTCACTAGATGCTCATGGGCTTTAACAGCACCACACTTGGTCAGGGCAATCATCCCAGCATTCTCCCAGAATCCTCCCCCTGTCAAATCTTACCCAACCCAATTCCGTTTCCTTAGACTCTGCTCTCGGCCAGAGGGTGTTATGAGGTCCTGGCTTTGCAGACACTGCCAGCTACTGGATTAATTGTCTAGCCTTCAAAGGGTCTCAATCGAGATACAAATCCATCTAAGATCACTCAAGAGAGGTTAGAGTGTTGTTGCCAATGTCAGGGTCTTGGTGACCAAGCAGACTAAGAACCTCTCTGCCACAGGCCATCAACATTTTTATGGAGATCAAAGCCCTAAACTCAAATGGTAAAACACTCATTAGACATTTAAAGCCAGTGAGTTTAAGAGGGTCAATAAAGGGATAACTGTGCCTTTTCCTGGGGTCTCTTAAAATATACACTGCACTAGACCAAAGTCTTCCTTATGATGAACCAATTTTTGATCAAGACGGTAAATGCCCAAGGAGCCTATGTCTAAATTGGCTTAACTGAAAAAAAAAAAAAAAAGAATTTTAGTGTTTCAGTAATCAAGAATTCCAACATGATACTAACAGCAGCAACATGGGGTACTAGTCTAGGCATGGTCTCTGGTTTTGCATAACAAAGATGTCAGTTATTCCATTGGGCACAAAGAGCTTCTATTCATTAGTCAATTGTTTAATACTGATTGAGCACTTGCTATGTCTAAGGCTTTGTGCTGGGGTGAAGATAAGGGATCTTGTTAATGTGTAAAGGGTTTAAAATAATTTAATATACTTAAGAAGTCATGCAAATTAATGCAAGGTTTGCAGCAGGACATGGAATCAATATACTTATTATATTTATTTATTTGTGCTCGTTTATTCAACAAATATTTATACGAGGGATGAATATTCCAGGCACCATGTTAGATTCTGGGAGATATAATTGAGATTCAGATACATCTGAAGGGCCAATTGTGTGGTCAGGGACACAAGTACAAGTATGGTGATTCCACGACAGTGTGATAAGCACTGTGGAAAAATCAGTCATCCTGGCAAGCTTTGACATGACAGCACACAGACGGGGCAGCTAGCCCTTGTCTTAAGGTGATGAGGAAAGCATCCTGGGAGAGATGATGCCCAAGTTGAGACCTAGAGGATGAGGAGTGAGCCAGACAAAATATGAGGAAGCTGCAGCAAGAAGGATGGAAGGAGCAGCCCGTGCAAGTCTTGGAGACAAGGGAGAGGCTGACAAAGTACGAAACAGTTGATAGTTCATTACGGCAAGAATTTAGAATTTAAGGCATGGAAATAATGGAGGATACAGGTAGAGAGGTAAAGAAAGACTAGTTCATGAAGATATTTGAATCCATGCCCAGGAGCTTAGATGTTATCTTGGGGACAACAGGGCTCCAATGATGAATTTCAACCATGGCAGCCATTTCAGTGATTAGAATGTAAGATACATGGGAAAACTGGGTAATTTTGCTTTTCTGGAAAATATAAAAAGTCAACAGAAATACCTGAAGCCAAAAACCAAATTATCTTGAAGATTTTGATTCACCTGTGATGATGAATGAGGCATAAAGTGTTCACATATGTTCTTTCTTCTCTCCATGGTGGCAAGATTCCTTAGAAAATCAATAAAAGACATCTTTGAATAAGAAGTTAGTAAAAATCATAAAAAGGCTTGAGCTAGAAGAGACATTTTGCAGCTGTTTCTGGCTGAAACCAGAAAGTGGAAATGAAGCTGCTGACGCATCTCTCCTTATAACTTTTATTAAGCAGACAACCTTCCTTCACCCTCACCAGCCCTGTCTAACTCTAAGTACTTTTTTTTAATGTGAAAAGGGTTTTAAAAAATGTTTTAAAGTTAACAAAATATACAACTTGACCTGGTTAATCTGAACCAGTTTGCAAACTCCCTTTACGTTTGGATAAAAAAATAAACCCTTAGATTAACAAACTCTTGGCAAATTCCCTGCCTCTCCTGTTGGTGAATTCTTTGCTAGTTACATTTCCGGCTCCCCAGACATGGAGATGAATAAGCCTGGATGAACCAGGCCTGGCTGTAATTACACTAAGCATTTTTTTTTTTTTGCAATAAGAAAAAGTGTGTCATAGTGTACAGATATCCTTAAGGTGACATTTGCTCTGATCTGTCAAGTTTGGGGCTATGCCCTAGGTCATTGGATCCGATAATAACATTTGGCCAAAGGCACTTTCTACATTTCTGATGATTGCAGATTTTGCCATTTGTGAAAGTGATAATGCTGCTGTGTAGACAAATTGAAGGGTGGAGGTGGGCTATGCAGAGGAGGCTGAAAGGACCTGAGTCAGTCCAAGTTCGCAGACTCCAGATTTAATATCCCTTTAGTTCTTAAGAAACCAGGCTCTAGGGAGCAAGTGGGGTCAAGTGTAGAGATGCCAATTCCAATGGCTGACTGTACATCACCATTTTATGTAGGGGACTTGAGCATCCATGGATTTGGGTATCTGCAGGGGTCCTGGAACCAATCCACCGCAGATGCCGAGGAATGACTGTATTCTGGAAAGAACTGTTATCCTAGAGTTGGGGACAATCAGACATCCCTCTCGTCTCTTCCCCAGCGTCCGTCCTTCCAACTTTGCCCCATGACTCATCTTTTCCAGCAGCCTTTCCTGATGAATCTTCTTCCATCTCAGTCATTTCCAAGGGGTTATTATAATTCAAGTGATACAATATTTCTTCTTAGCTGGCTTTAATTCCCTTCTTTCTTTCTTTCTCTGCAATGGCTCCACCTCTTCTGCCTTTCTCTTGGCACCATGCTCAATGCTCTTCATGCAGTATGTGCTTAATACTTTGACAAGGACATTATGAAAGAACTTAATGCTCAGAAAGAAAATGTGTAATGCCAGCACCCAGCTACCTCACAAGCAGATTTTCCCTGCATAATCACATTTATTATTCTCATAAAATATAACACTATCCTTATTACTTTTGGCAGTAAAAGAAAGCCTCTAACGTATACCTTTCCTACCACACCTCTCACACTTTACTATTAAAGGAGTTCTAAATAGAGGGGTGGAAAGGCATGGAGAAGGCTAGATTTCTTCAGTGGGAGCCAAATGACCTGACGTGTGGAAGTTTGATTCTGAACTTAAAGTGGTATGGGAAAACATAAACCTTTATATCTTAAGTGTGACCCACTGGCCCCTACAGTGTTTTGAAATGGAGTCCTCCTTTCAAAGTTTTCCCCTAATTTTTCTTTGAGGAGAAGTAGTGTGAAACTTACTTTCAAAGCCCTTAAGTGTAAAAATAAACAAGTATTCAGTCAGTTGGGTCCCCGATGCCTTGCTACACTACAACACATTTTTGAGTCATAAATCACGGCTCTGACAGGTCTATGATGATGCATTGTGTTAATACATCATAATGACAATGTTGATGATGTATTAGTGCAATATATCCTGAAAGCCTATCACTTTAGAATTCTGTGTTTATGGATAGCAAAGGAAAGATTTGGGGGGGAGGTGAAATTGAGAAAAAGGGAGGCACAGGGGAGGGTTCAAGATGATGAACATCTTTTTCTGACAGACCAACAACCAAAAAGGGAAATCAAAGTTTCTACCTCCCAGGCTCTAATGCCTTCCCTATCCCAATAGTTGTGCCATGGATGCAACTCCTGGAGATGTAGACGCTATCAAACCAGGAGTCACACAGCTAGCTATTAGCAGGGCCAGACTGGACGCAGATCTTCTGGGTCTCAGCCCCATACTCTTTCCAAACTTTGAAGTGAGTGAAATGTACTCTATGTACATGAAATAGGAGCTCTGTTTTAGGTGAACTCATTGGCCAAGATGTTTTGGTCACATGTACACATGCATGTTTGCTAAAAGTTTGTGATCTTTAACAGTCAGTGGTCTTTTCTCCCTTGGCTTCTGGTAGGTATGGAGTTCAATGAACAGTCTAAGAGTAATAATGCGACCATTTCATTTGTTGGGCATTCACTACTACAGCAGACTGGGTCCCAGCATTTACTACACTGGCCATCAGACCAGACCAAGCCCTAATTCCCTATTAATCTCTCCTTCAAACCAATTCGGTAGGGCTATTTCCCTCTTTTCAGGGGAATATATGTGGTCACTTGACAATGATGAAAGCAGTTAGTCCTTTGGTTCAGCTCATCATCTCTCCTATAAAATAAGTCAATTATATAGAAGTTGTGCCATCTTCATAATGAGAACAATTGGAAAAAATGCATGCACTTTGTGAGGGAGAAGTCCTATTATATCATAGCTATCAAATCTTCAATTGTCATTTCCAGTCAATCCATAATTGGCTTTGACATTCTTCATTTAAATCATCTCAGTTCAATTTTAAGATGTTCCTCAAAAAATACAACAAATAAAGAGAAAAAAGGAAAGAAAGAAAAAAGTAAGTCAAATAGAAAGATGAAAAGCTTGTAGAAATGCAGTGAAAACAGGGAAACAGTAGAAATCTCAGTGGAATTGATATATCTTTGGTTAAGAAATAGACTGAGACCTATATTTTATATCACTGAGAAGAAAATTAAGATTTAAATTAGATTATAAAATGGCTGGAATAACCTCAAATAAATCCATATTTAAGGATGAGCAACTTATTTTAAAATTTAGATTACAATGGTATAAAACCACAAATCAACTACATGAAGAAAGTTTGAAAAATCACAAATACGTGGAGACTATAAGAATGTGCTACTAAACAACCACTGGGTCAATGAAGAAATAAAAGGAAAAATTTTAAAAAGTCCTGGACAGCTACAGGCAAAAGGATGATGCTGGGCCACTTTCTTATACCATATACAAAACTGAACACAAAATGGATTAAAGACTTAAAGGTAAGAACCAAAACCACAAGAATCCTAGAAGTAAATACAGTCAGTACACTCTTTGACATAAGTCATAGCAATATCTTGCTGGATATGTCTCCTCAGGCAAGGGAAGCAAGTGAAAATAAACAAATGGGGCTACATCAAACTAAAAAGTTTCTGCACAACAAAGAAAACCCTCAATAAAACAAAAGGACAACCTACCAAATGGGAGAAGATATTTGCAAGGCACATATCCAGAAAGGGGTTATTGTCTAAAATGTATCAAAAACTCATACAACTCAACAACAAAAGACGAATAACCCAATTAAAAATGGGCAGAGGATCTGAACAGACGTTTTTCCAAAGAAGACATGCAGATAGCCAACAGGCACATGAGAAGATGTTCAACATTACTGATTATTTGGGAAACGCAAATCAAAACCACAATGAGATAAAACCTCACGCCCATTAGAATGGCTATTATCAAAAAGACAAGAAATGATAAATTTTGGGGAGGATGTGGAGGGAAGGGAACCCTCACACATTGTTGGTAAGAATGAGATGTGGTACAGCCACTGTGGAAAACAGTATGGAGTTTCCTCAAAGAAACGAAGACTAGAACTACCATATGATCCAGTTATTTCACTTCTGGATATTTATCCAAGTAATACAAAAGCACTAATTTTAAAAGATATATATGCACCCGTATGTTCATTGCTGCATTATTTACTGTAGCCAAGATATGGAAACAGTCTATATCTTGCCCATCCCCATATAAATGGATAAAGAAGAAGTGGTATATATATGTATATGTATATATGTGTATGTGTGTGTGTGTGTAATGTAATGGAATATATAATGGAATATTACTCAGCCATAAAAAAGGATAACATCTTGCCATTTGTGACAACATGATAGACCTTGAGGGTATTATGCTAATTGAAATAAGTCAGATGAGAAAGACAAATATCATATGATTTCACTCATATGTAGAATCTAAAAAAAATAAATGAACAAACTGAACCAAACAAAAACAAATACATAGATACAGAGAACAGAGTAGTGGTTGCCAGAGGGGAAGGGGGTTAGGGGGTTAGGCAAAATGGTTAAAGGGCTCCACTGTATGGTGACGGATGGAAACTAAACTATTGGTGAGCACACTATAGTGTATACAGAAGTCAAAATATAATGTTGTCCACATGAAATATACATAATGATATAAACCAGTGTTACCTCAATTTAAAAAAAATTCAAAATATGAATGAGTTTACTGAAATATACAGATAAGTACATTCTTAAAACTAGTGAAACAGCATTTCTTTTCCAACAAACTCTGGAATTCAGATTTTTCCAGATTAAGGCAAGTACCAACATACCGTAAATGAGGGTGTGATGCATATGAAAGTCAGGCAAGAAAGAGAGCAAATATCTGTTGACATTTTCTGACACTAGAATGACATGTTTTCTGAGTGCGTATTTTGCTGCACATAGAGGTTATTTCTTACCGACTTGCATATAGACTGTTTCCCCACACACTTGCTATACAGATGTGGGTAGGAACTGTCTACGCTTTCCAAGCTATATTTCCAATGTGTGGACCTTCGTACATATCTACTACTGAGGTTGATATTATATTTGCCCATATAATAGATTTCTGATGTCTTGGCTTACTCACCACCCACCCCCCCCTCACTTCCAAACTTGAGATTTCCAAGCGTGTTTTTGAAAAGATTCAATAAAATTTAAATTAGATGTCTTTATGGAGATAACTACTTATCAGGACCAGATTGCGTACTTAAAAATACTCCCAGATATTTTCTATTCAGCCAGTTTCTGCCAGTAAGTGTGGCAGCCTGGGGCAGGAGGAACTTTATTACCTCCCACTGAGTGGTAGGGAACCATTAGGTAAATGGCTAACCTCGCTCAATGCCTGTCTTGGAGCCTGATGGAGTGAGTGTCTGGAGAGGGACATTAACTACCAGAGCTCAGCAGCCATGGCTCGCTCCTGCCTGCGCAAGCTCTATCAACCATCAGCTTTGATGGCTATTGCTGTCAAAAGAATTTTAAGGTTGCTGTTGAGACTGATGACAAAAACCCAAGGGTCTCGTGGCAAGCCTCCAAACCTTTGAAGATCCTCAGCTCTCTGACCAGTGGGATTGTGGTCATGTTTGTTGCTTTTGGCCTTGAAGCCAATCTGTCCCACACCCAAATTGAGCATCTGGAGAAAGTACAATTTCCAAGAAGTGTTCCCAGAGGCCATATCTATCTCTCCATTACCAGAATAAAAATATCCCAGCTACTCCAAAGTACCCAGCTAATGAAAAGCTGTCTTATTTGGCTCAGCTGGATCATCCCAATGATCTATAGGTCAACTTTCCCGTGCTCTCTTACATCTCCCGTCAAATCAAGGGCACAGAATATTTAAACATATGTTTAAAAAATTCTCCTCGTTGTCATTCCCCAGGATTCGTAAATCATTTTTGCTCTTATAAATCTACATGGCTTTAATGCATGAGAACCAGGGGATGGTAACATGGGAGGACAAGGAGAAAAGCTCCCATTTCCTGCCCTAGGTCCACCAGCCTCTTAGGGCCTCAGTTTCCTTACCTGTAAAATGATGGCTTGAATTAGATGAGAATGAAGGTATTTTAAGCAGTATCTTCTGCTTAAAGGGTACATTGCTATAATATTTAATAGGAAAGTGAAAAACTATGTACTTACCACAGTTACCTTTCTGGAAACAACTTTGATGCCTATAGATTTTTCCAGCAGCCGGTGATGATAAACTTGCATTCTCTATTGAAGTTACACATCTTTCCCCCGCCCCCATCAGAAACACATTCCAAGGCACTCAACCCTAAGTAGTCCCTCTCAAACCAAATGTCCCCAAACTGTCTTTATTAAAGGTTTGGTTCATCAATTTGGAATTATTGTAGGACCACTCACGTCTATGTCTAATAACATGGCCACAGCCCATCCCTGCTCAGTATTCCATGTAATTCTTCATCAAGGTGCCAAAATTCTAGTTATGCCTTCTACTTGGGGGAACTCAATCTGCCAATGTATTTGAATGGTACTACATTTCCATGTTTTTGTTTTATATCCTGAGAAATGAGCTGAACTGGGAAGTTCCTTTACTCGAGCTATTTTTTTGTTGTTGTTTTAATTTATTTTATTGAAGCATAGTTGATTTACGATGTTGTGTTAGTTTCTGCTGTACAGCAAAGTGATTCAGTTCTACATATATATGTTCTTTTTCATATTCCTTTCCATTATGGTTTATCACAGGATATTGAATATAGTTTCCTGTGCTATACAGTAGGACCTTGTTATGTATCCATTCTATATATAATAGTTTGCATCTGCTAATCCCCAAATCCCAAAATCCCAATCCACCCCTCCACCACCCCCTCTCCCCCTTGACAACCACAAGTCTGTTCTCTATATTTATGAGTCTGTTTCTGTTTCATGGATAAGTTCATTTATATCATATTTTAGATTCCACATATAAGCGATATCATATGATATTTGTCTTTGTCAGACTTACTTCACTTAGTATGATAATCTCTGGGTCCATCCATGTTGCTGCAAATGACATTATTTCATTCTTTTTATGACTGAGTTATATTCCATTTTATATATGTACCACATCTTCTTTATCCATTCATCTGTCGATGGATATTTAGGTTGCTTTCATGTCTTGACTATTGTAAATAGTGCTCCTATGAACATAGGGGTGCGTGTATCTTTTTGAATTAGAGTTTTGTCTCTCTGGCTACTGTTGAAATAGTTCTTTGGTGTATTTCTGTAGTGGGGAGGAAAAAAAAAGTATTTCTTAAAACCTAGACTGCCTCCTCTAGAGGGTGGATTCCTGACCTGGAAGCCCTTTTGCCTTGCCAAGATGCTCAAAAAGGCTGTCCCAGAGACTTTGGAAGTGAGAATTGCAAAGGAAATAAGAATGTGGGGTTTCTGGGGCACTCAAGAAGGTCAAGGGGAAAAGAGAGGGGCAGTTGGATAGTCACAAGCTGAGTGAAGGGGGCAGGAGAATGTCCCTGTGGTGGGGTGTTCTGAGACTTTTAAAATCAGGGACTGCCCCCATTTGTGGTCTGTGTTGCTGTGACAGAAACGGCCTCCACCCTTCCGCACCCCACGTCCCATTTTGACTGAAGTCTCTGTGCATTTTAATACAGTGATCGTGGAGATGGAGGAAGCAGCTGAGTTTCTCATTTAGATCTTCTCAGACAGAGAGGGCCCCAAATGGTCAGATAACCTACCCACTGAATGTATTTAGGAAAAGCAGGAATTTCAATACAGAGGTAACCATTAGCACACAACCTCTGAGAATTTGCAGGAATCTTGGGGACTTTTTAGACTCCTACAAAGTGTGGAATGTACAGTTTGAGACAGTCTTATCTGGATCATAAATGACTGGGAGATCCCAGCTGACATATGGGTTCCATTATGGGAGAGGATTTTTGTTACACTGGCACCAGGAATTAAGCTAATCTCCTTATATCAGACTTTATCCGTCTGTGGTAATATTCTGTGGAATAAGATAAGCCCTGGGACATATTCAAACGTGAGTGGTAACAAGTGATATCATGACTCAGTTTTGCTCATCTTGTTCTGCCCTCTAATGAAGTTTTGACTTCTAATGCAAATCTCCTCTTCGATTGCCACTCCCTCCCCAAACAAAGAACAAACTCTTAATCACCATTTTCACTTCTATCTCAATTCTAAGGTGAAACAGTTAACTGCCTCCTATGAGAGTTGAAACATGATTCCCGCCCCCCCTCTCTGTGTGTCTCCCCATCTTGAATCATTTCCCCCATCCTAATTTCCCTGTAGTGGCCCTTGGCTATCCGCAGGGCCAGCCCCTCCCCTCCAAAGAGGGGCTTTGCTTCCTCTTACATCTTCAGTGAACCACAGTGACCTTGAGAGGTTGATGCAGGTGCTTTGAGAGACCAGTTCATCAAGTTCTGCAGACAGTAAGGGCTGGGGTGAGCCCTCAGCTCCTCAAAACTATGGTCTAGAACTGCCCTGGACCAGATTGGTAATGGTGACCTGGAGGTGAAAGGCTCTGTATTCCATTACCAGTCTCCTGAGTAATCTACCTAATTCAGTATCCCTTCATTTAATTGAAACATTATTTTCTCTCTGTTAGCCAGGGCACTCAAGCTGGTATAGCAGTGTTAATCTTTCAGCTTATTTCCATCTTTGCAGAATTATCTTTCTAGCAATTAGACCCACTGGTATAAATTTGCCTTGCTCCTTCCTGGGGTTCAATGTTCAAATGGAAATCTCCAAGCTCGACACGTTTCCCTCCAGGCTGACCCAGGGCAGATATTAATTAACTGGGGTGTTGTGAAAAGGTTGAGCTTGAAAAAAGCCAAGTAGGAGAATGTTTCTCTTGGGATGTCATTGCAGCCAGTAGACAGACTAAAACGGGTAAGACCTGGATGAAGAAGAATCACATTTAAAGTCAAGTGGAATGACTGCATTATTAGTGAACCAGGGAGCAAAACAATGGTTGTTCTGGAAATACATTAGAAGTTACACGTTACCATCATCCGCATCCTTTGTTGAAATCTGAATATAGCTTATTTGTGCACATTCTCTAAGACATTCTGGGTCATAGTCACCAGCCATCTCAGCTTGCCTGGAACTAAGTGGTTCCTGGACCCAGGAGCTTTCCAAGCTAAAACTGCAAAAGTTCTAGACAAATGGGAACAGGTTGGTCACCCTATTAGAGTCCAATTTCTGAGAAAGGTGTATAAGTCAGTTGACTTCTCACACTTTCTGCTAAACTTCAACGATGAGTTGAAGTTTACGATGAGTTTATACCCACAATCTTATATGCTGAAATTGATTCTTTTCTGAAATCTGGCACCTGCTCCTGCAATAGTTGAGAAACTAACACTAGATTTTCAAGGTCAGTAGGACCGCTGATCATCAAATCCAGTGGCCTTCTTTACACCTTGCCCTCTCTCTAGCAGTGGACACCTTTGAATGCCTGCCTTTTCAAATTCTCTCTTCATTGAACTTCTGGGGCACTTAATTTTTCTGATTCACTTCTTTCTAACTATTTTTCTTTCTTCATTGCTTCCATTTCACCTTCATCCCTGTTCTCTCTCTGCAGTGACTCCTGTAGACGCTGTGCTGGTTATTTACCTGTCCCCTCTCAGTCCTGCACTTTTACGTTCTGCTCTGTGCTGCCCGGGCTGGGGGTCAGCAAACTCTTATTTCCCTGGGCTTGTTCACTAGCTGGCTTGCTGTTAATTCAGGCAGTAGAGGCACCGGGGGAGGTCAGAAAGCAGGAGAAAAGTAGAAGCTCCTTCTCCCGGTCCCCTCAGTGCAGCGCTCACTCACAGGTGCCGGTGGTCTCTATGGCAGCAGTAGAATGTGGTGATTCTGGTCTCTAGCAGCCCCAGCAGTGAAGCACCTTCCCAGAGACTCCAGCCCTGGTCAATGCTGGGTATGGAACTGAACTTTGATAGCCATTGCTGCAACACAGAAGCTGGTGAGCCTTGCAGCCAGGGAGGCTTCCAATTATTAATAACATATACTAGACTCAACTTCAGACTTGCATCAAAAAACCACTTTTAGGATCTGTCTGTGTGGATGTATACTAGTCTATACTATCCTTGACCCTCCCCCCTGATTACTAGAAAAACTTCTAGTGATGGAGCTATCATTCTTTTAGTGATTGATTCTTGCTTCCCATGCTTCTAAAAACTAACTCGTCACCACATCTTGTCTTTTTATATAAAATCCAAGATATTTCACTGCTTTCACTTTGTCTCCCTTCCCCAGTTTTGGCCTCTATAACCTCATGTCTTACCAACAAAAATATATTTCTTACCTATTAACAAATACAATTGATACCTGCTCTCCTGTTAAGGGGTGACTGTTTTGCACCAGATACTTTGTGTCCATGATTTCTAAACATCGTGATGACTCTCAGATACATGCTTTCTTCTTCTACAGATGAAGTAACTGAGCTCAGAGAAGTTAGTCAACTTTCCTAAGGTCACACAGGCATTAAGTGGAAGATCCTGGATCTGAGTCTATGTCCTTCTAACTCCAGAGTCTATGCTTTTTCCTTTAGTTACTCCTTTTCTGGTTTCTACAACTTCAAATTTTATCTGCATATAACTAATCTAGATAATTTTTCTAAACTTCCTTTTTTAAAAAACTTGATCTATAGTTAGAATCCAATCAGTTTTCACTGAATGACTTGAACATACTACTCCTCTAATTAAACACCTTTTTAAAAATTTTAACAGCTTTATTGGGGTAGAAATGACAAAATAAACTGCATATATTCAAAGTATACAATATAATGATTTTTGACATATATACACCTGTGAAATCATTACCATAATCAAGATAATGAACATATCCATCACTTCCAAAAGTTTCCTTGTGTTCCTTCCTGATTTCTCATTCTCACCCCTCTCCAGCTCCACCCCCTATCCTATCCCCCATCAACTCCCAGAAAGCCACTGATATATTCCTGTCAGTATAGATTAGTTTGTATTTTCTAGAATTTTATGTAAATGGAATCATACAGTGTGTACTTTTTTTTCTCTAGCTTCTCTCACTCAGCATAATTATTTTCACATTCATCCATTTTGTTGCATGGATCATTACTCTTTATTGCTGAGCGCTGTTCCACAATTTGTTGATTCTTTCACCTGATGATAGACACTTAAGTTTCCAGTTTTTCAGTTATTACAAATACAGCTGCTGTGAACACTTATGTGTAAGTCTTTGTCTAGTCATATGCTTTCATTTCTCTTGATACATGCCTAGGAACGGCAAGGCTGGGTCAGGTGATAGGTGTATGTTTAACTTTTTAAGAAACTGGCAAACTGTTTTCTAAAGTGGTTGTGTAAGTTTACATTTCCACCATCAGTGTATGAAAATTCCATTTGTTCCACATATTTTCCAACATTTGGCAAGATCTGTCTTTTTAATATCAGCCATCTTAAAAGGTAAATTAGTATCTGATTGTGGCTTGAATTTGCATTTCTCTAATGACTAATGATATTGAGCATTTTCATGTGTTTTGTCATCCATATATCTCCTTTGCTAAAGTGTCTATTCAAATCTGTTGCTCATTTTTTTACTGAGGATTTATTTTATTTCCTTTTTTAGCGTAGAATTTGAGAGTTCTTTTTATATTGCTGATACAAGTTCCTTATCAGATATGTGATTTGCAAATATTTTATCCTAGTCTGTGTCTTATCTTTTCATTTACAGTGTTTTCCAAAGAGCAGAATTTCTTAATTTAATGAAGCCCAATTCATCAAATTTTTGTTAAGAGTATTATATTTTGGTGTTATACCTAGGAAATCTTGGCCAACTGAGTTCACAAAGATTTTCTTCTACTTTTCTTTCTTTAGAAGTTTTAGTTTTTACATTTAAGTCTATGATCCATTTTAAGTTAATATTTGTTTGCAATAAATGGTATTGATCAAGGATGTTTTAAAAAATGGATATACAATCGTTCTGACACCATTTGTTGAAAACATTATCATTTCTCTATTTAGTTGCCTTTGTACTTTTGTTGAAAACAATTGACTATATATGCATAGATCTATTTCTTGTTTCTCAACTATTTTCCAATGACTTATTTGTATATGTTGATGTCAATGCCACAATCACCGTAGCTTTTGAATAAATCTTGAAGTTAGGTACTGTAAATTCTTCAACTTTATCTTTTCCAGGTTGTCTCACCTATTTTAGATACTTTGCATTTCTATATGATTTTGAGAATCAGTTCACCAATTTTTACAAAATTTTGCTGGAATTTGATTTGGATTGTATTGAAACTATAGGTAAGCGTGGGGAGAATTTTCACCTTGATAATATTGAGTCTTTTAGTTTATGAACATGGTATTTCTCTCCATTTACTTAGGTATTATTTAATTTCTCTCAGCAATGTATTATAAATTTTAGTATAAAGTTTTTGCATATATTTTGTCATATATTTTTCATAAGTTTTTCACACTTTGATGCTAATGTAAATGATTTAATTTTTAAATTCAGTTTCTGATTGTTCATGGTTAATGTATAGAAATGCAATTGATTTTTGTTTAATAACCTGCAACATTGTTAAACTCATTTATTGATTTTATTGACTTTTTAGGAGATTTCAAGGGATTTTGTATAGGGACTATTATGACATCTGCTAATAGAGTTTTATATCTTCTTTTCCAATTTGGATGTTTTTTGTTTCTTTTTCTTGCTGTATTCAACTGGCTAGACACCCCTATAATATGTTGAGTAGAAGTGGTGAGAGTGGACATCCTTGTTTTGTTCCTGATCTTAAGGGAAAAAACCTGTAGTGTTTCAGAATTCAATGTTGTTCACTATAGGGTTTTTTTTTTTAACTTTTAAATTTAATTTAATTTATTTATTTTTTATACAGCAGGTTCTTATTAGTTATCTATTTTATACATATTAGTATATATATGTCAATCTCAATCTCTCAATTCATCCCACCACCACCACCACCCCCTCCGCCACTTTCCCCCCTTGGTGTCCATACGTTTGTTCTCTACATCTGTGTCTCTATTTCTGCCTTGCAAACTGGTTCATCTGTGCCGATTTTCTAGATTCCACACATATGTGTTAACATACGATATTTGTTTTTCTCTTTCTGACTTACTTTGCTCTGAATGACAGTCTCTAGATCCATCCACATCTCTACAAATTACCCAATTTTGTTCCTTTTTATGGCTGAGTAATATTCCATTGAATATATGTAGCATATCTTCTTTATCCATTTGTCTGTTGATGGGCATTTAGGTTGCTTCCATGACCTGGCTATTGTAAATAGCGCTGCAATGAACATTGGGGTGCATGTGTCTTTTTGAATTATGTTTTTCTGAGGGTATATGCTCAGTAGTGGGACTGATGGGTCATATGTTAATTCTATTTTTAGTTTTTTAAGGAACCTCCATACTGTTCTCTGTAGTAGCTGTATCAATTTACATTCCCACCAACAGTGCAAGAGGGTTCCCTTTTCTCCACACCCTCTCCAGCATTTGTTGGTTGTAGATTTTCTGATGATGCCCATTCTAACTGGTGTTAGGTGATAACTCATTGTAGTTTTGATTTGCATTTCTCTAATAATTAGTGATGTTGAGCAGCTTTTCATGTGCCTCTTGGCCATCTGTATGTCTTCTTTGGAGAAATGTTTATTTAGGTCTTCTGCCAATTTTATGATTGGGTTGTTTGTTTTTTCAATATTGAGCTGCATGAGCTGTTTATATATTTTGGAAATTAATCTTTTGTCTGTCAATTTGTTTGCAATTATTTTCTCCCATTCTGAGGATTGCCTTTTCATCTTGTTTGTAGTTTCTTTTGCTGTGCAAAAGCTTTTAAATTTCATTAGGTCCCATTTGTTTATTTTTGTTTTTATTTGCATTACTCTAGGAGGTGGATCAAAAAAGATCTTGTTGTGATTTATGTCATACAGTGTTCTGCCTATGTTTTACTCTAAGAGTTTTATAATATCTGGTCTTACATTTAGGTCTTTAATCCATTTTGAGTTTATTTTAGTGTATGGTGTTAAGGAGTGTTCTAATTTCATTCTTTTACATGTAGCAGTCCAGTTTTCCCAGCACCACTTATTGAAGAGACTGTCTTTTCTCCATTGTATATCCTTGTTTCCTTTGTCATAGATTAGTTAACCATAGGTTTATGGGTTTATCTCTGGGCTTTCCATCCTGTTCCATTGATCTATATTTCTGTTTTTGTGCCAGTGTCATATTGTCTTGATTACTGTAGCTTTGTAATATAGTCTGAAGTCAGGGAGTCTGATTCCTCTAGCTCCGTTTTTTCCCCTCAAGGCTGCTTTGGCTATTTGGAGTCTTTTCCATCTCCATACAAATTTTAATATTTTTTTGTTCTAATTCTGTAAAAAATGCCACTGGTAATTTGATAAGGATTGTATTGAATCTGTAGATTGCTTTGGGTGGTACAGGCATTTTCACAATATTGATTCTTCCAATCCAAGAACACGGCATATCTCTCCATCTGTTTCTGTCATCTTTGATTTCTTTCATCGGTGTCTTATACTTTTCTGAGCACAGGTCTTTTACCTATTTAGGTAGGTTTATTCCTGGGTATTTTATTCTTTTTGTTGCAATGATGAATGGGATTGTTTCCTTAATTTCTCTTTCGGATTTTTCATTGTTAGTGTATAGGAATGCAAGAGATTTCTGTGCATTAATTTTGTATCCTGCAACTTTACCAAATTCATTGATAAGCTCTAGTAGTTTTCTGGTGACATCTTTAGGATTCTCGATGTATAGTATAATGTCATCTGCAAACAGTGACAGTTTTACTTCTTTTCCAATTTGTATTCCTTTTATATCTTTTTCTTCTCTGATTGCTTTGGCTAGGACTTCCAAAACTATGTTGAATAGTGGCGAGAGTGAACATCCTTCTCTTGTTCCTGATCTTAGAGGAAATGCTTTCAGTTTTTCACCATTGAGAATGATGTTTGCTGTGGGTTTGTTGTATATGACCTTTATTATGTTGAGGTAGGTTCCCTCGATGCCCACTTTCTGGAGAGTTTTTATCATAAATGGGAGTTGAATTTTGTCAAAAGTTTTTTCTGCATCTATTGAGATGATCATATGGTTTTTAATTCTTCAATTTGTTAATATGGTGTATCACATTGATTGATTTGCATATATTGAAGACTCCTTGCATCCCTGGGAAAAATCCACTTGATCATGGTGTATGATCCTTTTAATGTGTTGTTGGATTCTGTTTGCTAGTATTTTGTTGAGGATTTTTGCATCTATATTCATCAGTGCTACTGGTCTGTAATTTTCTTTTTTTTTAGTATCTCTGTCTGGTTTTGGTATCAGGGTGATGGTGGCCTCATAGAATGAGTTTGGGAGTGTTCCTTCCTCTGCACTTTTTTGGAAGACTTTGAGAAAGATGGGTGTTAGCTCTTCTCTAAATGTTTGATAGAATTCACCTGTGAAGCCATGTGGTCCTGGACTTTTGTTTGTTGGAAGATTTTAAATCACAGTTTCAATTTCATTACTGGTTCAGTGATTTCTTCCTGGTTCAGTCTTGGAAGTTTATACTTTTCTAAGAACTTGTCCATTTCTTCCAGGTTGTCCATTTTATTGTCATAGAGTTGCTTGTAGTAGTCTCTTATGATGCTTTGTATTTCTGCCATGTCCACTGTACCGTCTCCTTTTTCATTTCTAATTTTATTGATTTGAGTCCTCTCTCTCTTTTTCTTGATGACTCTGGCTAAAGTTTATCAATTCTGTTTATCTTCTCAAAGAACCAGCTTTTAGTTTCATTGATCTTTGCTATTGTTTTCTTTGTTTCTATTTCATTTATGTCTGCTCTGATCTTTATGATTTCTTTCCTTCTACTAACTTTGGGTTTTGTTTGTTGTTCTTTCTCTAGTTCCTTTAGGTGTAAGGTTAGATTGTTTATTTGAGATTTTTCTTGTTTCTTGAGGTAAGATTGTATTGCTATAAACTTCCCTCTTAGATCTATAAACCCTTAGGTTTTGGATAGTTGTGTTTTCATTGTTATTTGTTTCTCAGTATTTTCTGATTTCCTCTTTGATTTCTTCAGTGATCTCTTGGTTATTTAGTAACGTATTGTTTACCCTCCATATGTTTGTATTTTTTATGTTTTTTCCCCTGTAATTTATTTCTAATCTCATAGCTTGTGGTCGGAAAAGATGCTTGATATGATTTCATTATTCTTAAATTTACTGAGGCTTGACTTGTAACCCAAGATTTGATCTATCCTGGAGAATGTTCCATGTGCAATTGAGAAGAAAGTGTAATCTGCTGTTGTTGGATGGAATGTCCTATAAATATCAATTAAATCTATCTGGTCTATTGTGTCATTTAAAGCTTGTGTTTCCTTATTAATTTTCTGTCTGGATGATCTGTCCATTGGTGTAAGTGAGGTGTTAAAGTCCCCCACTATTACTGTGTTACTTTCAATTTCTTCCTTTATAGCTGTTAGCAGTTGCCTTATGTATTGAGGTGCTCCTATGTTGGGTGCATATATATTTATAATTGTTATATCTTCTTCTTGGATTGATCCCTTGATTATTATGTAGTGTCCTTCCTTGTCTCTTGTAACATTCTTTATTTTAAAGTCTATTTTATATGATATAAGTATTGCTACTCCAGCTTTCTTTTGATTTCCATTTGCATGGAATATCTTTTTCCATCTCCTCACTTCCAGTCTGTATGTGTCCCTAGGTCTGAAGTGGGTCTCAGGTAGACAGTATGCATATGGGTCTTCTTGTTGTATCCATTCAGCAAGCCTGTGTCTTTTGGTTGGAGCATTTAATCCATTCACATTTAAGGTAATTATCAATATGTATGTTCTTATTACCATTTTCTCAATTGGTATGGGTTTGTTTTTGTAGGTCCTTTTTTTCTCTTGTGGTTCCCACTTAGAGAAGTTCCTTTAGCATTTGTTGTAGAAGTGGTTTGGTGGTGCTGAACTCTGTTAGCTTTTGCTTGTCTGTAAAGCTTTTGATTTCTCCATCGAATCTGAATGAGATCCTTGCAGGGTAGAGTAATCTTGGTTGTAGGTTCTTCCCTCTCATTATTTTAAATATATTGTGCCACTCCCTTCTGGCTTGTAGAGTTTCTGCTGAGAAATCAGCTGTTAACCTTATGGGAGTTCCCTTGTATGTTATTTGTCATTTTTCCCTTATTGCTTTCAATAATTTTTCTTTGTCTTTAATTTTTGTCAATTTGATTACTATGTGTCTCAGTGTGTTTCTCCTTGTGTTTATCCTGCCTGGGACTCTCTGCACTTCCTGAACTTGGGCAGCTATTTCCTTTCCCATGTTAGGGAAGTTTTTGACTATAATCTCTTCAAATATTTTCTCTGGTTCTTTCACTCTCTCTTTTCCTTCTGGGACTCCTTTAAAGCGATCGTTGTTGCATTTAAGGTTGTCCCAGAGGTCTCTTAGGATGTCTTCATTTCTTTTCATTCTTTTTTCTTTATCCTGCTCCATGGCAATGAATTACACCATTCTGTCTTCCAGGTCACTTATCCGTTCTTCTGCCGTAGTTATTCTTGTATTGATTCCTTCTAGTGTATTTTTCATTTCAGTTATTGTATTGTTCATCTCTGTTTATTTTTTCTTTAATTCTTCTAGGTGTTTGTTGTTTAATTCTTCTAAGTCTTTGTTTAACATTTCTTGCATTTTCTCAATCTTTGCCTCCATTCTTTTTCCGAGGTCCTGGATCATCTTCACTATCATTATTCTGAATTATTTTTCTGGAAGGTTACCTGTGTCCACTTCATTTAGTTGTTTTTCTGGGGTTTTATTTTGTACCTTCATCTGGTACATAGTCCTCTGCTTTTTCATTTTGTCTATCTTTCTGTGAATGTGTTTTTTGTTCCACAGGCTGCAGAACTGTCATTCTTCTTGCTTCTGTTGTCTGCCCTCTGGTGGATGAGGTTACCTAAGAGGCTTGTGGAAGCTTCCTGTTGGGAGGGACTCAGAAATATCTGCTAAGATTTCTTTCTACGTCTTTGGTAGCTTTAGCTTCCAATTCTCTCATGTGTGTAAAGTGCACGAGCAAGTGGGGCACGGCAAGTGAGGCTCATGAGCCTCAAGCCCTCTGTAGCGCCATGGGGAGAAGCCTGAGCTGCTGCACCAGTGCCATTTTCTACCCACTACCACCACCGCTGCTGCTGCTGGCCCCAGACCAGAAGTCCACTATAGGTTTTTAGTAGTTCCTTCTGAAGTTGAGGGACTTCCCTTCTATTCTTAGTTTATTGAGAGGTTTTTCAAATATGTATGTATTCCCATAAATATTACTGAGCTTTGTCAAATGTTTTTTTCTCTTTCAATTTCTGGCTTTTGAATTTCAAAAGCCTAGGTCTCATGGTCATGAGAGGAATTCATATACATAAAATATAGATTGTGCAGAAGTGTTCACTGCATCCTCATCCATCCTGGCCTTTCCTGATTTGCTAAGGAGGAGAAAAGATAGACAGTATGGGAAAAGGAAACCAATACTGCAAACTTTCTGAGCATGGGTCACTACTCCCTCTAGCCTCCAATCCAATATCTAGGAGATTTCTGGAACCATGAGCTGGCCAATATTCTCTTTTTTAATTAATTAATCATTTAATTAGTTTATCATTTTATGCTATTGCTACTTGCTATTGACTTTATCATCTTATTGGTCAAGAGGAAATTTTGCTTTTATTTTTATTTAATGTCACCTAGTTTTCCATTATTTACTTTAAACTTGAAAAGAAAAACTTTTCATTTAAGAGAATTTTTGTCATGTTTGTTCAATCTTGAATATAATGATTTTATTATTTGTGTTTATATTTAGCTTATTTTAAAATTGTGAGAAAGAATCATCGCTTGGAGGATAGCATCTGGGAGAACTTTTTATAGGTTCCAGGGTGGCTGGAAGATTTTTCCCCCTCTAGTTCTCTCTAGTTGACTCTTCATACCCACCTTAGTATTCCTCGGGGCAGCCATTCTTCAAGAGGCACCATTCAAAATTGTGTTCTATGTAAATGTCAGAAGGCAACTACTCCAGGAATTCCATTCACATACAAGAATAAATGTGAGTAATGCTCCCTGAAGTTGGGCAACAGTGATACTGCTCACCTTACAAAGATGGTACACTAAGTTCTAAAGTTTTTAGAATGAATAAAACAATAGCTTCATTGGCCAGTCTCCCTTTTCAAAGATCACATTAATCCCACATGCAGTCACTGTACAGCTGAACCATTGAAACAGCATTTTCTTTTTATATCACAAATCATCCAACCCCTTTCTAAGGATATCAATTATTTAAATTGATGATCTCTATTCAGTACAACCACTGAGCATCAGGTAAATGTATAGTTGCATAACAGGAAGAAATTGGTTAGGAAGGTTCCAGCCAAATAGGAGTCAAATAGTTCCTTTATTACCTAAAATTTGTATGCTGTTTATAATTTCTAAAAAATGTATTTTTACTTTTGAAAAATGGATAAAATGCAGAATAGCAAGATAAAATATAGAACTAAGAGTGAACAATAAAAATTAAATAGCGTATGTCACTTAAGTTTCATTTTGATAATGACTCATATTACCTTAAAGTAAGCAGCTGCCAACAGATGCTTCTTCCAGGAAGGATTTTAGGAAATTTCTCTAAGTGTATATCCTGAAGCCAAAAAAGGAGAAGTTCTCTAGAGCTAGAATTACAGTTGATAGTATTGTCCAAATGAAGCTGGCTCTACCTATAATGAACAATCAGCTATACACAGCACCCCCAAAATAGAGTTTTGTTGAATACCTACCCAA
Source organism: Balaenoptera musculus (assembly GCF_009873245.2). Classification (NCBI taxonomy): domain Eukaryota; kingdom Metazoa; phylum Chordata; class Mammalia; order Artiodactyla; family Balaenopteridae; genus Balaenoptera; species Balaenoptera musculus. Next base: position 33,343,442 of record NC_045797.1, on the reverse strand, counting down.
CTTTATTCCATAACTATAAATTACTGCCACCTACAGAGTACCTAAGTGTAAGTGTGCTGAAGGTAGGTCCCTCCACCCTTGCTCAACACCCTCAAATGGGAGACAAATGTGGACAGACTTAACTCTTCACAAGTAATTTGATTGACATTCACAACTTCTTCCATAGAGCTGATGGCCTCCAATCAATGAGATTCTTGGCAAGCAAACTTTCCAAATACCCTGTCCAAGGCTTATCCGTGTGAAGAACCTATCTCCTCTGCAAGACCTGGCTTACTGACCCTCTCATTAACTGCTAAAATGCTTCATTTTTCCCTGAAACTTTCTTCCTTTCCAAATGGATATAAGTCTGTGCTAGGAGTGGTGGAAGATACTCTATATATGGGTGATGAAGTTCTTGCTCTTCAGAAATGTACAGTATGGTGGAGAGAAAGATTTGCATGTAGAGAAGTAATAGAATCAGGTGGGCAGTATTCTGTAGCCTGTGGGAATCCATAAAAAGAGAAAGATGTGAGCTAGGAGGACAAAAAAAGTTTTCCTAGGAAAGCTGATACTTGGCATGTCCTGGTGTGCTGATAGGTTTCTGATCACCATAAACACTCTGAATGCTGACACCCCATCACCCTTTCATTCTGAACATAATGCCAGAAATCCAGTATACCCAGAAATAGTAGCATTCATTTCTATTTTTCCTCTATGCTCTTCTCCTTACAGTCTTAATAACAATCAGTAACAGGGAAGAGCAGGTGGAGGTGCATTTGTTTTTATGGTCATCTCATTTATTCCTCCAACATTAGTTCTGTGGCATGGTTGCAGTTTGAACAAAATTTATCCAAGGAAATATACCTAGTGTACCTAGTCTTACCATACTCATCAGGTTCTATGGCAATTTAGTTAGTTATTTCACTATATTTAACTCATTTTCATTATTTAAAAAAAGTAACAAATATTTACTAGGTATTGTCTATGTGCAAGTCAGTGTTATGGGCATGGATAACAAAAACAGACAATGTCTAGGTCCTCTTGGAGCTTATTCTATGATGAGAGGAGACAAGGCAGACATAAATGTCTGTCTATCTATCTATCTATCTACCAATGTTTAAATGTGCTTTATATTTATACATATAAATATATTGTATAAACATATAAATAAATATGTATGTGTGTATATAAACATGTATTTAAATATCTATGGTAATAAGTCCTTTAGAGAAAAAAAAAAGCAAGGAAACAGAGTATGTTCGGGGGAGGAATTTTTAATCAGATGGTCAGGAAAGGCCTTGCTGACAAGGCAACACTTGAGCAGTGACGTAAAAGAGGGCCCAGCAAGTAAAGACCTTGAGTAAGAATTATGTTTGGTGTGTTCAGGAAACTGAATTCACATGTGAAAGAATCACATGGCCTGCTATAAGGAGAATTGATTGTAGAAGGGCAAGTATAGAACTAATTAGGAGGCTGTGAGAAGCTAGCAGGCATGAGATGATGGTGGCTAGGACCAGGGAGATAGTGGTAGAGAATATACATATTTTGGTCTGAAGTTTCCCCTGCCTTTTTTACATGTTAATGCCTCTGAAAATGATATATCTTCTAATTGATGGCCTCTGACCATCACTACAGACCGGGAGGCATAGAGATGTAGTTGCCATTTATCTGCACATGAACACACTTGGTTTAGTGCTTTTTTACCTTCTTGTTTGAGTCACAGGTTACTAGCAGTTTGGCAGATTCTATTTTAAATCTGTAGGAAGTAGAGCATTGTATCACTACTCTTAGTGGCACCATGGATGATGTGTTGTGGAAAAACATGTATTTGTATGTCTCTGAGTAAAAGCAATTAAGAAAGTGGGTTCTGAAGTTGATAATATTTTTTGAAACCTTAACCAAATTATTTCACATACATTTTTCTTTTCTAGTGTCTTAACCAACTTATTTCACATACATTTTCCTTTCCCAGCATTAACAAGAATTAAACATGGTAAAAAATTTACGTAAGTTTGGAAGTCTTTAGGTATAAAATAAAAATTCTAAGCAATGCCACTGAATCATATTGTTGCCAGATTATTTTTCTTTCTTATGGATGAATACTATAATCATGTATCTCACAACTGATGGCATCTTAGTTTCTATAAAATACCTGTATTTTGAGGGTAGAGTTCATGAGGAGAATGAGAAGGAAATAGGAATCAAGGATGATTCTTGTCCGGATCAAGATGGTGGAGTTGGAAGATCCTGAGCTCACCTCCTAACATGGAGACACCAAAACTACAACTGAATGTAGAACAACTGTATCTGAGAATGACATGAAAACTAGCAGAGCAGATTCTCCACAACTAAGGATATAAAGAAAAGGATGTATTAAGAAGGGTAGGAGGGGCAGAGATGTGGTCTAGTCAGAACCCACGCCCCCAGTGCAGTGACCCATAAATGAGAGATGTATCACAACCAGAGAGGTCCTTCCTGAGGAGTAAGGGGTTCAAGCCCCATACTGGGCTCCCCAGCCTGGAGACCTGTACTGGGAAGACAAACCCCCATGATGTCTGGCTTTGAAAGTCAATGGGAGAACCAGAAGGCTATGGGAAACTGAGACTCCTCTCTTGAAGGGCTCATACACAAACTCACTTGCTCTGAGTTTCAGCAGAGAGGCAGTGGCTTGAAAAGTGCCTGGGTCATACCAGAGAAGATTCATTGACTAATTTTAGGGCATGTGTTGAAGAGTCTGAGATCTGGTGAAACTTTCTCCATGGATGGAAGCACTGGTGGGCATCATTTTTTTTTTTTAACTCTCCTTCCACCTAGCTGGCCCTGTGCTCACAGGCACCATTTCTGTCACTCTCCACAACTAGCTAACACCTTGTTTCCTGTCCTGGCAACTCTCCAGAGTGGCTCCTGCTCCACCCCACCCAGCAAGTGGCCTTGGCTTGACCTGGCACCCCTCCAAAGCATCTCCTGCTCCAGGGGCTAGCCCAGGATACCTGCACACCTACAACATTCATGGCTGGGCCTCACAGGTACTCTTGCTGGGGGCCATCCCCACACATCAGTACACCTGCAGTAGTTGTGGCTGAGCCTCATAGCCAGCTGGCCTGGGGACCAACCCCACTCACCACTGTGCCTGCAGCAGTCACAGCTGAACCACAGCAGGAGGGTACACATAGCACACAAAAGGATACCTCTGAAGCACCTGGATTTGGTGACCAGGGGGATTGTGCCACTGGGCCCCACAAGACACCTACATAAGGCCACTCTTTCAAGACCTGGAAATGTTGCTGATATACTGAATACACAGAAACAATAGAGTGAGTTAGGCAAAATGAAGAGACAAAGGAATATCTCTCAAAGAACAAGAGAAAACCTCAGAGAAAGAACTAAACACAATAGAGATAAACAATTTACCAGATAAGGAATTCAAAGAAATATTTATAAACAAACTCATTGAACTCAGGAGAAGAATGGATGAACTCAGTGAAAACATCAACAAAGAGATAGAAAGTGTAAAAAACAACCTATCAGAACTGGAGAATACAATAACTGAAATGAAAAATACACTGGAAGGAATTAACAGCAGATTAGAGGATGTGGAAGAACAGATCAGTGATCTGGAAGACAGGAGAGTGGAAATCACTTAATTGGAATAGTGAAAAGAAAAAAGAATTTAAAAAATGAGGATAGTTTAAGGGACCTCTAAGATAACATAGAACATACTAACATTCACATTATAGGGATCCCAGAAGGAGGAAAGAGAGAAAAAGGGATAGACACATAGGTCAATGGAACAGAATAGAGAGCCCAAAAATAAACCCACACTTATATGGTTAATTAATTTGTGACAAAGGAGCCAAGAATATACAGTGGGGAAGAGGTAGTCTCCTCAACAAATGGTCTGGGGAAAAGAAAACAACTACATGGAAAAGAATGAAACTGGACCAATCTCTTATATCACATACAGAAATAAACGTGAAATGGATTAAAGACTTAAATGTAAGACCTGAAACCATAAAACTCCTAAAAGAAAACATAGGCAATGCACTGTTTGACACTGCTAAGTCAAAATATTGACTTAGCAATATTTTTTTGGTTTTGTCTCCTCAGGAAAGGGAAATGAAAGCAAAAATAAAGAAATTATTCTACATCAAACTAAAAAAGCTTTAGCACAGTGAAGAAACCATCAATAAAGCAAAAAGTCAATGTCCTGAATGGGAGAAGATATTTTCAAATGATATATCTGATAAGGAGTTAATATCCAAAATATATAGAGAACTCACACAACTCATTTTAAAAATAACCACTCCAATTAAAAAATGGGCAGAGGACTGAAACAGACATTTTTTCAAGGATGACATACAGATAGCCAACAGACATGTGAAAAGATGCTCAAAATCACTAATCATCAGGGAACTGCAAATCAAAGCCACAGTAAGATATTATCTTACACCTATCAGAATGGCTATGATCTAAAAGAATAGAAATAACAAGTGTTGGTGAAGATGTGGAGAAAAGGAGACTCTTGTGTACTGTTGGTGGGAATGTAAATTGGTGCAGCCACTATCAAAAACAGTATGGAGGTTTCTTAAAAAGTTAAAAACATAACTACCATATGATCTAGCAATTTTACTTCTGGTATTTATCCAAAGAAAACAAAAACCCTAATAAACACACCCTGTGTTTATTGCAGCATTATTTACAATAGCCAAGTTATGGATGCAACCTAAGTGTTCATCAAAAGAGGAATGGATAAGGAATATGTGGCCTATCTATCTATCTATCTACCTACCCACAATGGAATAGTATTCAGCCATGGAAAATAATGAAATATTGAAACTTGCAACAACAGGGACATAGGCCTAGAGATTATTATACTAAGTGCAATAATTCAGGCAGAGAAAGACAAATGCTGTATGATTTCACTTATATGTTGAATCTAAAAAACAAAACAAACGAGCAAGCAAAACAAAACAGATACATAGATACAGAGAACAATAGACTCATAGATACAGAAAACACTCTGGAGGTCACCAGAGGGGAGGGATATTGGGCAAAATAGGTGAAAGTAGTACATACTTCCAGTTATGAAATAAACAAGTCACAGGGATGTAATGTATGACATAGGGAATATAGTCAATAGTATTGCAATAACTTTGTGTATGTGACAGATGGTAACTAGGCTTACTGTGGTGATTTTTTTTTTAATGTATCTAAATGTTGATTTACTAAACTGTACACCTGAAACTAACATAACATCATATGTCAACTATACCTTAATAAAAATAATAATAAAAAAGGATGACTCCAAAGAGTTTTGAGCAACCAGTAAAATAGAGCTCCCATTGATAGAGAAGAGGAGAAATGGCAGGAGAGGGGGACAGGGCAGGAGCTCTGTTTGGAGCATTTTAGGTTTGAGATGATTATTGGGCAATTGTATTAGTTTTCAAAGGCTGCTGTAAAAAATACCAAAAACTGGGTGGCTTAAAACAATGGAAATTTATTTTCTCACACATATGAGGCTAGGAATCTGAAATCAAGGTGTTGGCATACTCTCTGTGATGGCTCTAGGAAAGAATCCTTTATTTCCTCTTTGAGCTTCTGGTGTTTGCCAGCAATCTTTGGTGTTCCTTGGCTTGTAGAAACATCATGCCAGTCACATGACTGTCTTCTCCCTATGTGTCTTTACATCATCCTCTCTGTGTGTGTGTGCCTGTTTCTGTGTCTAAATTTCCTTTTTTCAAGAGGGAACCAGTTATATTGGATTAGAGTCCACCATAATGACCTCATTTTAACTTGATGACCTTCTGTAAAGACCTTCATTCCAAATAAGGTCACATCCGGAGGTACTGGGGTTTAGTACATCAACATATCATTTTGGGGGTATGATTCAACCCATAACAGCTTCCAAGTAAAGAAGTCTAGTAAACAGTTAGATGTCAGTGAAGTAGTCTAAAGTTAGGAGAGAGGTTTGGTCTAGAAACAAAAATATGGGAGTCATCAGCATTATAAATGGTATAAATAAGATGGGGTGAGATCACCAAAAAGTGAGCATAAACAAAATAAAATCTAAAGTCACTTAGAAGTTGGGAACAGTGGAAGAAATGTCAACATCTCATATTGGGAAGATGTGTTCTAGTTTCTCATGTAGGTGGAACTCATAACATAAACATAATGAGCCTGCCAACCCCAGAAAAGTCTTGCATTTATATTTTCCAAAATGATTGTTTCAGAAGAGAATAGTGCTGAGTAGATATTCCTAATTCAGTTTGTCTAAATAAAAACCATTCTGAAAAACACATTTAGAGAGCTGGTGCTGAATTTAAGTAGTGCATCTCATTAAAACTCATTAAAGAATAAAAAATAATAGGCATGGCCTCCGCATAATGATAATGAGTTGAACCTTAAGGGATTAGGCTTTCGGTTATCATTTATAAACATATTTTGGATTATATAGTCACACAGTACATTTTCCAAAAGTAAAATTTTCTAGTGGTAATGGAATTTAGAGTCAAATGAGATTTTCTAGATCATTCTGTTGACAGATCAGCAAAGGGAAGCCTGGAGCCATGAAGAAAATAACCTAACCAGGATAGCACACCTAAAAGGGAATGAATCAAGGCTAACAGAGTCCTTTCACTTCAAGTTCAACATCCTTTTACCTCACTGCCTTGCTACACAATTAAAAAAATAAAGGGAATTTGTGAGAAAAGTCATAACTTAAACATCAGCCAAAGTCTTATTCTAACAAAAAGTAAAAATGTATAAAGATTGCAGTTGCATATTGATATACCATTGATCTGAGAGGTTGCATTGGACAGTAGCTTAGCCTCAGAAATCCCATTTCAATTTTGTCAGAAACAAAAATAAGGTAGTAAAGTTGCACCCTCCACTTATGGCAGATTTGTGTGAAAGCAAAGCTGGAAATTGAAAAGGCTTCCATAAGACTAATGCTGAGTTGTATTCAGTTAGTCTTGATAATTAATAAGTTAATCTTAATAGATTAATTGAGCATATAAATGTAACCTTTTTTTTGCCCCAAAGAATATGATCATCCCCTTCTCCTTATGAATAACCCTTAACCTATATCAATATCTTCCAGTCTCTATTTAGTATTGGCTTAAACTTATAGCACCCCTGTGATGAATGTTAACAGAACCCTCTCTCTTTCTGCCAGTATTCCTCAGAAGAAAGTTGATCAATCAGTAAAAGAGTGAAAAGAAGTTGTAACTTTGGAATGGAACCTAGGTTTATTCTATAGCCCTACGATGGTTTGGTTGTATGGCATTTCCAAGTTTCTTGATTTCTCTGAGGCTTAGACATCTCATCTGGGAATCAAAATGATTTTATAAAGATGGTTGTGTAAAATCAACGGCTTAGTTATGATATGTAAAATCTTAACACAGTACTTGGTACTTAGCAAATGTCAATAAATGCCATTCCTAGTGAATAATCCTGTCTAGACATTTTTCTTCCCTACCCTGGCTTACTTTGTAGTATATCCAGGTTGTTTTATTCACTACGTTGTTATAGATAGGAAAAACAAGAAAAAATGTATTTTATAATGTTATGTTCCTTTTTATTCAACAACTATAATCATCTACCATCCTTCAAACACCTTTTTGGGTGATCTCTTTTTGTATGACTTGATTTAAGTGGCAGAATAAGCTGCCCTTGTATATGTATCAGCATGTATCTGTTTACTACTTAAGACAAATACTGTTTCCTTTCTACAGAGTAAAAGAAACAGTTGCTCTTATGAAATATAAATCTTATTTCATTCAGTACATTCCCTTTACCCTAACTCTACACAGATACTACCTTCAGGCTCTATAATATGTAATCAATTTAGAAAAAAATAATTTTGAAAAATACCCCATTTCATTGTGATTTCTCACCTGCTTCTAAATTATTTAACTATTTAAAGAAATAACTGCTTGAAAGCATCTTTAAAGGAAACATCAGCCTTCCTTTAAACTGCAGCCACAGGAACCAGCCTACCTATGACTAACCCATCCTTGCGATTTAGACAGTAGCTTAGCCTAAGAAATACCTTCTAAGTTTGGTCAAATACATCAGCAAGGTGAAATAAACCTGCCCCTTCTACTTGAGGCAGTTTTGTCAAAATGCAAAGAGGAAATGGAAATGACTTCTAAAAATGTACACTTTGGCAGTGTGTTCAAACTTGAGTTCCTTTTGCCTAAAGTTCCATTTTAAAAAGAACCAGCTGTGGGAGATTGAGAGCCAAAAGTCTGGGACCTTCAGCCTGCACACTTGAGGACTGAAATGAGAATGGACTTCCCTGTTGGCTGCACATCTGATGGTTCAGGAAACCTGGCTAGTGAATGCTTCATCACCAAGGAGACACTCCCATCACATCAAGTCTAGCACCTTCGCACTTACAACTCAGTTGAAAAGCACCAGCTGTAAATAAGTTTACACTCAGGAGTAGGAATTCATGGACTTTCTCACTAGCACCTACCGTAAGAATTATAAGTTGCCCAATTTGGGGACAGAGTGAGATGCTTTAACAAAAGTTCAGAACAACGGCAGGTCTGGCACTGAATCTATTGAGCACTAATTGTTTCACTGAGATAATTCTGAGATAATTACACTCCACCTACATGCAAGTAACCTCGCTTGGGCTGTACTTAATCCAGTGTAACATTTCTAAAAGGTCAGGAAATCTCTTTCCTCACCTCTAACTGCTCACCTTTCTTGGGTGAACTATGGGAATGCATAATTCCAACAGAGTGGAAATTCAGTCAGTAAATGAAGTCTGGGCATAAATATTCATAGCCAAAACGTTTCCAAAAAAAAAAAAAGTCAAGGAATGAGACTAAGTAAATCACAGCCCACTACAGAGATGACTAAGATATGCTATGACAATTTACATGGATTTGCTTAAAATTCTCCTCTGTTATTTAAGAACTCTTCATGGCAACTGACACACCTCTGTGCCAGTATTTGGATGCCTCATTCATGCTTTGCTCATTGGAGAAGAAAGCAAGTGCACTTGGAGCCTTTCAAGCTCTTCTTACTCCTTGTGACACAGCCTTCCTTCTCCAAAACTTTGGTCCTTAAAAAAAATTCAAAGATTTATTCATGTTCCAATGCAGCCAAACATGCCTCAACTTATGCACAATTACTTGGAAACGGGATTTGTTCTATACTCTGAAGTCTGCAATTGAATTCATTCATGATCAAAACTGGCTAAACAGGGCTTCCCTGGTGGCGCAGTGGTTGAGAGTCTGCCTGCCAATGCAGGGGACACGGGTTCGAGCCTTGGTCTGGGAAGATCCCACATGCCGCGGAGCAACTAGGCCCGTGAGCCACAACTACTGAGCCTGCGCGTCTGGAGCTTGTGTTCCACAACAAGAGAGGCCGAGATAGTGAGAGGCCCGTGCACTGCGATGAAGAGTGGCCCCCACTTGCCGTAACTAGAGAAAGCCCTCACACAGAAACGAAGACCCAACACAGCCATAAATAAATAAAATAAATTAATTAATTAAAAAATGGATCATCATGTTTAAAAAACAAAAAACAAAACAACTGGCTAAACAGCTCTCAAACATTGATTCCCCTGTATTCTAAAAAATATAAATTCTATAAAGTCAATAACCCTGCCCTCCCACCCAAAATATATGTGTATATATGAAGAGTTTTGGTATTTTTTATTATAAAGGGAACCACTAATTAGCAGTAAGAGCAATTTACCTTTTTATCACAAATATCAGACTTAATTTTTATCTCATTTAACCCAAAGATGCTGTCAAAAGGTTACCTTTCCTTCAAGAATCAACACACAGAAATCTCATGATGCGACTACAATTGCAGAAGCAATAAATAAAGGAAGACCTTATATAGTCTTGTACTTTATCTTCTTAAGCTTTCAGAAATCTACTAAAAATTTTCCTTGTCAGGGTAAGTCATCCATCAAGAATCATCGCAAGATGAATGAGAACTTTTGGTACTTGGTATTCGATCACCAAACAGTGCCAGCAGCCATACCTTGTGGCTTGGTATCATGGGACTTTGCCCAACGACTGTCAAGGCCTGAACTTGCCTATCACAGTTAATCAATTTCAGGATAAGGCAGAATCTGTTAATTCTATGCAAAGCAGTTAAACTATTCAAATACAAAGAAACTTTTTGTTGTTTGCCTTAATTTTTGTTTACTTGTTTCTTTGTTTTACCATTAGCTGATGTGGGAAACCCCATTGATCCAAGGAATTTAAAGGCAGAACTGAAGAACTAAAAACTCAAACACCAGATAGATAGAACTTTGAGAGTTCTAATATGATCTGCCTCGTGGCACTTTTTTGAGTAGCGCTTCTTTTTTATTTTAAGCACAGGTTAACCAGGAAGGAGATGTATGACTCTAGCATGCCCCAAAACCAATGCTGATGGAAGTTAAGAATGTCTACAGTTTACCCTGCTCAACAGCAAGGTATAAAAAGAAAAAATATCTTTTCATAAATTCTTGTGATATTCATATACATAATTATATAAATGACTTTAAAGTAATCTATTTGATTACTTGCTTGAAAATTATGGATTAAGACATTGAAAACTCACCTTTATCTCTCTACTACCAAATTGTAAACTAAAGAGGAAGGCAACAGACTCTTGTTTATTAGCTCTTATAAATGAAGTACCATGCCTGGCGTTTTTCATGTTTGATAATGGGAAGACCACAGAAGTGAAGGAGAGACGTATTTCTCCCCCTCCTCTTGGACTTGTTTCCTTACTCATGTAATTATTGGCCTAACAGGTGCTCAATAAATAGTTTGGGAAATGTCTCTTTTCTGCCATAAAATCCAGTATTTTATTTTAACATCTTTATTGGAGTATAATTGCTTTACAGTGCTGTGTTAGTTTCTGCTTTATAACAAAGTGAATCAGATATACATATACATATATCAACATATCTCCTCCCTCTTGCGTCTCCCTCCCACCCTCCCTATCCCACCCCTCTAGGTGGTCACAAAGCACCGAGCTGATCTCCCTGTGCTATGCAGCTGCTTCCCCCTAGCTATCTATTTTATATTTGGTATTATTTATAAGTCCATGCCACTCTCTCACTTCGTCCCAGCTTACCCTTCCCCCTCCCTGTCCATTCTCTATGTCTGCATCTTTATTCCTGTCCTGCCTCTACGTTCTTCAGACAAATTTTTTTCTCTTCTTCTTTTTTTTTTTTAGATTCATATATTTGTGTTAGCAAATGGTATTTGTTTTTCTCTTTCTGACTTACTTCACTCTGTATGACAGACTCTAGGTCCATCCACCTCACTACAAATAACTCAATTTCATTTCTTTTTATGGCTGAGTAATATTCCATTGTATATATTTGTCACACCTTCTTTATCCATTCATCTGTCGATGGACACTTAGGTTGCTTCCATGTCCTGGCTATTGTAAATAGAGCTGCAATGAACATTGTGGTACATGACTCTTTTTGAATTATGGTTTTCTCAGGGTATATGCCCAGTAGTGGGATTGCAGGGTCATATGGTAGTTCTATTTTTAGTTTTTTAAGGAACCTCCATACTGTTCTCCATAGTGGCTGTATCAATATGCATTCCCACCAACAGTGCAAAAGGGTTCCCTTTTCTCCACACCCTCTCCAGCATTTATTTTTTGTAGATTTTTTGATGATGGCCATTCTGACCAATGTGAGGTGATACTCATTGTAGTTTTGACTTGCATTTCTCTAATGATTAATGATGTTGAGCATCCTTTCATGTGTTTGTTGGCAATCTGTATATCTTCTTTGGAGAAATGTCCATTTAGGTCTTCTGCCCATTTTTGGATTGGGTTGTTTGTTTTTTTGATATTGAGTTGCATGAGCTGCTTATAAATTTTGGAGGTTAATCCTTTGTCAGTTGCTTCATTTGCAAATATTTTCTCTCACTCTGAGGGTTGTCTTTTTGTCTTGTTTATGGGTTCCTTTGCTGTGCAAAAGCTTTTAAGTTTCATTGGGTCCCATTTGTTTATTTTTGTTTTTATTTCCATTTATCTAGGAGGTGGGTCAAAAGGATCTTACTGTGATTTATGTCATAGAGTGTTCTGCCTATGTTTTCCTCTAAGAGTTTGATAGTGTCTGGCCTTACATTTAGGTCTTTAATCCATTTTGAGTTTATTTTAGTGTATGGTGTTAAGGAGTGTTCTAATTTCATCCTTTTACATGTAGCTGTCCAGTCTTCCCAGCACCAGTTATCGAAGAGGCAGTCTTTTCTCCATTGAATATTCTTGCCTCCTTTATCAAAAATAAGGTGACCATATGTGTGTGGGTTTATCTCTGGGCTTTCTATCCTGTTCCATTGATCTATATTTCTGTTTTCGTGCCAGTACCATACTGTCTTGATTACTGTAGCTTTGTAGTATAGTCTGAAGTCCAGGAGCCTGATTCCTCCACCTCCGTTTTTCTTTCTCAAGAGTGCTGTGGCTATTTGGGGTCTTTTGTGTTTCCATACAAACTGTGAAATATTTTGTTGTAGTTCTGTGAAAAATGCCATTGGTAGTTTGATAGGGATTACACTGAATCTGTAGATTGCTTTGGGTAATATAATCATTTTCACAATGTTGATTCTTCCAATCCAAGAACATGATATATCTCTCCATTTGTTTTTATCACCTTTAATTTCTTTCATCAGTGTCTTATAGTTTTCTGCATACAGGTTTTTTTGTCTCCTTAGGTAGGTTTATTCCTAGGTATTTTACTCTTTTTGTTGCAGTGGTAAATGGGAGTGTTTCCTTAATTTCTCTTTCAGATATTTCATCATTAGTGTATAGGAATGCAAGAGATTTCTGTGCATTAATTTTGTACCCTGCTACTTTACCAAATTTGTTGATTAGCTCTAGTAGTTTTCTTGTATCATCTTTACGATTCTCTATGTATAGTATCATGTCATTTGTAAACAGTGACAGCTTTACTTCTTTTCCAATCTGGATTCCTTTTATTTCCTTTTCTTCTCTGATTGCTGTGGCTAAGACTTCCAAAACTATGTTAAATAATAGTGGTGAGAGTGGACAACTTTGTCTTTTTCCTGATCTTAGAGTAAATGTTTTCAGTTTTTCACCATTGAGAATGGTTTTGGCTGTGGATTTGTCATGTATGGCCTTTATTATGTTGAGGTAAGTTCCCTCTATGCCTACTTTCTGGAGGGTTTTTATCATAAATGGGTGTTGAATTTTGTTGAAAGCTTTTCCTGCATCTATTGAGATGATCATATGGTTTTTCTCCTTCTATTTGTTAATATGGTTTATCACATTGATGGATTTGCGTATATTAAAGAATCCTTGCATTCCTGGGATAAACCCCACTTGATCATGGTGTATGATCCTTTTAATGTGCTGTTGGATTCTGTTTGCTAGTATTTTGTTGAGGATTTGTGCATCTTTGTTCATCAGTGATATTGGCCGTAGTTTTCTTTCTTTGTGACAACTTTGTCTGGTTTTGGTATCACGGTGATGGTGGCCTCGTAGAATGAGTTTGGGAGTCTGCCTCGCTCTGCTATATTTTGGAGGAGTTTGAGGAGGATAGGTGTTAGCTCTTCTCTAAATATTTCATAGAATTCGCCTGTGAAGCCATTTGGTCCTGGACTTTTGTTTGTTGGAAGATTTTTAATGACAGCCTCAATTTCAGTGCTTGTGATTGGTCTGTTTATATTTTCTATTTCTTCCTGGTTCAGTCTCATAAGGTTGTGCTTTTCTAAGAATTTGTCCATTTCTTCCAGGTTGTCCATTTTATGGGCATATAGTTGCTTGTAGTAATCTCTCATGAACCTTTGTATTTCTGCAGTGTCAGTTGTTACTTCTCCTTTTTCATTTCTAAAATTGTGGATTTGAATCTTCTCCGTTTTTTTCTTGATGAGTCTTGCTAGTGGTATATCAATTTTGTTTATCTTCTCAAAGAACCAGCTTTTAGTTTTATTGATCTTTGCCATTGTTTCCTTCATTTCTTTTTCATTTATTTCTGATCTGATATTTATGATTTCTTTCCTTCTGCTAACATTGGGGTTTTTTTGTTCTTCTTTCTCTAATTGCTTTAAGTGTAAGGTTAGGCTGTTTATTTGAGATGTTTCTTGTTTCTTGAGGTAGGATTGTATTGCTATAAACTTCCCTCTTTGAACTGCTTTTGCTGCATCCCATAGGTTTTGGGTCGTCGTGTTTTCATTGTCATTTGTTTCTAGGTATTTTTTGATTTCCTCTTTGATGTCTTCAGTCATCTCTTCGTTATTTAGTAGTGTATTGTTTAGCCTCCATGTGTTTATATTTTTTACAGATTCTTTTTCCTGTAATTGATGTCTAGTCTCATAGCATTGTGGTAGGAAAAGATACTTGATATGATTTCAATTTTCTTAAACCTACAAAGGCTTGATTTGTGACCCAAGATAGGATCTATCCTGGAGAATGTTCCATGAGCACTTGAGAAGAAAGTGTATTCTGTTGTTTTTGGATGGAATGCCCTATAAATATGAATTAATTCCATCTTGTTTAATGTACCATTTAAAGCTTATGTTTCCTTATTTATTTTCATTTTGGATGATTTTTCCATTGTTGAAAGTGGGGTGTTACAGTCCCATACTATGATTGTGTTTCTGTCAATTTCCCCTCTTATGGCTGTTAGCATTTGCCTTATGTATTGAGGTGCTCCTATGTTGGGTGCATAAATATTTACAATTGTCATATCTTCTTCTTGGATTGATCCCTTGATCATTATTTAGTGTCTTTCTTTGTCTCTTGTAATAGTCTTTATTTTAAAGTCTATTCTGTCTGATATGAGAATTGCTACTCCAGCTTTCTTTTGATTTCCATTTGTATGGAATATCTTTTTCCATCCCCTCACTTTCAGTCTGTATGTGTCCCTAGGTCTGAAGTGGGTCTCTTGTAGACAGCATATATATGGGTCTTGTTTTTTGTATCCATTCAGCCAGTCTATGTCTTTTGGTTGGAGCATTTAATCCATTTACATTTAAGGTAGTTATCGATATGTGTGTTCCTATTACCATTTTCCTAACTGTTTTGGGTTTGTTATTGTAGGTGTTTTCCTTCTCTTGTGTTTCCTTCCTAGAGAAGTTCCTTTAGCATTTGTTATAAAGCTGGTTTGGTGGTGGTGAATTCTTTTATGTTTTGTTTGTCTGTAAAGTTTTTAATTTCTCCATTGAATCTGAATGAGATCCTTGCTGGATAGAGTAATCTTAGTTGTAGGGTTTCCCCTTTCATCTCTTTAAATATGTCCTGTGACTCTTTTGTGGCTTGCAGAGTTTCTGCTGAAGGATCAGCTGTTATCCTTATGGGGATTCCCTTGTATGTTATTTGTTGTTTTTCACTTGCTGCTTTTAATATTTTTTCTTTGTATTTAATTCTTGATAGTTTGATTAATATGTGTCTTGGCATGTTTCTCCTTGGATTTATCCTGTATATGTCTCTCTGCACTTCCTGGACTTGATTGAGTATTTCCTTTCCCATATTAGGGAAGTTTTCAACTATAATCTCTTCAAATATTTTCTCAATCCCTTTCTTTTTCTCTTCTTCTTCTGGGACCCCTATAATTTGAATGTTGGTGCATTCAATATTTTCCCAGAAGTCTCTAAGACTGTCCTCAGTTCTTTTCATTCTTTTTTCTTTATGTCACTCTGTGGTAGTTATTTCCACTATTTTATCCTCCAGGTCACTTATCCATTCTTCTGTCTCAGTTTTTCTGCTATTGATTCCTTCTAGAGAATTTTTAATTTCATTTGTTGTGTTGTTCATCATTGTTTGTTTGATATTTAGTTCTTCTAGGTCCTTGTTAAACGTTTCTTGTTTTTTCTCCATTCTATTTCCAAGATTTTGGATCATCTTTACTCTAATTATTCTGAATTCTTTTTCAGGTAGACTGCCTATTTCCTCTTCATTTGTTTGGTCTGGTAGGTATTTACCTTGCTCCATCATCTGCTGTGTGTTTCTCTGTTTTCTCATCAGCTCCCTCCCAGAGGTGCAGGTACCACTTCTATTATTTTGTCTCTGTTTTTTCTTTTTTCTTTTGCCCTACCCAGGTACGTGGGGAGTTTCTTGCCTTTTGGGAAGTCTGAGGTCTTCTGCCAGCGTTCAGTAGGTGTTCTGTAGGAGTTGTTCCACATGTAGATGTATTTCTGATGTATTTGTGGGGAGGAAGGTTATCTCCACATCTTACTCCTCCACCATCTTGAAGTCTCCCCAAATCCAGTATTTCAGATACACAAAAATGAATGTTACTTTTTGGGATTAAGATCTTCCATCTTAGAAGACCTATTTCCTATCATATTTTCTATAGCACATACTTAGAAGCTTCAGGTGAAAAACAAGTAGTTAGCTTTTGGAAATCCTATAGGTAATATGCAACCTTCCTGACATATAAATTGTTTTTAAATGGGTTTGGTCAGACATGAATATACTCCTCCATATTCAAACCGAAAGTTAAAATTTTCTTTCCTGTTTCCTATTTTCCAGGGATTTCCAAGAATAGCCATTTCACAGTTCAGTTGTGAAATAAAATCCTGTTATCACCATCCAGGGATGTGAAACCATAACTAAGGGGAGCTAGAAAATGTATTATTTGTTTTTGGCTTCCAGTATAATTTCATGAGATTTCTCTCTCTCTCTTTCTCTCTTTCTTTCTTTCTTTCTTTCTTTCTTCCTTTCTTTCTTTCTTCTTTCTTTCTCCTTCCTTTCCCTTCCTTCCTTTCCTTTTCCTTTCTTTCTTTTTTTCTTTCTTGTCCTTCTGTTCTTTTCTGTCTCTTTCTTTTTCTTTCTTTTCTTTTCTTTCTTTCTTTCTCTTTCTTTCTTTTTCTTTCTTTCTATTTCTTTCTTTCTTTCTTTTCTTTCTTTCTTTCTCTTTCTTTCTTTTTCTTTCTTTCTATTTCTTTCTTTCTTTCTTTTCTTTCTTTCTCTTTCTTTCTTTTTCTTTCTTTCTTTTCTTTTTCTTTTCTTCTTCTGTTCTTCTCTTTCTCCTTTCTTCCGTTTCCTTTTCCTTCTCCTCTTCCTTCCTCTTCTTCCCTTTCTTTTCTTCCTTCATTCCCTTTCTTCTTTTTTCCTTTTTTTTTTCCTTTCTTTTTTCTTTTTTCCTAATATATTCACTTACAATTTAAAAGCCATGCTGGCCAACCATGATTTAGAACATCAAAGATTCTGAAAATACAATCAAAGACGGAATTGCTGCGTTTTCTCAACAGGAATGTCTTACCAGTCTCTTTTCTTCAATCTTCTAGTTTCATAAAAGAGGTGATGTCGTAATTTATGATGTTAAGCTGACTGGTGAAATGTCATTACACAAGTGATGTTTTGATCGATGATGTTAGGCTGGTTAGCAGGAAAGTGTCAAATGTCACTTTTTGTGACCAAAACTGGCAGTTTACGATTATATACTATCAGTTATTCTTCAGAAAAACTGCATTAGATCAGTTAGAGCTGAACCAATTTAGTTTGAGCAGGTTCATTTTTTTTTTTTTTTTCCTAGCTTTCATCCAGTTTCTAATTATTAGGAGTTAAAATACACTTTGGATTGTAGTTTAGATTTTCATAATGTCCTCCCTGGAAGTGTAATGTGTGCCATACTGCCCCTTTCTGTTGCACAAAGAGGTGCAAGAAAAATCTTGTACTGACCTTCCAGAAAGGGAGAGTGTACCTTGAATCCTCTTGCTCCTTAATTGAAACCTCTTGGAATTATTTAATTGTTAGTTGAGGTTTAATTGTGAGAGAATATATTTAAAGAGTCTTAGCTTATTTGATTTTCTATGAATGTCAGCTGCTAAGTTAGTTTAAATTTAACCCAAAACTTCTAAGAATACTTACCTCTCTCCTTTTCTTTATAAATTAAAATAAAGTTAGAATAAGAAACACAAGAAGTGAAGAAACATTTTCTTATTGTCCTTGCTATAGACACCATTTTGAAAGTGATGGGTTCGCTGGAAGGAAAATGGGGACTCAAACTCAAAAACCTAATGATAAAAACTTTAATAATAAATACCATGATAACAATAGCTATCATTTATTGTAATTACCATGTGCAGGCACTAAGCTAATCCATTGCACACATTGTCTTACCTATTCCTCTTACAAATTTGTGAGCTAGATATGATTAGTATCATTTCACGTACTAGAAAAGTGAGGTTTACAAAGACTGACATGCAGCAGAAAATAAACAGTTGGTAAATGTTAAATATTTCCAGAAATATTGGGTAGTAATTTGGGTGTAATGCATACGTGGGGAAATGCATCAGTGGAGTGAGTCACTCTTTGAAGCCTCTGCCATCATTACAACAAAGGAGAGACTCAGAAGCTGAGCCCCAGGGT
Organism: Balaenoptera musculus; assembly: GCF_009873245.2. Classification (NCBI taxonomy): domain Eukaryota; kingdom Metazoa; phylum Chordata; class Mammalia; order Artiodactyla; family Balaenopteridae; genus Balaenoptera; species Balaenoptera musculus. The sequence continues at coordinate 33,325,148 of NC_045797.1, read as the reverse complement.
GAGAGCTAAATGCTAACAGAATGAAGAGCAGGGAGCAGTTGTTGAAGTTGGGGCACAGTGAGTGTAGCTATTTGTGTGCAAGAACACGTGTGTGCACATATGTTCAAAGAGTAGAAACAAGGATGGGAAGGAAGTGTAGAATGGCACAGTCAGGAGCAGTATTAGCCATCTTTAACACAGATAGAGGGCAGCCTGAACAACTGGTGCAAGTTCAAAAGCAGATCTTTCCACTAAGGCATGGTCCAGGAGGTGCTATGCTGAGCCAGGCATTAACCACCCAATTGTTGGATTGTGGGGCTGTTCAACAGAGTGGACTTTTGGGGGAGTGGCCAGAGTGTCCAGGGCAGGAGGTGGACCCTCAGGTGGTAGCATGTTCTTACCAAGCAGAACAGCTATATTTCAATAATTGAGCAGCTGATATAATCCTACCATTCAAAGCTGAGCATCTCTGAGGACACGGACTCATGAGATTGCTAGCTGGCCCACATCTCCTATTCCCAATTCTATTCCCCCTTACTCCAAAATGAACTGCCTTCTTCCTACTGCTGTTCAAGAGATTCCCTCCAAGACATTGCACTGATAGCTCTCTTCAAGCCCTTCAGTTCTACAGGCCTGCTTTCTGGAAAGAGATTGGGTTTACCAGAGCTGAGTGAATCCATGGGAACCAAAGAGGAATGTGAAGTCCTAAGCCAATACCGGACATTCTAGAACTTGGGTGGAAAGGTTCTCATGTTCTCTTTCAGGCTCCATCAAACCACATCAAAAAGAAATCAATCAATAAATGTGTCACATGAGAAAGTATCACATTCTTGTTCTTGGCAACATCTTAAGTCTTCATGTTAAGTCCTCATGGCAAGTTATATTTGCTTCCATCCGAGTTTCTTTCCCTTTGTTCTCACCTCCATTTCTATGTCGGTTTCACCTTGACTTCTAACTTGCATTTCACCAAATGAAAAGCCAAACTATTTCATTTGGAAGATAGGGAAAAGAGAGAAATGGTTTCTGGGACTTTGGAATTTTTCCTATGGCTCTAACTCAAAGGAGAGGGATGGCACCTTGTAGGTAAGTACCCAAGGAGGCAGGACAAATAGCAACAAATATTTGCTCAGTGCTTTGCAAATTTGCAAACGCTTTTGTGTACAAACAATCGTTCTCCTAACTACTAACAACTTTGAGAACTTGTTAAGAGTTCTCCTAACTCTTCCCTTTAACAGAAAGAAAAGAAAAGAAAACAAAACAGGAAAGCTCAAAGGAGTTTAGCCAAAGAGCTAGTAGGTTTTCTGAGTACTCATCCCACCATCTTTCCAGTGTAATGTGGGGATTTGTAACCTCTTCTCATTCTAGTTGTTAGGAAAAGTCCTGATTACTCATGCCACCACTCGAAAATCAATCAGGCTTGATCCTTCCTTGATTTAAATACTGGCCACCACTCTCTTCCTCTCTCCCTCTTCATCCAATTGTATTCATTCAACAAATGCTGATTGAGCATCTCTTATGTGCCAAACACTATCCCGTGGCTCGTGATAGGATTGTTGGCCAAATTGTGCCTTCCTGGAGCTTACATTCTCATAGGGTCAGGCCTAAAGAAATTTGTAAATAAAATAATTTTTATACTCAGTGTTCTATGACTTTTGTTTTGCATTAGAAGCAAATCACTAGGTCCAGCCCATAAACAAGGAGAGAAGATTACACAAGGGCATGAATACCACGAGGTGGGAGTTTGGAGGAGATATTTTAAAGGCACCTTACCACAGAAACTGAGGTATATCAGGGGCCAAAATATTTCTCCACTCCAATGAGACCATATTATGACACCTAGTGAAACCTACAAGCTGAACTCTCCATTCGAAGATGGAAATTGTGTCTCATAGCTTCAGTACTATCTCTGAATTTCCACTAGGAAACTAGCTATTATGCACTTGAGGTGTTAACCCTCTGAGGGTTGTTGGTGTCTCCACAAGAATTTTCCATCTGAAAGTCTTTTTAATAGCTAACGCTTAAGCACCACTTCTGATTTTCTAAGCCACCCCCCAAATTCTAGGTCAGCCACTATTGCAAACAGTAGTTCTGTTTAGGCTCCAGCCAGTTTCCAGTAGGTACAGCCTTGCTTCAGGCCAGTGCTATACACCTCTTGCCTCTGGCAGACATGAAGCTTCTTTATTGGTACTACTGCATGGGATGCTTTAGGAACTCACTTTATGCCCAAGACCGTGCAACCTAGAAGTAGGAAGAATTAAATCCAGGATGGGAGAAAGGTTCACCAATGAGGAATGGAAGTCAATGAGAAAATGCTTCTTCCTTTGTCCCCTTTTCTACCCCAGGAACATTTGGAGGTGCATTTCATTCTGCTTCTCAGATGATCCCTCAGGAGTGAGCAACCCATCACCATGGTGATGTCCTAGCTCAGCCTTTCTCTCCTCCCGTTTTGCTCTGGTTCCCTGGGATCATGTTCCCAAATAAACTCCTCACACATGACCATTTTCTTAGATTTTGCTTCTTGTGGAATCTGGGCTAAGACAACCTTCAAGCTTTAATGACTCAAAAAAGAACTAAATCAATAAATGACCGATGATAAAATTTCAGTGTTATACACAAAACACACAGACTTCAATAAGCCTGGTTAAGATTGCATTTCATGAAATATGTGACTTACCAGATGTTGTCGATTCTGAGCACTGAAACATTCATTCTCATAGTTAATTTCCACACTGGAGACATGGATTTCTCTATTATGATTCTTAGCTGTTTCCAGACTCACTCTATAACAAAAATAATATGATATTTTCTAAAGGTATTGATACACATACACTTACTTGGGGCAAAGTTCTCAGGGGGACACTAGCAACATCGCTTGGTGCAGATGGACCTTAGGGGCAGAAGGGTCAGCAGACGTGGATGTCTTCAGTCCTCTGCTCATCCTGCAGGACAGTGTGCTTGGGCAGTACACCACGGGATGTACTATGAGGCTGTTCCTCCCTTGAAGGAACCTCAGCCCTGCTAGTATTCATTTTTATAAGGCAATTGTGAGAGCAGACTTGAGGGGAAATAAGCACATTGGGCTTGCTTTGTTCAAAGAAGTCTTGGCTTAGAACCAAAATTGTTAAGGGTGTTCTGAAGAAATACAGATGCCCAGCATCTGGAAATCTTAGAATTTCTGTTCACTTGGGAAGTGATTCTGAGTAGTACCTCATGAACCCATGGGAAGTTGCAGCCTCATACCTTTCCCTAAAGAAGGAAGCCATCAGTCCCAGTTAGGGCATTGTCAAGCAAGCCAGAGAAAGCTCAAAGGTCATCCATCAGAAAATCCTACCCATCTCTTCACAAAATATAACAAACATACAGTGGATGTTGGTGACAATCTTCCAGTTCCTCACCATTGAAGATTAGTGATAACTTTTTATCAGCGTGGCCAAAGGAATGTTCCTGATCTGCTCTATATTCTCCTTTATTCCCTAAACATGGCTGCTATCACACATCATTTGTGTTTCTTGCTTGGGCAAGGTCTGCTTCTGGTTTTAGTGGCTTTATTGTTAAATGTTATTCTTGCTTAGGCCCTTGACAAGAGTAGAGTCGTCAGCTCAGAGTGTTCATCAAGTGATAGTCATCAAAGGCTTTGCTTCCATCCACTATGTTCTGTGCAACACTGGTTGTGGCTGGCTCCAGGGTGCTGCAGCTCCCTAGCTCTCTCAGCTGTGCTGCTATGTCTGCCATCTCCATTGCTGGATTAAGGGTCTCCTCTGGACTTTTGGAAGAGGCTTTGCGTGTATTGGAGACATGAAGGAAAAGCACATTAACACCTATTTTTTCCAGAAAGAATATTTTTTTGCTTATATTTGGAATTGAAAATAAGTTCATTTTTTGCACTATGCCATGCACTTCCTGTGAATAACATCACTAAATTTCCTGCCAGTCACCATGATGTAGGAGGAGATCCAAAGTGCTTCCATTTCATTTTGTTGGCTTGTAGGTTTCACTAGGTGCCATGATAAGTATGTCATAATAATAGGGGAAGGATATTTTGGGTACCTAAGTAACCTCAGTTCTTTAGGTAGGAAGACTTGTAAAATAGCTTCCAGTGATCCCTGCCTCCTGGTATTCACACACTTGTATGTTCCTGACCCCTTGCCTGTGGGCTGAGCCTAGTGACTCACTTCTAACACAAATGATAGGATCCTTCCCCTGTTGAGCCTTGAGATGACCACAGTCTTGGCTGACCCCTTAATTGCAGCCTGTGAGAGACGCTAACGTCGAGGAACCCACTGAGCCAGCCCAGATTCCCAGCACACAGATAAACAGTTTCAAGATAAAGAAATAGTTTGGGAGTAATTCATAACACAGTAACAGATAACAAATACAGCCCCCTTCCAATTACAGGCAGTAGGAGGCTGTCTCTCTTTTTGGGAGCCATTGTAACAGCATCCTTTTGTTGCAATACCCAGGAAACGTCTGTAATCTATGATCTCCTTTGGATGCAGGCTGCCAGTTTCCACTCCTGGATCACTAAGCAACATTCAACCTGTCAGAAACTAGGGCATACAAATTCTATTATAGCCACTATATTTAACACAGGAGCCTGGCTAATAAGGTCAGAAATGTATTTTACAGCCTTAGCCTGGCATCACATCTTTTCTGGACTAAGGGCCCTTTCTATAAGTTCTGATTGAAAACAGCAGTTATTTTTTTCTTTCCCCTCATCAGTTATCTTTCCTGAAAATGTACAGTGCTGTTGCTCCTGACAAGGAGGACATGTATTAGACACCACGGGCTTGCACTTGAATACCCAAGTGATGCATTACATGAATATAATTTACATAATGAGCCAGGGAAAAAGTGCATCTTAAGAGTGTGCATGCTTGTCAACATTTAAAAATGTTGAAATCTTGACAGAGAGCTGCCTCTTAGGGTGAAGAAAAGAATGAGACTTACCCCACCTCCCTCTTCAAGCTCTGAACTGGTGCCGTGCCCCAAATACTACTTATGAAGGGAGTTCACACCAAGAAAGAAACCTGTTGTATGTTCGAATGTTAATAAAACTAGCACAATGGACTCACCTGGCTGCTTTGGAGCAGATTCCTTTTAGTTTTGCAATGAATATGAAAAGATTAAATTCAAGCAGCTAGTGGGTTTTATGGTTAAGTCTCTATTTATCAGTGGGCATTAATTAACATCAGATAAAAAATGTGATTCCCAAGGAATTACATATTTCCTTGTCATTAGTGGCAGGATTATAATTATAAACCCTGCTGGATTGAATAATTAAGAAATTGTAATGAATGGCTATACTATAGGAAAGCCCTTGCATAATGAAAACAGCGGTCTTTGACAGAAATTGTAGTAATTAACTCTTAGACCTGGGTCAAATGCATTCCCCATGGCGGCTTTCATAACCTCACAAAGACTGATGAATTAGTCTCTAACAGTTATACTTGAATTTAAGAATTATTTTAACTTTTTATTAGACTTGAGCTTCCTGAGCTCAGGTAAAATGAGCTCTAGAAATCCAGGCAGAATTTTTAGATTGTAGCTAGTTTTGGATAAACTTGCTTATGGACCTGAATTGAACACATTGCCTATATCAACCATGAAGTTAAAGATTTTCTAGTTTGCTTTTGTCCATATTTTGAGATTTAAGACTGTACTTATATGATACCAAAATGTGTCTTCTTGGTAGAAGGAAAAAACCTACCAAAATAGCTCTTTGGCTCCTGAGAAACACCACCCAACCCCATCCCCCCAAATTCACCTTGTTTTATTAATTCCACCTTTTAAAAAGATAATACATTTAATTATGCTTATTTGAAACTAGACAGGAGGGAGAAAACTTTTAGAGGTTATGGTTAAGTTTATGGAGGTGTAGATGGTGACAGTTTCATGGGTGGATAATTATCTTCAAACTCATCATTCATTAAGTATGTACAGCCTTTTTTGTATGTCAATAATCAATAAAAGAAGGACAAGAACAAAAAAGTCAATAGAGTTTATAAAATAAATACAGCTTTTTTTGTACTTTTTTCCATTTCTGAGTAAATTAAGTGTTTGGAGGAAATTTTTGATGTTTTAAATAGCTGCTATTACCTTGATCCAGTTTCTAAGTATTACTAAGTGCCTATATGTGCAGCACTGGGCTAGGGGTTACACCATCCACTTCCCAGCCTGGCTCTAGTACCTGAAACAAGAAGGCCAGAGGAATGCAAAAAGAATAAGAAATTCTGACATATCATGGCATTTATTTGCCCTATAACCTACTGATCTTGGCAAATTTCCTGGGATGGGAAAGCATAAGTCACACATTGACCTGAATGGAATCTATCAATCCTGCTCAAATGTTAGCCAGCTAGTAATTGCCTGAAACACTAACGATTGAAATGCCAAAAGAATCAAAGGTCCTTTCCTTTTGGAATGAAAAGTGGTCACCTCACATTTCTAGAAGATGTGGCCATTACCGATCTCTGGTGCTAGAGTGCAATTGGACAACAATGTCCTTGATAAATGGGGCTTGCTCCAGCCCAGCTGGATTCTCCATTTATTCAATACCTTCACTTCCAGCCTCTTCCTACCTCAGGTCCTTGCACTGGGAGTTTCCTTTGCTTAGAATTTTCTATCCCCAGATCTTCACATGGATGGCCTCCTTCATTTAAGGACTTGACCCACTGCCACCCTCTGTGATGGTTCATTCAAACTTTTCAATTACTTTTGGTTTTTGGGTGGATGTATTTCTTTGGTTTCAAATCCCAGATCTACTACTTACTAGTGTATTTACTAATGTATTTAGCTGTGTATACTTGGGCAACTAACTTATTGAACCTCTCTGTATGTTTACAAGTATGGATAGATGGATTTGTGTTTACCCTTCATTATTCCAAAAAGGATTTAAGGCAACCAAGTCTATTTATATTATTCAGGTGTTTTCCATTTGTAATACCTTGATATTTCCCTTTTTGTCTACTCAATTGTCCTAATTTAATTCTAGGGACAATCTAACTTCTACTTTTTTTTCTTTTTCCCCCAAACGTTTTATTATTAGGCCACAACCATTTTTCTCTCCTCTTGGTAAGTTGATAGTGAGAATTTATACATTAGTCAGCAAAGGTTATCTCAATAGGCTAAATGAATTGAGACACTGAAACCAAAATTTAGACAATCTAGGCAAATAACTGTAACTAAAAGTAAAGGGAGGTGGGATATGAAAACATGGCCCGCATTTCCAAGACTAGATGGTCTGTGTTGCTGTATTATTTAAAGAATTGCTCAGCATTTCATTTTATCTCAGCAGTATGGTTACTTGGGAATTTATAAGAATTGGGAATATTTGATCAACTTCATTTGAAAATCCTATGTGTAACTGGAAATGAGTGACTTCTAAATTGTTTTTCAATGGAAAAAGATATGTTGATCATTGGTTGGTGACATTATTTGGTGTCATTGGTTGGTGATGTTGAGAACATTATATTTTTAGCTGTGACCTGATATGTGAACCAGACAAATTTGAAAAACTATGTTTTTCTGTATGACTTGTTGCAACCCAACCATGCTGCTGAAAACTGTTACCATTGCCTCATGATATGACTGTTAAAACCAGTTGATATTGTTTATTTTGTCTTGTTTTTGCTGATTTTTGATGCAATTATGTAGCACTTTTTGAAACAAGTAGGGAAAGACGAGTTGTACTATGCCCCATCTTTATGTAGTTTGGTTGACTCCTAAGAGAAGAACTAACTAATAATTAAATATCTGCTATGTGAAAAAATAATTAGCTGATTAAATTTGTAATATAATACAGGGGGGTTGTGATAATGAATCACTTAATTGAAGACTCTTGAGATGTGTGATTTGGAAGAAAAAGTTTAGTGAGACATGAGATATAATGGTCTTAAGACAGGAAAAGGGTACTCACAAGTGGGGAGGAAGAGACTTGAAACACAGCCTCCACAGATCAGGTAACAAAGGATGCTCTTCCACCTGACTTGTTTGGGTAATTTAATTCTGCTTGGCCCATCAGCATGTTTTGCTTAGCAAGTGCAATTAAAGAGCAGTAGAATCAGCAGAGACATAGTTCCAAGAAATGGAGTCAGAAACGAGTACCTTTCTCTCTCTCTCTCTCTCTCTCTCTCTCATCTGTCTTCCTGTGGCCAAAAGTTATCGATTCCCAGACAGCTTGTGTCAGTCATTGAAGTCTGCGGCTGATTTTTCTGTGAAGTAAGTGCTGGACCAATGGACATAAAGGTATTGCCTTTTTACATTGTTTAAATACTTCAGAACATCATCATCAACAAGTACTTTATCTTTTAAAGAATCCTACTAAAGTGTCTTCACTAATTTAGGGAAGAGAGGAAGATAAAGACAAATCCTTTCAAATAGTGAAGTGTATGTCTGTGGTGGGGGGTTTGGGGGTGGTAGAGGAAACATAATGAAAATACTGAATGCTCAGTGGTTATAGTTAGTTTTTCTCTCCTGTTATTTAATCAGGGTGTTTATGGACAAATTTTATTCATGTGCCATTTTCATGAATTTTGCCATCCATACTAGATATATCTTTCCTAAGTTGTTTTAAATAAAGTCAAATTTTCCTTAATCCCACTCTAAGAAATATTTTCCATTGAAGCACAGGTTTGAAGCGCTACTTATATTTCTTCAACTGAACATTCGAATAAAAACAAAAAAGCTAAAGATTTTAAGAATCTTTCATGTACCGCTAATTGCATATGTAAAATTTGGAAATACTGATAGAGTCATAGCCTCCATTCTCTCTTTGAACTCTGAAAATATTCATTTGCCTCAGATACTACACCCTTTTTTCAATGAAGCAGCCCAACAAATGCACAAAATTCCAGGACAAAAAACAAACACAAACAATCAAACAGAGTCAAGATGTTTCTGAGTATTGAAAGAAATGTACAACTTATTTTAGGATTTGGCTTTTTTTTTTTCCCAGAAGTGCCTTTTGGTTATAATGTTCGAACTCCTTGACTTGCAGAAGATGAGGTAGGTTATATTATTTAACATGTTTTTTTTAGGAAAAGAAAATAGTAGCAACAACTTAACGCCTTTTATTATTTAGGTTTTAAAATCACGTGAAATGATGTGGTTTTACTTGATAGTTACTGCTGCTTACCTGGCCAGCTGCAATCATTTCTCTGTTCTCTGGGAGTAGATACGTTTTCCCCTTCACCTTTGTTACATCCAAGAAATCCCCATCCATGAGAATGGTTCTATGATACCGTGACCTACTGAACCCAGGTATCCCACTGCAGGCCATCAACCTTTTTCCAGGACTGTCCTCATGTGGACTGCACATTAAAATCACCAGCAGGGAGCTTTTAAAAGATGCCCATACCTGATTCCTAAACACAGAAATCTTAATTTCATCGTTCCTTGGTGGAACCCAGCCTATGGAATTTTTAAGCACCTCACCAAGGGTTTCTTTCGTGGAGCCAGGTGGTTTGTTTGATTGATTGATTTTTTTTTTTTCTCTCTTTCCATCGTGGCAATTGTTGAGCACCTTTAAAGGACTGGGTAGCCACATCCACGTTCAAGTTCAGGTATAGGGCTTATGCAACAGGGAGACCACCTACAACCCCAAGTTCTTCCAGTGACGACCTCTCACTTGTCATGGACAGGAGAGCTGGAGACTGAAGAGTGTTTCCTTTTAACAGGCTTGGTTTATCTGTGTTGGCAGGGTGCCCTGGGAGAACTGGCTTTCCGGCATGAGCGCAACGGAATGCAATACGGACCTTGACATTAATCAGACTGGGTCTTCTCCTTGTCTCTGCAAAAGAACAGCCTCGCCATAAAGTGAAGAGACAGGGCTGTTTTATCCTGGCTAGATTCCTTTCCCTCTGTTGTTGGGGAACATGGGGCCCTGAACTTGGAACATTTATAATAATGTTTAGCAACAAGTAAAGAGCCCTGGTCAGATTTCTGGAGGGAAAAGCAGTAGGGGGTTGGAAGTCACCATTTTATTCTCATTTAGGAAATGAAGCTTTTTTCTTTTTTTTTTCCCCCTAGCTCTGTTGTCTCTCCTGAGTTTTATGTCAGGAAATGTGAAGCTGGTGATAGCCTGTTGCTGAAATCAAGTTCAGGCTTTTTCCCCTCTCTTCTTCTTTCTGGTTTCCCTTCCTGAAACTTGGGTTCGTGACAGCTTGTTGTTGGACAGGGCATTAGCCTTTTGTAATTTATTGCTTTTAGATTAAATCTGGGGAAACTCAATATTGCAGTTGAATGATTAGAGCAATACCCCTTGGAGTAATAAATTTTCTTTGGTGCTATGCATCTCCAGATCATGTTTCCCTTCTAATTACATTTACATAAATGATATTCTGTAAAATTAAATTAACATTCAAACGGTTAGACTGGCAGAGAGAGACAAAAATTAGTTACCGAGTTGCATCTCCTAAAAAAAAAAAAAATCTAGTTCTTTTCATAATATGAATCACAACTCTCTCTCAAGTGTCTGAGCAATCAACAAAACCTCAGTTCCAGAACTGCACAAGAATGTTTGTCACCAGCTAATGGAGATGTTTTGTTTCTTTCTTGGAGATTTAGACCGTAAAGCCTCATTAGACAGTGACTATGGTGACTTCTCAAACTTGCCACTAATGAATTGCTAATCTTACTTCAAGCTTCTTGCCTTGAAATTCAGCAGTGATCATGGGGAATGTCCAAACTGAATATGCACACAGGACATTGTTCCGGTCTCTGCCTTCCTCATCACCTGCCCCTACTCTTCTGTGAGCCTTGGTTTTCCAGTCTAGGAGTTAACAGAAAGCCAGCCACAGGTGACATCCAGAATCTCCCTACCTTTCTATGATCTCTTACATCACTTCGGTGGGTTTCCATTTTTAAGAGTTTGGGTCTCTTTAGAAGTTGCATTATTTGAAGGGCTTGAATCCAAATCATTAGAAAATCTACCACTTCCTTGTCTTAGTTAAGAATGTTACCTCAGCTATCGTTACACCTATGACATCATGACAACGTCATGGTCAACAACCATTGGTCAACAACCATTTCCCTTGTGAGCATGATGAGTGGATGTAAAATGTGATTTAATTTATGTAATAAAAAATGCATATATCCCTAGGGAGGAAGTTTAACCAAGGTATTACCAGTAGTATCCCTGAGCAGTGTGATTTTTTCCTATGTATTATGGTCTCTATTGTTTGAATTTCGTAGAGTCAACATTTATCATTTTTATATAAAGTAGCAAGCTGCTGCTAAAGAAGTGTCTTTTCTGGTTCTTGGGGCTCAGGTGAAGAAAGAGTTAAATGAATGTTAGCAGCTTATGCCTTGACTGCTTTTATTCTCCCTGTTAAGTACCAGGACCCATGACTCCTCGCCACCTGAGTTTAGCAACACCCTGGACACAGTCAGACCCATGGATCATAATTACATGTATTGAAATGTCTGATAAAACATCTCTGTCAGGAGTCCATTCTTAAAATAACCTCTCACGGTGAGGTGTCCTCCAGAACACTTTGTGTAAGATGCCCTGTCCAAAAAACCATTGTTGTCTCTGTTGCTGTCTCCAGGCTCTTTCTTCAGTCTCGAGGCTGGGCAACTACAAGGCTTGCAGGCCTGCAGGGTGCAGCCCACCAAGGAGGGAGCCTGGCATGTTTGATACCAAGGAGGGCCCACTGTGGTTGAATTATAAGAGGCTTGGGGGAAAGATAGGGGTAGTGAGATTAGAGAGGCAGGTTAAATTAGATAAAGCAAGACCCTTGACATAAGCTACCTATTTTGGTTTTCTTCTCAGAGCAATGGGAAACAATGGAAATATCATCACCAGGGGGGTGACATAGTCATATTTCATTTTGCAAAGATGACTATGAGAGCAGGGTGGGAAATCGATTATAGAGTAGTCAGAATGGCTGTGGGGGACCAGCTAGGAGGCAACTACAGTAGTTCAGCCTTCCTAGACCAGAGGGGTGGCCACAGAGGTGTAAAAAAATGGATGCAATCAAAAGATAATTCAGAGGTAAATTTACATCATTTGGTAATAGTTTGGCCATGGGGAAGGAGGAGAAGGCAGTGGCCAGAATGCCTCTTGGGTTTCTCACTATATAACTAGGTAAGTAGTGGATGATGGAACAATTAAAGAACACAAGAGAGCAGGTTTAGATGGATGGAGGGTGACACTAGTCTTGGGAATATTGAAATAGATATCCAGGGGGGAGGGTTGAGCAGGCAGATATATAAACCTAGGTCTCAGAGGAAGTCAGGGTAGGCTATATAAAGATGGTAACTGAAGTCATGAGCATGTACGGGGTGATGTGAGTAAGCCCTAGACTGAATTTGACTGAGGTTCTCTGAACCTCAGCACTGATGGTCCTCCCAAATGGTGGTCTGGTTCTTCAGTGTTCCTCCCATCTTCCTGCGTGACATTATAGAAAAATTCCACATACTCCTTTGACCCTGCCTGTGGTAATGACTCACTGGATTTTGACCTTGAAGTCTCAGCTCCCTCTTCCAGTGTCAGCTGCCACAATCCTGTTGTCTTGGATCTTGAGGAGAGCTATGAAGCCATTAAAGATGATGCTGAACTTGAAGCCTGGGTCTTAGTTCTGCCATCTCAGCTTCATCTGAAAAACAATCTTCCTCCTCCTAATTGATCCATTCGTTATTTCTGTGTGAATCAAGAGCTGATTTATGGTATATCCAAATGCATGTACTAATGAACCATGTCATAATGGAGTTCTATTACACTGTGCAAATGTCTATAATTCATTTTACACCTCTTATGCAGCACTTATATTATGCCATAAATTATGGTTATTTTCATACCTGTCTTGTCTTCCTTACAAGAATTCAAACTCCTTGAAGACAGGGTTATTGCTTTATGGAGTTTTAGACCTTGTACGGCATCCAAAAGAGTGCCTCTCACTTAAGTACGCATCAACAAGTGCTTACAACTCAGTGTTGAATGACCAGGGGCTGTGATCTAATGTAGAAAAGTAGTTGCAGTTCTACAGGTGTGAGGTAAGCAGAAATTGGGATAGGAAACAAGGGAAGGGCAGTATCTGGTATAAAATAATGCCCAATAAATATTTGTTGACTGATTGAATTTTAGGAAGAAATGATGGATGAAGAGGAAAAATATCAAAGTGGAGGATGGGAGGAAACCCACAGTTCATCAAACATGTCATGTTCTTTCATGCCCACCTCCTATTTATGTTGTTCCTTCACCTGTAACTCTATTTTGTGCCCCTTCTCCAACCTGCAAGATTCAGCCTAACAGCCACTCCCTTGTGATGCCTTTTCCCCATTGGTCAGTCAGAGCTGGAGGCATCTTCCTTCATGGCCTCACTGATGGCCCAGACTATTCTAGCATGTAACACGTTTATTTATTTATTTATTTATTTATTTATTATTTTATTTTATTTTTTCATGGTTTACATTAGAGTTTACTTTTGGTGTTGTACATTCTATTGGTTTTGACAGTGAACCCACTATTATAGTATTGTATCCTACAGGGTTGTTTCACTTGCCTAAACATTCTCTGTGCTCTGCCTGTTCATCCCTTCCTTCCCTCTAATCCCTGGAAACCACGATTTTTTTTTTACTGTCTCCGTAATTTTGCCTTTTCCAGAATGTCATATACAATAGTTGGAAACATAGAGTATGTAGCTTTTTCACATTGGCTTCTTTCACTTAGTATTTGCATTTAAGTTTCCTCCATGTGTTTTTCATGGCTTGATAGCTCATTTCTATTTAGGTCTGAATAATATTCCATTGTTTGGATTTCTTTTTTTGTTTTTTGACTCTATAACATTTATTTATCCATAAATATGTATCAGTCAATACTTTAATGCTTTATATATGTTAACTCATTTTATCCTTACTTTTTATAAATAAGGACACTGAAGAACAGAGAGGTGAGGTAATTTGCCCATATCTCACAGATAGTAAATGACAGAACTGGATTCAAACTCAGATAATCTAGTTGTAGTTTCTGTACTCTTTTTTTTTTTTTTCACACACACACACTGTATTTTATTTTTACAAGAGATAAATAAACTGACACCAAGCATTGTAAATGGATGACCACCACAAAAGCAACAATGATTGCAATTACCAAACACGAAACACACTCATACTATGTCATAATATTGACATTCAGGCCAGTAATCCTCCACTGTAACAGCTCCTTTACTTTGCAGTGAAAATTGATTTGTATATTTTTTGCCTCTGAGTCCTTGTGGGATTTTTTTTTTATTCAAACAGAAAGTCACAAAAATTATACTCATCCTCATCAGTTCACTCAGTCCTATGTAATTAATTTTTTTTTCATCTTGATCTTTTGTTAGCACTTTTATGAATTCATCAGTTTTCCATTAGAGTTCTGAAAATGCTTATTCATTCAGTTCAGCAGTACAGTCAGTTATCAGAAACCTGTACTTGTCAAGAGTCTTTTCCATGAATTCCTTGAAGATGAAACCCTTTTATAGGAACATTGTTGCAAAAGCATCAGAGTTACACCTAGAACTGTCTGTAAATGACAAAAGACTTAAAAATGACCACGGTTAAAGATTTGATGAAAGTTCATAATAATGCAATTGACAAGGAAATATAGTTATTTCTGGGATATACATTTTAAAGTAATAACTAGAATTATGACTTATTATACCAGAACATATAACATTTTTAGAAATTTCATGTAATGTGTGACACGTTTATTATGTTTATGTGTACACTTCCAGCTCTCTATCGTTAACCAAGCTCCTCGTGGGATGGCACAAGTTCAGCTTCTAGAACAGAGAGGCACTTAATAGTATGGCTGAGTGTCAGGATAGAGGGTTAGATAGGGCTCCACACTCACCATTGAGCAACATTTCCAGAGCACTTCTAATACTACCCCAGTACCATCAATGTGACTGCTTACCTGCCTGAATTCCTCTGTAAAGAAAAAGCAGCTGTCTTATTCTAGAATTAAAGTTCAGGTAAACTCTAGCTAAAACTGGGCTGTAAGTCAGGAAACATGAATTTTATCCTTCTTTTATATTTCAAATCTCTATGGCTTTTGACAAATCATTGAAACAACAGTTTCAGTGTTATTTTCTGTATAATAGGCAAATTAGGCAATGCACATGAAAGCAGATTATCCACTGTGACTGTACAAACACAATGGGGTGTAACATCAGTGTTAGTTGCTGCTACTGATGTGAGAAAGGTCAGTGGTGGTGGCCTTCCATCTGTCATTTAGTCCATACTTGATTACGAGCACATAGGATGTGCTCAGGTTTGTGATTTAGAAGGGAGGGGAAGTTTTAGGACGCGTGGTTTGTGTTCTCAGATTGTTTGCAATATGGATCGGGAGACATGACTGAAGCAAATCAACTACAAGCAAGATGTGTGCAAATGCAGGGTCATAGGTGATCAGACCGTTTGTGTCATTGCAGACCATTTGTGTCAGAAGGAAAAGGGTTAATGAGTGTACACTGTGATGTTTATGTCGGGAGAGGCCTCTCTTCCTTTGACCTTTATAGACACCTCTGGGTGTTCCGTGATCTAATCAGTTGGCACTTGCATCAGGATCTACTAATAAGTAGCTCCATTTTCTGCCATTCATCCCCTTTCTTCAGGGCAACTCAGCTCGGAGTTCCCCATGCAGCTGAAGCCCTTGGCTCAGTCCCTCCAGTGGCTGCCAGCAGGCTGCAAAAGACCACAAGCTCCCCAGTCCTGGTTTTCCCAGGTGGAATGTTGGGTGCGGCTCTCAGAGCCTGATCAAGCCTGCCGGCCTCTTGCTGCCTCCATCTGGGTCTGCTGTCAGTGGATGGATGCCCAAGGCACTAGCTCACCCACCTGAGGTGAACAAATGAGACCAGAGCTCTCAAGCTCCTCAGGGAAAGCTAAGAAGGCCGGTCACTGGAACCCATCATTGCCTGTGATTTGTCCACCAGGGAAAGGTTAGAGAAATTTATGAGTGGGCACCATATGCCAGCCCAACATCTGCTTCCTCATAAGGGGCATGAATATAGGACAGTGCTAAGTGCACTAAAGGAGAGATTTCAGGCATGAGAAAAGTACAATTTATCTGCTTAGGGGGGTGAAGACTCCAAAGGACTATTAGGAGTTTGCAACATCCATTTTTTTATTCACAGATTTTTTTTTTTTCAGAGCAGTTTTAGGTTCACAGCAAAACTGAGGGGAAAATACAGATATTTCTTGTGTATATCCTACCCCTACACACACATAACCTTCTCCATTATCAACATCCCCAACAAGAGTGTTTCAGTTGATGAACCTACATTGTTACCTACAATGGCACATCATTATCACCCAAAGTCCATGGTTTAATTAGAGTCCACTCTGGGTGCTGTGTATTCCATGTGGTTGGACAGATGAGTAATGACATATATCCACCATCACAGTGTCATACTGAGTAGTTTCACCTCCCTAAAATAATCTGTGCTCTGCCTAGTCATCCCTCCTTCTTCCCATATTCATTTTTCAAAGGAAACTTCTTTAGAGGTGCTGGGAGACCTAGAGTCCTTCCCTTAGTCCCCTCCCAGTGGTCGTTGAGCTACAGCCATCAGTGCTGGGGACCTAAAAGAAACAGTTTCAGAACGACTGTCCTAGTTGAATGCAAGAAGGGGAATTGATTTTCTTTTTCAGTATTTTCTGCATTTAACACCGGGGAAAGGCTTATCCCATTCTGACATAAGAAGATGTTTGGACAAGTGTTCCTTACAGATCAGGATGTTATTGATCAGTGTCCTTAGTGAAGCTGATTATGAAATTTACTTGAAATACACAATGCATTAGCCTTCTTTTAATATGCCGAATGCTTGTAGAAAGTAAGGGAGTACAGTCTAGGTAACTTGATGCTGTTCTTTAATCTTTCTGAATCTACTAGGCATCAAAGATCATGCTTATACTATGCTATTGCTCAGATCCAGGCTGTGATATCCAAGTCTTGATTGACAGTGTCACATAGGCAGATGTGACAGTGGGAGGAGACATGGTGGAATTTCAGTGGTAGTGCCACCCTCAGATTTTGCAACTTCTGTTTCAAAAGTGGTGATTATGGATGACATCCTAGAGCCTTGAGTCATTTCCTCAGTACTGTACACACCAAGATTCTTCAGATACGTGTCTTCCTCACTGCTTGCAGTTCCAGGCGATGCTGTAGCTAGACACAGTGAATGACCACCATCAGCAGGGTCATCATTAGCTATGAAAGTGACAGTGGCACTTTAAAATATTTTTAAAATATTTAAAAATTCTTGGTATTTTGAGGAAGATACATAAAACATATATAAGTGCTTTAGAAAATCCTGCTCAAAAACAGAGGCTAAATCTATTGGATAATCATAATAAAATAAAATGAAGTATTGATAAATTCCATTTAACTCATTAAAGATGTGATCTGGAAGGAAAAATATGCCCCAAATTGATGTCTAATGGGAAAACCAAAAAGATACCCCCCAGAAGCAGTATGTATAGCAGACAGAGTATGGACTGTTGAGTTGAAGGGAACACTCAAAGTTCAAATTCCCCCCACCTCTACTACTCATTGGATGTACAGTGAACTTGAACAGGTACTTAATCTCTCTGGGACTCAATATCCTCAACAGTAAAAGAAAACTTTTAATTCCTTTTCATAGGTCTTGAGAGATCCATGAATGGAAGGTCCTTTTTCACTCACTCGTCTTCATCTTACCCAAAGCCACCCATGCTAGTTATATAGAAGGTCAGTTTTATGGAAGGCAGCCTGATAACATGGAAGGGTGCTGGTTTCAGAGTCTGGGGACAGGCAAGTCTCTCAATCTTCATGAGTTCTCATTTCCCCAACATAAGATGAATGGTTTGGCGTAATCAATAAAGCCTTAATCAATACTCAGATTTTTTGGTCTCCCTTTGAGTGGCTTTGGGGGAAAACAAGAGCAACCATTACACACACCCAACAACTTCAGAAATAGCCACCTACTGGAGCTACCAAGTTTTGTTAGGTGCTCTGCAGTGCTGCTCTGCTGCTACGGACA